>NC_057868.1:34687135-35002282 GCF_019740435.1 Gambusia affinis | reverse complement strand
ATTTGGTTCCATGTTGTCTCTTCACTCAGGACTGGCCTGCATACAAGCTGAGCTACAGGCTCCCCAAGCTGCATTGCTGCACTTGCTTTAATCGCAAAAGAGTAGCTTTAAGATCCAAATATTCAAGATTTCTTGCTTCACATGCAAGAACACTGTAAAGACCCAAAGTCTTACAGAGTAGTTTTGGCCCAGCTTCTAGTGCAAATATCTTGTTACCCTTGAAATAAAACAAAACTAACTTACAGGTAACTTTTCAGTGAGATGGAGCAGCTTGTTTTAAAGCAGCAGCATTTTGAAAAATCTACTTTTTTCAGCTTTACATCTTGTTATAATGTCATTCCCTCATTACAAATATACCTGGTGTGTTTAGATTTTATCAGGCATGTTTGAGAAATCCTTTAATCTCCATGGCAACCATTCAACTGGGTGGGCCTAGCTCCGCCTTCGAGACACAGCTCCTCCTCAGAGCTGCAGTTTCTAAGATTTTTCCACACAGAAATCCTCCAGACTAGCCAGCAGCAATTAGCAAACACCTGTTGGAACTGCACATCTGCAGAGCTCACTGTATGAGCTTCTTCTTAGCGTAATGCTAGTAAAAACACACGATGTTGTGATAAAGTTTCAGAAAGAGCAGGAAGGTTTAAAGAGACAGAGGCCCAATTTCAAGGAGTTAAATTATGAAGTGAAATTTCTTTTAAGTCATATTTTAGCATTTTTATGATAACTGAATGTAACATAGTTACTGGATTACGCTATAAAATAGCACTATGTGCTTGGAAATGCATAATAATGCCCCTTAGTTCAATAACTTCTTAATATTGATGAAAAAGTGGTTATAAGTGCAATAATCTGCCAGTGGAACAACACATTTCCTATATTATAAGTTTGTGCAAGTGAGGCAAAGTTTTAGCAGACAAATCCTGAATATCTGGGTTGTAATCTTGAAAAATGTACTTTTCCAAAAGCAGATTAATTCACTTATAACTAGTACTCATATAGCATTACCAAGGAATTATTGACTTAAAGCAAGTTCCTGTACCTTGCTGATAAGTTACCTGTAAGTTGGTTGGATGTCTTTTTTCAAGTATTCTAAGATATTAACACTAAAAACCAGAACAAAATGCTCGGTAAGATTTTATGTTTTGGCAGTGCAGGACACAGATTCTCCTGCTCAAATGACTACTTCCCCAAAAATGTTGCAAGAACTTCCTTGTTGCAACTTTTTGAGGAATTTCGAGGTCAAGACATCTGCGAATTTCGTAATACTGAGGCCTGCAACTGTAAAGTTTAAGAACACAGCTTTGTTTTTTACATCAGAGAGGCCATTTGTGTGAGATTTGAAATATTACAATGTGGTCAGTAATGCAGTGAAGTTATCAGGTCTCTGTTAAGTCTGATTATTTTCTGTCGTAAAAAAGCTGAAATTGTGAAAAATCTCCAAGTTGGTTGTTCTGTCTCAGAAGGTAGAAGCACGTTCAGATTCCTGTGTTGCTTTAATGAAGTTAAATTAATCAGTTACTTTTTAAAGAAAGGTTTTATGGCTCCGGTTTATTTGTGCTATCCGTATCTGTTAGTTTCCAGATGTGCATCTTTATTTCTGTCTGTTTAACGTGAAAAATTTTCACAGATTTAGAATCTGAGAGACTCTGCTGAAGTTCCTGTTTTTTTATGTAAACTGAAAACATGAAGCTCAGCTAAAAGTAACACGTTGTGGTTACACACTCAGGTTTATTGACCCAGTTTGGGTTTATTGGTACCAATGGGTTGATGTTATCCAAACTAAATGAAATAAACTGCTTCAAAACGCATTTTGATTATTTTTTAATCAAATTTTATTTGAATCAAGGGATCCTTAATTCAAATAAATTGTACAGGTTAAATTTAATTGCACAGCTGTTTCATGTGAATGTTATGAACTACATATCTAGTTATTGGATTGTGACATGAAAATTACGAGCTAACAAGAATCACTGATGATTAATAGAGTTATGATGGTAGAATGCAGGGCCGTATCTAGCTTTGTGATGCTGTTAGGGGCCCCTAGTTTATCAAACTGCATTGAAGAGATTCCTATCCCTTTAGTTTGGTCACAAAAATGCCACAATATTTTACAAGCAAAACAGGCTAAAGCGAAAAGTACTCATCTTGAAGTGAATTCATTTAATGAAAATAACTATAATACAAGTTAAACAGCAACATGTTTTCCTTGTTGACATCTTTACATGTGAACTGAGATAATTCTAATTTGTAATTTTTATCATTTTATTGAGATAAAATTCACAAAAGGCATCCGTTAGCATGGTCATTGATGACGGCAGGTAAATGGTTTTCCTGTAATGGTAAGTTGTTTCTCTGCCATTAGCACATTGACCGGTGTGTTCACAAGAATGATTGACAGCACTAAGCCCCTCCTCCTGGCTCTGATTGGATGTTTTTGGTCTGGTGCATTACTTCAGACGGCAATAGCAGCTCAGGAAGGAGGTGGAGAAGCTTGAGCTTTTCTCATATTATCTGTTTTATAACAAAGTGTTGTGGCATGGTGATAGATTTAACAAATACATATAAAAAAAAACACTTTTTTTAAAAAAAAATTAAAGTTACAAACTGCAGCTTTAAAGCAGAGATCGTTGCCACTATCCGTGCTCCTCAGCTGTCAGTCCTGTGGACAGAAGGGGTCATGCCTCCTCGCTCCTAATGAGCCAAAGATGCCGTAATTATGCTCACAATCTCCCGCTGAGCGCTCTCCGATCCCCATGAGGTGAGCTACTTCTGTCCTGGAGGGCCACAGTCGAGACTGTCTCACACTGAGAGACCCCACATGAAAGAATCTAATCCGGTGCTCCAAACAAACAAGCAGAAATGTGTGTGTTTACACTCATCTGGATCGAGAGGATCCTCCTGAGTCGTCTCTGTAAAATTAGCCTGTTTCCAAAACACCCTGAACATTTTCAGTCAATCTTTCACACACAGACACTTAAAATAAAACAAACAAGGACACGCATTTACGGGCAATTTAGTGTCTATCGCCTCCGAACGCAACACTAATGTTTTGAATTCAGGGAGGAAATCAAACCCCCAAAACAATAATTCCTGAATTGAAAACTTGGTTGAAGGCCACAAACTGAAAACGTGTTGACTGTGAATCATGTTGGTATCATGTAGCTTGGAAATAGGTGAAGGTTTGGGCTTTGTCTCCAGTCCTGATCAAACTTGATCTAGTTTTGCCTGAAGAATAATATGAATGGAGGACGGTAGAGGAGCTGAACCAGCAGTGATTTCGAGGTAAAAGGGATCCTTGGGCCTTTACCTTGCAAGTTCTTCCAGTTCATAATTGAGTTTTCTAGTTTCCTTCATCGACTAAGGGTGTTCTCACACCTGACAGTCCGATATAGTTGAGTCATTTGGGGACCAAAATTGCAACATTTGTTACATTTTCAGTGTCAAACGAACCCAATCCCTTAGAAAAACTTGCTTCCCTCCTCGCCTGTGGGGGCGCTGCACCAAGAACGATCGAAGGAAACAACACAAAAACATCTGAGGAAGACCAGTGCAACTTCCTTCTTCACAAAATGTAAACAGTAATGGAGTTGCGTCAGATTTTATCGCAACGATTTCTCTTTTTTCGTAAAAGACAACAGACTATTTCTACCGCTGGTGCTTGTTTTGGTTTTATTTACCCAGAATGCCCTGCACTATAATCCGCTTCCTGCTTTTGGAGCGGTCTCCGATCCGCTTGCATCCAAATATGCATTCAAACCGCAGCAGGTCGTATCAGAGTAAAATCCACATTTCTCCCCAGACAAACTGGCAAAATAACTAGAGTGTGATGAAACCGGAATAAACAGGGCTGGTGAGTTCAAGTTCAAATGTTTTTGTTCTGTCTTTATTGGCCTTCTGATTAACTAATCACCTGTCCAGAGTGTAAGATGGATATCAAGTCCCCTTTTACTCTGTTACATTAATAGTGCAAATAATGCATGGAACCACACTTCTCTAACAGAGAACTGTGGTGAGAGACTAATCTTAAAGGCGTGGTATTATGTGCTTTCCAGACACATACCGACATTTTACAGCATCATCGAGTAACTATGCTGCTTTTTATAACAACTTCAGTTGTTATAAAATTTAAAATGTTACTTAAAAGAAATGTTACTTTGTGGTTTATCACCTTGAAATTAGGCCTCTGTCTCTTTAAAACCTCTTACTAGTTGTAACACTCTGCCTTCAGGAGGTCATCACAACGTCACTCCTCCATTAACAGCGTTTTTATTGGGAAATATATGCTACAATGTGCTCAACTGATGTGCTGTTCCACCAGCTGTTTGCTAATTGCTGCTGGCTAGTCTGAAGGAGCAGAGTGGGGAGCTGCAGCTCTGAGGAGGAGCTGCGCCTCGAAGGCGGAGCTAGGTCCACCCAGGCGTTTTGCATAGCTGGCTGGTTGCCATGGAGATTAAATGATTTCTCAAACATGCATGAAAGAATCAAAGAAACACTCCAGGCAGGTTTTTGAACTAATAATAATAATAATAATAATAATAATAATAATAATAATAATAATAATAATAATAATGTATTTTATTTGACAGCGTCTTTGAAAACACCCAAAGACACTTTACAACATTAAAAACACAAATTAAAACTGTAAAAAATGGCTATAAAGACACAAAATCACAAAATGACAAAACAAAATTAAAGTGGGAAAGCTAACTTGAACAGATGAATTGTGTTTTAAAAGTCAGGAGAGAATCAATATTGCATTATGACATGATGTAAAGCTGAAAAAAGTTGAGTTTACATAAATCAACTGCTCCTTTAAATCTCCTGACAGGGTGCCGGTCTGTGAGGTCTTCAGGCTACTGCTCTCTTTTCTCTTGACTTCCTCCTCTTGTAGTGAGTAAGTAAATAAACTCTATTCATGTAGCACCTTTCACAGGATAAAAAAAACAAAGTGGTTTGCAGAAAGACAAAATTAAAAATCACAAAGGTTAAAAACATTAAATCAAATATTAACGGTGTAAAATCCAGTCTGAATAAATGATTCTTTGACTCCTTTTTAAAAGAAACATGGCAGCGCAAAGATGGGAGTAAAGCTTTCCAGGATCATGGAGGATTTATTCCCTCTTGTCTTAAAATGTGTTGGTGGAACCATTAACACCTTTTGACTGGAAGATCTCCAGAGGGTCAGAGACGGAGGCAGATCCTTGACCCTGCACGGCTCCAATAGAAAAGAGTCGAATTTAAAACTAATTCTGACATATAAAGGGAGTAAAACTGGAGAGATGTGTCTCTTTGGTGTGTTTGGCCTCGCAGCGGCTTCCTGAACTGAATGGAGATGGTCAGGATCTTTATTCAAACACTTAAAAAAGGTTTTTACGATAGTCGAGACAAAGCAGGAATAATAATCTTAGAAATTCATCTTCCTTGTGCTCATTTTCTTTGTTTCACAATAAATTTTTACTTCATCTATGACACAATGAAAACTGAAAAACCTTTAAGAAATATATTTTCTATTTAACTTCAGAATTAACCTGAATAAATGACAAAACCAAAATGACAAACCACCCATTGGGTCAAAGACTGCTAATCAAAGATTTTTGTAGAAGGAATAAAAGAAAATTATAATTTTATGTGGCAAAATCAAACTGATGACAATTTCTTTTCAACAAATGAGTCTGAAAAATAAAAGCTCTTCAAGTGAAATGAACCTTGATATTTTCATGGAAACATTTTTTTTATAATTTAAGTGGTTGGAAACAATTACAATTACAGCATGGAGCATAATTTCAAAACTTTTAATGTACATATTTAATAGAGTGGGTGGAAGCATAAACTCATCACTCCTTATCTACATAATGTTACATTTATTGGTAGCACTTTATTTGACAGGTTGTGAATAAGACTGTCATAACACCGTCATAAACATGTCATAACACCATCATAAACATGTCATAACACCGTCATAAGCATGACGGTGTTATGACATGTTTATGACGGTGTTATGTCTTGTTTATGACGGTGTTACGTCATGTTTATGACGGTGTTATGTCTTGTTTATGACGGTGTTACGTCATGTTTATGATGGTGTTATGACATGTTTATGACGGTGTTATATCATGTTTATGACGGTGTTACGTCATGTTTATGACGGTGTTATGACATGTTTATGACGGTGTTATGTTACGTTTATGATGGTGTTATATCATGTTTATGACGGTGTTATGACATGTTTATGACGGTGTTATATCATGTTTATGACGGTGTTATATCATGTTTATGATGGTGTTATATCATGTTTATGATGGTGTTATGTCTTGTTTATGACGGTGTTATGACATGTTTATGACGGTGTTATGTTACTTTTATGTTGGTGTTATGTCTTGTTTATGATGGTGTTATGACATGTTTATGACGGTGTTATATCATGTTTATGATGGTGTTATATCATGTTTATGACGGTGTTATGACATGTTTATGATGGTGTTATGTCATGTTTATGACGGTGTTATGTTACGTTTATGATGGTGTTATGTCTTGTTTATGACGGTGTTATGACATGTTTATGACGGTGTTATGTTACGTTTATGATGGTGTTATGTCTTGTTTATGATGGTGTTATGACATGTTTATGACGGTGTTATATCATGTTTATGATGGTGTTATATCATGTTTATGATGGTGTTATGTCATGTTTATGATGGTCTTATATCATGTTTATGATGGTGTTATATCATGTTTATGATGGTCTTATATCATGTTTATGATGGTGTTATATCATGCTTATGACGGTGTTACGTCATGTTCATGACGATGTTATGTCATGTTTATGACGGTGTTATGTCTTGTTTATGATGGTGTTATGACATGTTTATGACGGTGTTATATCATGTTTATGATGGTGTTATATCATGTTTATGACGGTGTTACGTCATGTTTATGACGGTGTTATGTCTTGTTTATGACGGTGTTACGTCATGTTTATGATGGTGTTATGACATGTTTATGACGGTGTTATATCATGTTTATGACGGTGTTACGTCATGTTTATGACGGTGTTATGACATGTTTATGACGGTGTTATGTTACGTTTATGATGGTGTTATATCATGTTTATGACGGTGTTATGACATGTTTATGACGGTGTTATATCATGTTTATGACGGTGTTATATCATGTTTATGATGGTGTTATATCATGTTTATGATGGTGTTATGTCTTGTTTATGACGGTGTTATGACATGTTTATGACGGTGTTATGTTACTTTTATGTTGGTGTTATGTCTTGTTTATGATGGTGTTATGACATGTTTATGACGGTGTTATATCATGTTTATGATGGTGTTATATCATGTTTATGACGGTGTTATGACATGTTTATGATGGTGTTATGTCATGTTTATGACGGTGTTATGTTACGTTTATGATGGTGTTATGTCTTCTTTATGACGGTGTTATGACATGTTTATGACGGTGTTATGTTACGTTTATGATGGTGTTATGTCTTGTTTATGATGGTGTTATGACATGTTTATGACGGTGTTATATCATGTTTATGATGGTGTTATATCATGTTTATGATGGTGTTATGTCATGTTTATGATGGTCTTATATCATGTTTATGATGGTGTTATATCATGTTTATGATGGTCTTATATCATGTTTATGATGGTGTTATATCATGCTTATGACGGTGTTACGTCATGTTCATGACGATGTTATGTCATGTTTATGACGGTGTTATGTCTTGTTTATGATGGTGTTATGACATGTTTATGACGGTGTTATATCATGTTTATGATGGTGTTATATCATGTTTATGACGGTGTTACGTCATGTTCATGACGATGTTATGTCATGTTTATGACGGTGTTATGACATGTTTATGACGGTGTTATATCATGTTTATGATGGTGTTATATCATGTTTATGATGGTGTTATATCATGTTTATGACGGTGTTATGACATGTTTATGATGGTGTTATGTCATGTTTATGATGGTGTTATATCACGTTTATGGTGGTGTTATGACATGTTTATGATGGTGTTATGTCACGTTTATGACGGTGTCTTCTAAATTCGGCCTTGGGCATTGGGTAATTTTTATTTTAAGGGACAGGAGTAACATCGGATAATAAAACATAAAAATGTTTTAAATAAAAACAGCCATGGAGAGACAGAAAATAAGTTCTGAGTTTCTACATTTAAACCATCAGTTTTAAAAATCCGCCCCAGCAGTGTTAAGAGCTCAGACGCACTTTTCAGATTTGTTGAAGCCTCCTGAGCTGCTGCTGTCCCATCAGCCTCCCATGCAGACCATAAAACTCAGCTGCAGTCATCGAGTGCTGCATGAAGCAGCTTTGCTAAATCTGACAGACATTCGCTCTTTAATCCATGAAATATTCAAAAACTCCTGAGGTGATCACAGACTTACTCTGCAACTGATTCAAAAATTCAGGAGGGAAAACTTCTGGGTGTAAAACTTCCTGTAACTTGTGATCTCTGTTGTGCCAGAATGGGGTTTCATTCCTGCACAACCTTTGCCATAATCAAGCGCTCTCTGGTTTAATATAAACTGCAGAAATGTTGCTGCTGCAGTTTAGACCTCCTCAGGTTTCTGCTCCATAGCAACAGTGCTGCAAGCTTCTGATACCTGCGGTATTTATAGACCGCCTTTGTGATAAAACGGCGTATAAACTCAAATTTTATCCTGAGAAATGAAATCACTGAAGTCTAATTAGTGTATTATATTGAGTTTGTGTCACTTCAGTTTGTTCGTTCAGTGGAAAGTCACAACAAGACGTTCAGACGAGCTTCTCCAGGTTAAATACTGTTACTTTTATTCAAGCCACAACATTCAGAAGATTCAGATTCAGGATAAAACCTGCTGTCGCTCTCTTTCCTTCCCGAAGTTTGTTGAAAAACGTTTAACGTAGACCTGAGGAAATTTAAAACGGTTCTTCTCGTTAAGTCACATTTTATAACTAAAGCCCCGGCTTCAACTTGCTGACTGAGTAAGTCAAAATGTCCTCAAAATCTCCTTTTATTGTGATGTCATCTGTGTTTTAGGTGCACCAGTCCTTCCTGCTGCGACACTGTAAAACAAAACATTCTGTTTAATAAAAAATTTAAAGTGAACTTAACTGTTTACTCATCTTAAACAGTGTTGTGAACCTTTGGATTAAAAGAAATGCATGATAAGTTAAAAAAGTTTAGTATTTCCAACTATGTATCCCACAATGCATTGCGGCGTCTTTTTATTTGTCACAAAAATGAGCTTTAAGATGTTTAAGGACTCCAAACAGTCGGTTAATCTAAGATGAGTTTTTCAGAACAGTGCAGAGTAACTAGTTACATTTATTCCGTTACATCTACTTGAGTAACTTATTTTAAGAAAATGTACTTTTATTAGTATTTTTACCACGCTGTACATTTTCCTTTTTCTTGTGTAATTTCATTATAAAGTATTTTTACTTTTACTTGAGGAATATTTCCGGATTTTCTTCCCACTGAATGAAAATCAAACATGTTTTAACCAAAAATTCACCAGAAACACACCTGCAGTTTTTGTTAAAGTTTCATACATTTTTTTTATTGAAAGAAGCTGATTTGGGAAAAAAAAAATTTGCTTGATTTTGTTCTTTTTTGTTATTTATGTGAATTTTTGTCATTTTCATGTTTAAAATACAAAAATTTCCACTTAACTTTATATTTTGGTCCATCTGACAATGTGATTTTTAAATATTAAAAGATTATTTTATCAGTTACTAAGTACTTTATTAGACTTTTAAATAGTTTTAAATTAAAAGATATTCCTGTTTAGGTACCGTTTCAGTGCAACACACTCAGATTTATCAAGTTACACTCACTAAACTTGCACAAGTTAATTTTACTCAGTTAATTTTGAGGCAATGAAATTGTATATATGTTTTAAGTAAGGATAAATAATTTGGTCTTACTATTACAGCTCACTTGAAATTATCACGTTAGTCGAGTTGTGTAAACTTAAAATGTCCAGCTTGCGCAGAATATCATTTTTAAGTCCCTAGTTTATGCACATGACCTATTTTTGACATAACCATGAACATTTTTAGAGGTAGTTTTAGATCATTAACTTAACTGAAAATCATACAAAATCCAACAAATAAACTATGTAAAAGTTATTGACTTCTAAATAAAGTTACATACTTTATTTAGTATAAATAAATGAATGGAATTATTCATTTATTCCATATCTGGCATATTGCATACAGCAGATTTATGGGGCAGCACAGAAAGCAGTACTAAATCTTTGTGATGCAAAAGAAAACAGTATTTTACATACATGAGGAGTGACGTCATTAGGACATATTGAACACTAGACAAAATACTAATAGATTATTTATTCAGTAAAACATCTTTAAACTAAAAAACTTTAATTATTTTAACTGTTCTGAGCTATAAAATAAACCAATTACAAGAAAAAACTACCATTTTGAGATCAATCTTGTACATTTTGTAGAAACAAGAACATTTCTGAGCTTGAAAGGTTGAACATTTACTGGGGAAAAAAAACTCAGAAGTGTTCAGATTAATCTCAGGAGTTTCCCAGAAACAAACAACTGAATAGTAAAAGTCAAAAATTTTAAACTTTTCAAACTCAGACATTTTCTGTTTTTTGGGGTTTTTTTCTAGAAAATGTCTCAAAATTTCTCAGTTTTTGTTGCAGAAATTTGCTCCTTTTTTTCCACCTTCAGTGGCCCGAAGACGCCGCCTTAGTAAAGTGACTGTGTTATTATTTCCTGTTTTTGTCAGGACTCTTCATTGATGTCCTAGGGACATTTTTACACTGGTTCTGTGATGTTAAAGGAACAAACCACCTGTAAACAGGAAGACGAGGGAAACCGAGGCTGAGAGGCAAACGGAGCGACGGCTGTGACTCTGGATGAGAGGCAGACACTCTGAGGAGGAGTGATGGCGAATCAGCCTCGGTTAGGTTCACTCTGCTGGCCCGGTTCGTCCATCAGCGGGAGGAGAACGATTTGATTTACACCGCCCCCTAACGGAGATCCGCGTAAGTGCAGCTCTTTTTTCAAATAAGCATTTTAACTCAAATACCAAAGTCGTTATTGCCAAAAGTGTTTTGTTTGCTTTGTTTGCTTTGTTCTTCTGTTGTTTCTTTTGTTTTTTTGCCACTTTTGGCAAAAAAAAAAAAAAAAAAAAAAAAAGACTGGCCATTATTTTAGGAAGGTGACTTTATATTTTTTGTATTTAAGTCAGTTTTATGTTAAAAAGAAAAAAAATGGGACTCAATTACATGTAAAAAAAAAAAAAAAATTATATGTAATTTTTTTAAGTTGGAGCTCCATTAATTTTTTTTTCAGTATATAGTGCACATAAAAATACATGTTTATTGCCATACTATAAAAATAAGATAAATCTACAGTTATGTGATCAATAAAATTAAAAAATTTAATAAAGTAATAAATTCAAAAATTTAATCAAACTATCTTCAATTTTTTTTAACAAAACTGCACAGTAACATCTATTCTTTTAATTATTATAATTTTTTCTGATCAAAAATAAGATGAATCAGCAGTTACATAATCAATAAAATCAATAAAAATATTAATAAAATAATAAGTAAAAAGATGTAATAAAATTATCTGGCTTTTTTACCTGCACAGTCAAATGTACTTTTTTAATTATTGGGAATTTGTTTGATCAAAATTTTATAAATCTGCAATTAGATTATCAATAAAATCTATTAAAAATATTAATAAAATACTACATTCAAAGATTAACTCAAACTATGTTCAGTTTGTTTTAAAAACTGCCAGTAAAATCAACTTTTTTTATTTAGAAGGAATTTTTCTGATGTATCTGCAGTTACATGACCAACAAAATCAATTGAAATGTTAATAAAATAACAAATTCATAAATTAAATCAAGCTATTAAGTTGTACATATATTTATTACTAGTATTAGGAATCTACTTACATGATGGTCAGATTTTAGTTTTCACTCAGAGACTAGTGTGAAATTTAACATAATGACACATTGATTTCTCTGTCACGCTTTAATAAAACTACATTATTAACTGTTTGGGTTTTTTTTATTGTTATTATTTTATAGCAGCTCTTCTTGATGAGGATGAGGCCTGCGTATATGAAGATTGTAATTAAAAGCCCAAATGGAATAAAAACCTAAATCTTTCTGGTTGCTTCCCTCCTCATGTGCTGACGCCTCTGTTTACTGTCGCCTCTTTCTGCTCATGCTGGCTGCATATTTATCGGCTGTGACTCCCCGTCCTGTCAGCCGCCACGGGCAGGAGCGGCCAGAAGTTCTGCGTTCGGGCGGTCTGGAGCGGCGCGGCTTTCTGCGGCGGGACGTGAACACGCAGTGACAGCCGTGCGGCTCCGCCAGGCAGGGGCACCGAGCTGCGGGGTCAAGGGCCCGGGGTGGCTGCAGGCCATCGGGACCTCGCTGCCGAGAGGTAGCCAGGAGACGACAGAACGGGCACGGTTGCCATGGAAACAGATGCGGCCCAGGATAATGATGGCAACTGGTAACTAAGTAACAGGAAGCAGAGGAATATGGAGGGAGATCATAGATTTTTACGCCTGTGTGTGTCTCTGGAGGGTGATCAGCGGTTAATTATGAAGGACGGGACACGATAGGAAGGGGGGGGGCAGGAAACGCATCACTTCCTCCTCTTTAAGCCTGTCAGATTGGCATGGGAGCTGATGCTAGCTGGAGATCGTGGGCCCCACCCTTCCGTTCCCATCACTTTGTTGAGGGGGTGGATAAGCTCTCACGATGCAAAGCAGGGAGGATAATGTATCTACGGAAGGAGGACACGATCAATACGTTGGTGTCATCACCAGCTGCAAAAAACACAAAATATTTTTGGTCCAGTTCCTAGTAAAAATATCTTATCACACTTGGAGTAAGACAAAACTAACTTACAAGTAACTTTTCAACAAGATAGGAGCTTGTTTTAAGTCAATAATTACTGATTATTGATTTTAAAAAGTGCTAGTTCCAATGGCAGATTATTTTACTTCTAATATGGGAGAATGTCTTGTTATAAGTAAAATAATCTGCCAGTGGAACTTGTACTTTTTAAATTAATATTAAGAAGTTATTGATTTAAAATAAGCTATATATATATTTATGTAAATTTGCTTGAATGTTAACTTTGTCTTATTTCATATGCAGAGGAAAGGGAGGATAATGTAATATACGGAAGGAGGATGCAATCAATGTTTTTATGACGGCTAAAATTAAATGTCAACATGATGAAGGACGGATGTTTCAGCTTTACGGTTTAACTGATCAGCAACTTTAAAATCTACTTCTAACATAATTTCATTCAGAGTTTGCTGCAAAACTACACTGCAAAAACACAAAGTCTTAATAACTATTTTTGGTCTTTTTTCTAGTTGAAATATCTTATCGCAATTTAAATAAGACAAAATTAACCTACAAGTAACTATTTAGCAAAATATCAGAGCTTATTTTAACTCAATAATTTCTTAACATCAATTTTTTTTAAAAAGTTCCATAGGCAGATTATTTCACCTCTAAAATGAGAAAATGTCTTGTTATAAGTAAAATAATCTTCTAGTAGAACTAGTACTTTTTAATTTATATTTAGACATTATTGATTTAAAATAATCTCCTATATTTTGCTGTAAAGTTACTTCAAAGTTAGTTTTGTCTTATTTCATATGAGTGGATAATGTAATCTACGGAAGGAGGACACGATCAATATTTCTGTGAAAACTCCAAATGCTATCATATCAGTGCTATAAAGATTCACTGATCAGCAACTTTAAAATCTACTTCTAACATGATTTTATGCAAACCTTGGTGCAAAATAGCTAAAAAAAACAAAGTCATCTTCAGCTTCACTGCAAAAACACAAAGTCTTACAAAGTATTTTTGGCCTAGTTTCTATTGTGAATATTTTAGTACACTTGAAATACGACAAAAAGAACTTACAGGTAACTTTTCAGCTGCGTGAAATAACAGCTTGTTTTAAGTAAATAATTTCTTAATATTGACGAAAAGGAATTAGTTCCTCTGGCAGATTGACTTCAAACATTTTTACAAATTATAAGTGAAAAAATCAGAATGGAACTAGTAATGCAGTAATGTGTATTAAGGAGTTATTTACTTAAAAGCTCTTATATCTTGCTGAAAAGTTACTTGAAAGTTAGTTTAGCCTTATTTTACTTAAGATATCTTGTAGATCCTAGACCAAAAGTACTTGGTAAGATTTTGTGTTTTTGCAGTGCAAAACTTGTTGCCTCATGTAGAAGTCAGGAAAAGAGACAAATCCATAAACAGAGCGTCAAATTTCTCTCACAGCATGCCATTTGGCAGCATATGGTGCTCAAAAGGGCTTTGTGAATATTTAGTCAATTTGCCATTAAAGCTGATTATTGTCTCTGTCATTGTGTAATTATCTAGAGGAGACAGAGAAGAAGAACAGCAGCAGGTATTTGGAAGCATAAAATATTGTGAAAAGTGTCCAGCATTTCTTCTGTCTTTTCTTTTTCGTCTCACAGAAATGTTCAAAATCATTCAAAAAAATTCATATCAGAGTAAAAAAATATCCGAATTTATGGAAAATAGAAAATTTAGTATTTAAAATATGTTCCAATGTAGTAAGAGAAAATAAGCAATTCAACCCAACATGGCGCCTACGTGAGACAGTAATTGTTTCCTAAAGTTTAACTAGCTTACATACATAAATAGCTCCTTTTTATATTTTTGGAGACATTTATTATATGTTTTAGCTTAACTAACAGAAAATCCATCAATCACTGCAGGTCATCCAGGCTCTAAATCAGCCAAAAACAAAATGTAGGAGAGATATTTGTTTGTTTTTTGCATCTCTTATTGACTTTAACTGTGAAAATCGATGTTGCTGTGAGGTTTTTTTGTGACTTCCTGGATTAGTTGTTGATTCTTTCTTGGAGTTATTTTTGTTAAATCAAAGGTTTTCAATAATAGCACCGTTCTGAGGCTTTTTGTTTTTAAATTGCATGCAGGCATTTAAGCGAGGGGTGTCCAAACGTTTTGTAACGTTTGGCAAAATTGTCAAAATCTAAAACAAAAAATAAACTAAAATGAAGCAGATAAAGTAGTCTGATTTTTATTTTATTTTATCCAGGGTTATAAAAATGATTTTTTTTCACACTTTGAGGAACTAGATTCAATTTGCCTTTAATGCTGTTTTCAATAGTTTTCAAATTATTTTAGACTCAACTGAACAAATTTATTTGTTGTTATAAAAATAGGATTTGGGTCACTTTCTTTCAAAACAGTTGCTGTATATATTGCAGTTTAGTAAAAAAAATAAAATAAAGAAAAAGATTATTTAGATGCAGCAAATTATGCTTTTAAGTAGATAAACATGGTTTTGCTTAATTAAATAAATCAATTAAATCCATTGATCCCAAAGGGAAATTTAATGCTGTTTTAACTCATTTTAATTCAAATTAAAGTCTTTGTGTAAATGTACAAGTTTGGTTGTAAAAAGATGAATATTTTGTGCTGTATTTAATTTTTCATTGAAATAAAATTGTGTTGGGGAAAAGTTTACTCTGATTAAAAATAAAAAGTATTTATCTTTGTCGACATCTGCTAAGTTTTTATGATTCTTAAACTACAGTTGAGTGGACCCATAAAATCAGTTCAACGGCCACTAATGGCCCTCCAGCCTCACTTTGGACACCCCTGGTCTAGACTGCATTTAGTTTTTTTATGAGCAGATCTTCCATTTTTGGCAAAATGTTTCCATAATGCAGAATGAGTCAGAAAAATGTGTGTTTTGTAAATACATTTATAATCTGGAGGGACTGCAGACATGAAGGAGGATGAACTTTCTGTTTCCCTCATCTGAACAGAAAACAACTTCAATTCAGTTCAGTTTATTTACATACGGCAGAGTTTGATTATGAAGACGAAACCAGATGCAACTTATAATCAACAACTCAACGTAGTATTAGCTTATTGAACTGTTTTAGGTCAAAACTGTGTTTAGCTGAAGTTTTCCTAATGTTGTCTGAATTTGAATTCCTCCTTTTCTTTGTGAAAAACAAAACCTGAGCTTTCCCAGATGACACTGAATTACATCTAAATTATTCACCAGGTTTCAGATCATTGCGAAACTCACTACTCTGTTGTCAGCTGCAGTACTTTCTCAGCTAAAAAGAGAAACTATTGGCCTTAAAACTAGTTGGTTTTAGTGTATAACTGCAAATAACAAACAGCAAACAGGAATATTAATCTGAAAACGCCGTTTATTGTTCTGTCAAAAGAATCTCCTACTTGGTGTCGATGAGCCATAGATGAGGAAAATGCTGTCATGAGAAAAACTGATGAGATTACTCACTGCTGATCTCCGTCTCCTCTGGACTTATTGTGCAACATTTAGCAGCACAGTAAGCAAAATATCCCAACCGCACGAGAGATCACCTGAGTGCTGAGACATCAGGGAAGACAGGAATAAAGTCACTGAGTCAGAAAACTTTACAGAAAAAAGAAAAGCAGAAAGAGAAAAAGGCAAATAATGCATAAATGGAGGCTATTTTTAATTTTTTTTTAGACTCTTCAGAATGAAATTTTAACTTTGCAGTGGTGCCGTTTCTGTAAACATTATTGGGGAGAGAATGAAATTAAGTGGCACTGAGACAGACCTCTGAGGGACGCCATTGGCTACAAGTGCAAAAGATGATTCAGTCATCAGCAGCAAGGCAGTTCAAACTGCTTTTCATCATAAAAACACTTAAAAAAAACCTGCAGTTATTTTGAAAACCTGTAACAAACATTACATTTTGTAAAGTGACATCATCAAAACCGTCAAATATGTTGGCCAATATTCCAGTGATTATGGTTCAAACCAACTCTAAACAGCTGGGTTTTTACTCTAGAGTTGAAGGAACTCAGTGTTTTGACTGTTTTGCAGTTTTCTGAAAGTTTGTTCCAGAGTTGTGATGCATAGAAGCTGAATTCTGCTTCTCTGTGTTTCAGCTTTCTGAATCTGATTGATTTTTTAGGCAGACCTGTGAAGACTCTGCTGCAGTAATCAATGTGATTAAAGATAAACACATGGATGTGTTTCTCTAGATCTTTCTGAGACTTCACTCCTCTAACCCTGGAAATGTTCTTCAGGTGATAGAAGGCTGACTTTGTAACTGTCTTTATGTGGCTCTGCATGTTCAGGTCAGAGTCCATCAGATTTCAGCTTGATCGCTGGTTTCTAAACTTAATAACTTCTGTGATGACTTGAAATTTGTCTTTTGTGAAGTTATACTGTAAATTAATCTTAACTACAGCTCTTACAGATGACACAACAATGTAACCGTGCAACTGCAAATCACAACAGTAAAGAAATTATTGATTTTTCCTAATCTGAAAGTTGTCTGTGGATTTATCTCCACATAATCTTCTGCATCCAAATTCATCTTTGATTCAAACAATTACCCCTCTGTCTAATATTACACTGAGGCCTGAAGAGATGGCTGAATCTCTGCAGCCAAGACATGCGGACGGGTTCAGTCTGATCAATTAGAAATGCTTGGGAGGAAAACCAGAAAGGCAGAAAAATAAACTGTGAAAATAAGCAAAATATATATTTTTCTTTAGATTTTAGGAGATAAAGTTGATATTCTGTCCAAACTCTCAAAACCTGGGTATGTTTTACCATCCTGGGGATTTTTTTTGATTGATCTATTCAAACCAGCTAAACATTTTTACTGACCAAACACGTTAATTTATTGGAATAATTAGTCCTGATTTCTTTAAGTAACTAATACATCATATAAACCTAGTTTTCTTGTTTAACAAACTACTAGAGTTTATGCTTCAGTGGCTCAGTGGTTGAACCTTGTTTATTTTTAATTCAATTTTTTTAAAACAATATATTTTGCCACTTGTGGCCTTTTGGAGCTATTAGGATTAATCTGGCTTATTTATTTCCATCCATTTTCTATACTCCCTTTGTCCTTGATGGGGTCGGGAGGGTTGCTGGTTCCTCTCCAGCTGCGTCCCGGGCGAGAGGCGGGTTTCACCCTGGACAGGTTGCCAGTCTGTCGCAGGGCAACACAAAGACATACAAGACAAACAACCATTCACACACACACACACCTAGGGAGAATTTAGAGAGACCAATTAACCTGACAGTCATGTTTTTGGACTGTGGGAGGAAGCCGGAGAACCCGGAGAGAACCCACGCATGCACAGGGAGAACATGCAAACTCCATGCAGAAAGACCCCGGGCCGGGAATCGAACCCAGGACCTTCTTGGTGCAAGGCAACAGCTCTACCAACTGCGCCACTGTGCAGCCCTTATTTAAGATTTTAAATTATTTTTCTTTGTTACATAATAATGTACAATGTTAAATAATGAAAAGGAAACAAAAATCAAATATTTTTTTAAAAATTGTGTAATGTTTTATTTTTATTTTATTTCTGTTGTTTTGCATTGGATTACATTTAAAGGTATCTGGGAAAGGAGAATTGAAAAAAATGTATTTAAAACTTTTTTATTTGTTTAATTTTTACCAGTTTTGAAAACCATTTATAGTTTCTCTTTCACAAATTGTGTAGAAATGTGTCTGTCATGTAAATTTCCAATAAACCACGCTGAAGTTTGTGACAAAATGTCAAAAGAAAAATAAATAACAGGATTACACATGTTTGTTATTGATTTGAATCTGTGATTTTGATATTTTTGTCTGTGTGATCATAATAAACATGAAAAAAAATACAGAATGCATAGATTTGCTCATAATAATGTAAATGTGTAAATATGCACAACTTTTGTCTCAGCCATTTGTTCCTAGAAATCAAGCAGAAGTTATTTCAGTTTATGTGTTTCTGCTGCCCCCGTGTGGCCAGCAAAGGAACCATGGCTACACTTTAGTGAACATACATTCAAAGATTTTGTCATAAATTAATCTTTTGCTGAAGTAACATAATCCCACCTTTGGGTGCATCTAATAAGGTGATTAAATACAAATGTTACAGTTTAACTGAAGAGAGGCGAAGATAAATGGACCTCTATATATCACGTGATATATGTAACCGATGGTAACAGGATGTCATAGTATTACATGATTACAACTTATCATAGTATTACATGAAAATAGCTGAATAAAGTTGAAAAGTAACATAGACATAAAAAAGCTAGATTTATGCTGTGTTGTTTGAAAAGTTACAACGTATAAAATTAACAGTAATTTAGGTTATTTAGCCTATAATAAGAAAAAAAATAGGTAAAAATATTCAGGTATATTGTTACCATGTCATTAATTCATTTAAAAATGTCACTGTTTTAATATTTAGTTTGTCAAAAAATAAGCAAACTATACTTTTAGTTACCAAGCTGAATATTTAGCTTCAAGCTATTGGGTACAGAGCTAAATATTTAGTTTGAAGCTAAAAATTTGGTTTAGACCAAAATATGTAGTTGAATATTTAGTTTACAAACTAAATATAAAGCTCCAAATTAAATATTTAAGTGACAAACTTAATATTTAGATTGAAGTTAAATATTTAGCATTGAGCTAAATATTTAGTTTTAACTTATATATTCAGTTAAATATTTAGTGTGCTAACAAAATATTTAGTTCATATGGTAATTATCTAGCTTCAAACTATTTAGTTAGTGAGATAAATGCTTAGCTGCTAACTAAATGGTCAGTTTGGAGTTAACTATTCAGTTTTTAAACTAAATATTTAGCTTATTATTCAAAGATTTTGTTTGAAACTTTAAGATAAATTATTGAATAACATGGTGAAATTTTGACTGGAAACTGAGCTGACATTTTCTTTCTGTTGGCTAAATAACGCAGATTATTGCCGTTGTTGTTTGACTATATAACTTTAAAAATAAGATAAATTTAACACATTATCATATGGGATTGGTGCTAATTGTGGAGGCAGCTGTTAATACAAGTAACCAGGAACTTGTTAGTGGGAGGAAAAGCTGCCAGGGGCCCAAAGGAAACATGGCGGCATCACACAAAGATTTATTGCATGTATGACCCTCCTCTTGACCTAACCACCTCTGATAAGTACTTTATCTGCGACGCAACATCTGTTCCGTAAGGTGACAGGCGTGAAAAACTGGCTCCAAAGTTGCCAGACCCTGTACTTCAGGTTTGGTCGGCAGCCATCCGGCGGCTCTCCCCTGATGGGAGCAGATTGCCTCAATCAACCACCGGCTCCTTCTCAGACGTGTTTGAATCGAGGCCGCCCCGGCTCTTTTGCTGGTTTGTTCCCTGCAATACCGCCGGGTCTTGTGAGCTGTTAAAGGCTCAATGTGGAGAGACATAATCATTCCTCGCAGCCTAAAAGCTCAGCAGCTCTTTGTCAAGCCTCCGGATCGGCTGTGACATGCTTATAGCGGTCTCCTGTGGCTGCACTGACATCCACTGTGCTGTGGATGTGTGACACATCTGATTGCACTGGTCAGGCCCGGACCTTTAAGCCTGATCCCGTCAATTCTCATGTTGACCTTCTTTTCTAAGACAGGGTTTTATTTTAACAATGTTCTGGACGTGAAGTTTGTCAAAACATTCGTTTTATTATTTGAATCTATTTTGTTTAGTAAAGACGTTGTTTCTCCAGACATTTATTCGTGTATTAAGTTCTGTTACGCTTCTCTTGACGGTTGATGGTTTCCATAGCAACCAGTAACTGACAGCTCCGCCCCCCTTTTTGTTGTCATTGGTAGCTGTGGCAGGTGTTAGGATCAGATCTGTGTTTCCTTTCCGCCGGACCGCCTCCGCGGGTCCCGCCTCCCGCGCCGCCGGACCGCCTCCCTGTGCATGGTGGGTTCTCTCCGGGTTCTCCAGCTTCCTCCCACAGTCCAAAAACATGACTGTCACCATGTGCATGTGCACATGGTGTGTGTCCTGTTTGTCTCTGTGTTGCCCTGTGACAGCCTGGCGACCTGTTCAGGGTGAACCCCGCCTCTCCCCCGGAACGTAGCTGGAGAGGCAGCAGCACTTCCCGACCCCATTAAGGACAAGGGTGTAAAGAAAATGGATGGATGGAGGACACATTAGGGAACATGGCAACATTCAGACAAAATAAAGGCCAAAACAACGACATGAGTGAAGTGACTTCAGCCGGACTGAGCCTCCGGGCTGAAGTCCGAGTATAAATATTTTTCATGATAAAATCTCAAAAATGCCATATTTAAATTGGCATTTTAAATTGTTTGGCCTAAAAACATGGGTTATATTAAAATCAAAACACAGGAAATGATTTGGACTAAAAACGAACAGAAGAAATTATCTCTCCATCCTCATCAGTTTCAGTTCATGCTTATTCAAGTTTATTTTTTCCAACTCTGGCTAATTCTGTAGCTGTTCATTGTACTCTCGTTTCGTTGTGTTTGTTAAGAAAAGCTTAGTTTTATTTTTACAGTGAACCAAAGCTTTATTACGGTAAGATTAAGAATTAGCCCAGTTCAAATAAAACACGTTGATTCACACATACCGTATCAGGTCAGCTGGTCAAAACTCGAGCTCTCCTCTTCCAGCTTGTTGTCCTGGCAGCGTGCGCGCTGCTCTTCTTGATTTTTATTGGCTGTTGGCTCTGCTGTTCTTCTCTGGAAAGTTTACAGTAGCGCGAGCAACTAAAGTGTTGCGCGCAACACGCTCACTCGCGCTTTCTACTCCCTGCCATATGGAGTCTCCGGTTACCGTAATAACGATCTATAGGAAACTTTTTTTTTTAAATTATTCATAAAACACTAAAATCGGGGACTTTTCCGGGGACGGCTTCAGCCGGGGACAGGTCACCTAAAATAGGGTGACCATATTTTCATTTGAGAAAACCGGGACACCTTTGAGCGGGGGGGAGAGACGGAGACACCACCGTTGGACGGTTTTTTCGTACTGTGCACCACGAAAAAACAGGACATTTCCTCACTTTCTAAAAATATCCCGGGACGCCCGGGGCAGGACGTAAATGGACATGTCCCTGGAAATACGGACCTGTCCAGGGTGTACCCCGCCTCTCGCCCGGGACGCAGCTGGAGATAGGCACCAGCAACCCTCCCGACCCCATTACCCGGTGTACAAGTCAACTCAGCTATCTTTACTTTTCCCACACACACTCACACACATAATGCAACGTGATTGGATGTGGGGAGAAGGGCGTGACTAATTTACCATACAAAGAAACCTGGAATGGAGTAGTGGAACGGAGTGGCAATGTAATCACAATGCACTGTAAGCTATGTAATGTGTTTTGAGGCAGTTGACCAAAATCCCGGATGATTTTTAAATTCCCTCTGGACATTTTTTTAGGTCTGAAAAGTAGGACATGTCCGGGAAAAAGAGGACGTCTGGTCACACTAAACTTTGTACTCTGTAATATTGAATTTCTGTACAAATCTGACATACACTTGATACGAACGTAAAAGTACTAACATTCAATGATAAACCAACCATTTTTGCTTTTTTTTTTATTATGATGATGATTTCTTATAACTCCCTCCATGTGTCAGTCTTGCATTGTACTGAACATGTAATGGCTGGTGTGTTGTGACCATATCACAAAATGGCCGCGGCAGAAAGGAAAGTTCTAACGGCCGAAATTTTAAATCATGGAAACCGGAAACGCATAGCAACCGTATTGTTAATAGTTATCAGACTGCTGAACTCTTAACTGGACTGCACTCAAAAACTGGTCTCCACTTCATACCTTGCACATGTACATAGCTAAATAACTTCTATTTTACTGTCATTCCTGCACTTTATATTTTATTTTTATATTTATATTTTATATTGTATTTTATTTATTCTGGAGTAACTACATAACATTGGAACCTCAAAAACATTGTTCTGAGCCGTATGCAACGAAAATTCCTTCTGTACACACCCTGTGAATGCAAAATGATAATAAAGTCAGTCTAAGTCTAAGTCTATGGCACGCAATGGTACAGTCGACAGAGTTATCAGATTTAGTTTGGGAAGTATGGCAATACTTCCAAAACATACTTCGGTATGGAAATAATCAATGTCAACATTTAGGTATCGGAACAAACACTAGCTTTCGGTTCAATGCAGGGCTTCTTTTGGATAAGCTTTGGCCGTAAAATACATTTATTACGAATAACATCTAAAGCAAACAGACACGAAAAGCTAACAGAGCAGCCGCGATCATCTCATTTGTGATTATGTGCTAGCATAACACTTTCGTAGCCACAAATTAGCCTCACAGCGACGCATATTGGATATGGATATCATTATGTAAGGTTGAAATGAATTTACGTAGTATGCCAATACACCAAACCAATTTTGGTTTTTAGTTTTCGAAATTCAAAGGTCTGATGAAATAACATCTACGTAAAACATTATTTCAGAATTATCTTAAAACACCAAAATCATTATTATGCTAAGAAATAAACGGACGCGGTAACTTTACTGTCAATTAGTTACTGTTTTCCTTTATTCGGCATTTGTGTGAGGACTATTACAGAGTAATTATAAGGGTGTGGCTTATGGCATGCACCTTTTTTTTTTTTTCCAACTAACACTCTATTGGGCCATCCAAAAGACTATCCCCGGGACGTGTGCACATCAGCAGGCCTTGCACTGAATTCACTTCATGACGGAGTAAAGGGAGGAGGACCGTCTTGTACTTATAGGGAAGCGGCCGTGGTAAGTCTGCTCTCATATAACCACAGTATAATAACAAAACAAGCCGTTTTTGTTTCATTTCCGTGTAGAATAGTTTTATTTTTTTACCCACCAGTGAGTGCATTGCTTTGTTCTGGCTTTTTGTGAACCCGGTTGTCTGTAGGCAACACCAACAAAGACCGGCGTAACCAGCAGTGAAAGCCGCGAAAGGTTTGAATTCTTAGGAGTAACTACAAGTCAGTCCTATTTTGTTTACTAAAGCAAGTTAGTGAAAAAAAGTCGCCTTTGCCTTCCGTATAAGCGTGCACGTCAATAGAAAAGCTGCCTGGTTGTAAAATGTGTCCCTGTCTACACCGCAATAGTTTATGAAAAGATAAACATCGCTTTCTTCACACGGAAACACGGACTGTTAGTGCTCCACTGAGAAATGTGTCGATATTACAAATGTGGAAACTGAACCAGGAGACAACATTCAATACATGTTGGCGTGGTTGTCACTATTGCGCTCATAATTGCTTTCTTTGTGTCTTGTCGTCAAAACGGTAGGATCTTAAACTGAACGGGACCCCAAAACTCGTAATTTTGTGGTAGTAAAACTTGTGTGCCGTGGAGAAGTTCGCGGCAAGAAAGATAACGCGAGATTTCACACATGCTTTCCATACATTGAGGAGATGGCAGGGGTCCGGGAGGGGGCTTACCCCGCAGCATCATGACTCCCGCAGGATTCCAATAAAACATTATGCGGTTTTCTTCTGTGTATAAGCTGGAAGATCCAGATACGACTAAACCGCAATACCAGATAGTAACATTTTAATTTGATTGAAGAAATCTCAGCTTTTATTCTGTGGTCATTCAGACAAAAGGAGATTAGGAAACGGCCTTGTTCCGCCAACCAACCCCCTCCTCAGGCATCAGCCATGGAGAGAGCAGAGCGAACACCAGCCCAGCCTGCCAGAGACTACTTGTAGCAACCACGTGTGATAAAAATGCCAAAAGTAACGCTTTTTCTTTTTACTTATGTTTGTTTTTTATTTTTATGTTCATCTTAACCAAAAATATTGCAATATAAGTCTTTTCTAACAGTAAATGGAAGCAAGGTAGCTAAAAAAATTTAAATCCAAGCCCATCCAAAAGAAGGCATTACTGATATTAACATTATTTTTGTTTATTTGCGAGTGACTGGGACGTCTGTTTACATGAAGTTTTGGTGTTAAAACTCTTTGTTTGTGGAAAGTCTCTTCTATAAAATCCTAGAACACCTTCTTGCTAAGTTGGTCTGTTTTCTAGAAGAACCAAAGCAATAAGTGGTGTTGAAGCAACCAAACAAAGTAGCAACAGCTGCCTTCTGTAGGTCTTACCTGAATTTCTTGTTTTATTGTCTAATTTAGTAAAATCCTGTTTCATTAAAAACGTAGGACTATCAGAATGTCTTGTGATGATGATGAGATTAGTAAATATTAGGGATGCACCAACGTGGAAATTTGAGCCGTTACTTAATATTGCAGTTAACGGTGTTAAATGTACTCTCTACTCTTTCTACACTGTTAAAAAAACAATCTCACTGCTGACACTGGATATCCAATTAAATGCTCCACAGTCACATGACTAACACACTGTCCTCCTGAAACACAAACTTAAACGGCAACAAAATGGGAATAAACATTGTTTGTCTGCAAAGTTTTACTTATCGGACTGATACTGATATGTTTTTAAATCCCTATTACATATTGCGAAGATGATCCCAGTTGGGATATATTCCTACTTTCTATTTTCTCATCTGTACTTCCACCAAACTGCGAACTTTAGCAAGTTGAGCAATGTTATTTGTGTTAAATTCATGTTCATAACACGAGGAATATATTCCTACATTTATTTCACTCCAGACATTTCTGTGAGATATTAATATTTCACATATTGTTGTCATGCCCTACTGAACGGTTCTGTCAGAAACTCAAAGGGATAATCCTATTACTAGTTAGAATAAAGTCTTGTCTTGAACACTTGACACTTAATAACATAAAAGCAGGCATCAAAAAAACTATGGGCACCACTAACGAAACTACACTATTTCTAGATGCTTTGTTTTGTTTCAACATACTAAGGTGCAACAAATTCAGTGTGTGTTAACTCCTGTGGCCCAGGAATGTTTTTGCCCAAATATTTCTGGTCACATCACACCCTTAAGATCCAAATCCTTAATTAAGCCAATTATTGCAGATCTGTGACTACCTTGCATGAATGCTACCTTCAGATGAATTAAATTAATACCTATCTATTTCTTCTTCTTCTTTTTTAGAGACGCACAACATGGCAGGTTCTCCGATTGTGACCCCCAACTCCACCCGGGATAAGTCCAGCCGTTTCTATGTGGTGTCGTGGATCAACAGGCTGCTCAAAACAGACTACAAAAATGTGCAAGAGATGGGAACAGGTGATTAATCACAACATATGAACTGGTCGTTTCATGCTCATCGTATTCATTTAGCCTACTTTTATCACATAGTGAAGGCATGGACAACTCTAGTCCTATAGATCATGCACGTTAAATGTTACTAATAATAATTGCCTCATTAGCAAGAACTTGGTTCTGAGGAGATAATTCAGTGACCTGAATCAGGTGTTGGATCATCTGTGACTTACCTTATCAGATCAGACCATTTCAATACCTGTTAATTGTTTTTTGCTGCAATGTCAGCCGTGCAATGCTCTTCAAATTTAAACAGTCGTGGCCTGTTTTTATTTGCAAAACAGTTTTGGTTTTTTTGTGGCTATGCGTAGTATTTCCTCAACCTAACAATTCTGGCTTTTACCTAAAAATAAATTAATTTTTTTTTTTTCCTTAATTAAAATTTTCACGATAGGAGAGAAACTGTATTGGATCTTGCAGCTTCCTGTTTGTGTCTTGTGAAGAGAGACTTACACAGATTAAACAATTGTTATTGCAATATTTAAAGCAATGCACTGAGGAAGATGTTACCATTCAAAGAATCAACAGGTAATATCAAAGCAAAGAGGAAACTTGATCGAATGTATAGTAAAATAACTCAAGCCGCTTTAGTAAAGTAAAATTGAATGATAAAAAATACATTTTGAACACCCTGTAACGTATTTAAGCACTGAGTTTGTTCATACTACATTTAAAGTGAATTCTACACACTTTATAACAGAAGTTCTTTGCAGCATAGTTTCTCTAAACTATATAAGGAAGTTGTTGTTCCTCTTTACAACCCTCATGTCAACTCATGGGTTTGTTTAAAAGTTGTTTTAATAGATTGAAAAGTTTAGTTTCCAGACATATTTGGATGCTGAGGTCTGCAACATTGCCTAATAACTGCTTTATTTTTGAGTTTGCATCTCATGAGGAGTCATTTAATGTGATTTATCTTAGAGTGGATATTAAAGGCTGAAGTTGAACAAAAAAGATAAATACAAGTATAGTACAAACCGTGATTCTGCTGCTGCCTGTCTTAAAGCAATACAAGCACCAAAAGGCTTTAGAAAAACTGGATTACACAATACCAAGAGGCTCCTTTTTCACCATGATTTGGATTTCATTATTGAAAATGCCCTTCCTGCTTTCCATCGTCACAACATGTACATTTATTTGTGTGGTTCAACAGGTGCATGCCAGTGTCAGATGATGGACTGCACTTTTCCTGGCTCCATTGACATGGCTAAGGTGAAGTTTGATGCACAGAGTAAAGAAGACTATAGGCACAATTTCAGTCTTCTTCAGGACGCCTTCAACTTGAAGGGTGTTAAAAAGGTAAGGATCTGTGTCTGCATTAACAAAATTCACTCTCTATGGGAAAAAAGTACTGTTGTTCTCAAGGAATTTGCAGTCAATAACACTTTACCTCTAAGTAGTTTGTAGCTTTTACGTTTGTAACACAAAAGAAATTAAAACATTTTGCTTCACCCAGATTTTTCATTTTTATTTCTTGTAAATGTGCATTGAGTGTTGAATGTATGAACTGGAGAATACAATAAATCTGTAGAATAAAGTATTCTGCTCGTGGATTTCAAGATTGATCAAAATAGCACAAAAAGAAATGTCATTTGGACATGTTTATTTTTAACGACGTACAGGTGTTGTCCAGGTGTTGTCCAGGTGTTGTCCAGGTGTTGTCCAGGTGTTGTCCAGGTGTTGTCCAGGTGTTGTCCAGGTGTGCCATTCAGAATCTCCAAATGACACAACTGGACAAACACCTGATATACAAACTTCAAATGACTGTAACTCCTCAGCGCTTCAACATACAGTCACCATTGAGTGCTCAAATGGAAGATTATGACCAGAGGAATCCTCTGGTAGATACAACATTACTGATAGTGGAAATTACTTATAATTACATAAATAAAATAGATTTGAGAATATGGGAAACATTTAGCAGGTTGCCGCCACCGTCAGAGCGGAGGTGGGACGGACGGAGAGGTGGTTACTGTGCAGTCAGACCTCATCCCCCCTCTTGCGATACGCTACCAGCCTCCTTTTTCTCTCTCGCTCTATCGGTACGCTCTACCCGCATCGCATTGACTGTAGCAGCGGGCAACTAAACGTTTCTGGTATTCTCAGATCCAAAACTTTTCAGCACTCTTACGGCCATAATCCTTCACAACTCCTGTGAGTTGTGAAGTTCTGCTGAAGAAATGCATCCAGTTTTGACACGTTCTGACGTGTCAAATGTGTCTCTCCCTGGCTCTCCGCTGGTGAGAAAAAGTCCTGTAGACACCGTTACACATGACGGCGCAGCATAGACACACATTACGTGTGGTTACGCATGCAGCTGGTGGATTCATGTCAAAACAAACCCTAAGATGCCTTATATCCTTATGACAAGACACATGTTGGCTACACATCTGTGGCTTTAGATTTAGTCTCCAAGTTGACCAGTCGGAAATATTCCAGAAAGAATACAGGCATGTCAAAATGAGCTCAAGTCGCTCTCTGGATATTATTGGCTCGGTAAAAGCCAATTTATAACATTATCGGTTGAACGTGGTGTCAATCAAAAGGTGGGGCTCAGATCTGCCCAATAAAAGCGTCATAATGGACACTGGCAGAGTTTAAAGAGGAGAAAAAGGCAGAGAATTCAGACAACCTAGATTTGTCCCATGGATGGGTCGCCGCCAGTTAAGGGGTTAATATGGAGGTCTAATTTAGTTTCTCTTTTAGGTAAGAGTGTATTCATAACAAACAACTTTCAGGAAGCACCTTGGAAAAGTTTTCACACATCTTGAATTTTTCCTTTTTCTTTTCATTACAACCAGGAACCTTGTTGTATTTTATTGAGATTTTATGTTACAGAAGCAAAGCAGCACAGTTGAAAATGGAAAAATAAAAATAAATGTTTTTTATTCACAAATACAAATCTGGAAAATGTACGATACATTCACTAAATGAAGTGATGTTGGTGGTTGAAATGTGAAAAAGTGTGAAAAGTTCAAGGGGAATAAATGTCTTTAAATTCTGTCATGTCTTTTTTGTTTTGTTGCAGAACATCCCAGTTGATGGGCTCATAGAGGGAGATTTCAAAACCTGCTATGAGTTCATGAAGTGGTTAAAACTTTTTTACACAGAAAATACAAAAAATAATGAATCTACTCCTGTGAAAGCAGCAGTTTGTGACAGCGAGGAGATAACTCCAGTTTCACCATCTTCAGGTACCCGTTCTTCACTTTTTTCCTCCATGTAATAAAAGACAAAGGGCTTTAATTTTACAGGAGACGATTAGGGCAGCCAAAAAACATTCTTGACTTTCCCTCATAAGTTAAACTCAGAATTCTAATTCTGTGTCAATGTATGTCAACATCCTAATAAACAATAAATATTCTTAGATGTACGTTCATTTTGTTATTGGGGGAAAAAATAACATAACGTAACATAACAGTTTCTTCTCTGTTATTGAATTTGTAAACTTGTATTTGATCCACTCTGCAAGCTTTTAGATTTGAGTTTTGAAGCTGGATTTGCCTGATGGTACATGAACAATTTAAACAATTCTGAGAAAAGAATGTCAAAACACAGAGAAAATTGTAAAAATTCTGAAACAAAGTCAGAATTCTATGAAAATAGTCAAAATTATGAGAAACAAAAATCTAAATTCTGAGATGAAAGTCAGAATTCTCTGGAAATGGTCAAAAGTCTTAACTTAAAGTCTGATTTCTGAAATTAAATTCAGAATTCTGAAAAAAGTCAGAATTCTGAGAAAAAAAGCAAAGATTTGAAGAAAACTAAGTCAGAATTCATTTTTTTCAGTTGCCCTAATCCTCTTCAGTACAGTCAAATTCTTCTGTCTTTTCAGGGAACTCAGACATGGAAACAAACGGCACTGCAAGGACAACTAAAACGTTTCCGTACACTGAAAAGTGGAAGGAGGAATACGGTTGGGCCGATCCCAGCTCCCTGGGAGAGCAGCACACCTACTGCTCCATCTGCCACACCAACCTGGCTTCGTACAGGAGGGGCGCTGTGGAGCTGCAGCGGCACATGGAAACAAACAAACACCAAAAGAGGGCAAAGGATTTCCAAATGTGTCAAAATAAAACCGAAGTCGCCGAGCGATTCCCCTGCAGCGACGCGGCCGTCCGCTTCATTTTCAACCGCTGCTACACCGGGTCTGCTAAAGGCGAGCAGGTCTCCAGACATTTTGCGCTCTGCAAACTGGGGCTGAAGTACCCCAAAGACCTCGTCGCTGTTAGCAACCACACTCCTTACTGTGTTTATGTTTACGAAGCGCTGGCAGCTGGAAACGACGACACTGTCGCAGTCGTTCTGTTGGGCTTTTTCGACTCTGAGTCCTCTGGTCACCGCATCCGTCTTCTGGACGCCGTTGAGTCGGCGGACGGAGCCGGAGACCAAACAGCAGCGGCGGTGGTGCAGGCCTTGAAAAGACTCGAGCTTTCCACCGATAACCTCGCTGTTTGTTACCCCGGTGGCGGCGAAGCTTCGGAGCAAATCTGCTCACATCTCAGGGAGCTGAACCCGAACATAATAGCCTTAGGAGGCCTGTACGCTATTGCTGATGCCGCGTATCACGCTGGGGTTCAGGAGCTCCCCAGTCAGATCCAGGAGCTACTGGTCGACTTGTATGCTCACTACTCCTCTTGCTCTACGAAGAACGACAACCTGAAGGCTCTCTTTGGCTCAGATATCACTAAAAACAGGAAGCCATTTTACCTCAGCATCAGCTGCCTTAGATTCCACCAGCTGGTCACCAAATTGACAGAAATCTGGAGCGATTTGATACTTTACTTCAGTTCCTGTCCTGAGGATGATGAAAAAGCCAAGTCATTGTGTTCCCAGCTGAAGAATCCCAAAGTCAAGGCGACGTTTATGTCGCTGGACTACGCATTAAAGCCACTGGAAAAATTTCAAAAGCAAATTCAGGAGTTGTCCTGGGCTAAGATGCCACTCATCCTGGAAGAAGCCAGCATGTTGCTTAGCACGTACACATCTCGCTTCCTTCAGCCCAATGCCGCCGCTCGCTACCTCATTGAACACAATGCTCAAATCCTGAAAAACAAGAAGCACCACCTCTCACGCCCGGACCTCAATCTGGGCGGTAAAGACATGGAAGATTTCCTGAAAACAGAGGAAGCTGCAGAGGTTTTGCCACAGCTACAAGAAGAGCTGCTGCTGTTTTATGTTGCAGCAACATGCTGCATCGCAGAGGAGTTGCCATTAAGCGACACGGTGCTAAGAAACATTGCTCAGCTGCTAAACCCAGAGAGCAGCCTGAAGGTTACCGATGCAGCTGTGGAGGAGCTTGGGAGGAAGCTGGGAGTCTGCAGCTCCCCTGAGGAGGTCAGGCAGCTCAAACAGGAGTTCAGGGAGTATCGGCAGGCGGAGGAGGAGAGGAGTAACCAGGGAGTGAATGGAGGCACACTGGAGAATCACTGGGCGAGGGTACTTGAAGGCACAAAGCCCACCTCAGTGTTCAGGAAGCTGGTTCTGACCCTGCTGTCATTCCCATGTCCTCCACTGGACGCTCAACATGTTTTATCCCAGGTATTCCAACAACTTCCTTAAAATATTGTAACTTTTACATTTAAAGCTGCAGTATGTAACTTTTGTAAAATAATATATATATATTTTTTCGGATATTTATTGAAACTTCCACCATGTCATGAAACTACTATATGAGACAGATGAGATTATCCACCTCCTCCTAGGTGGAGATTATCCACTGAGATTATCCACCTCCTTCTAGGTGGAGGTTCCCTGTGCTAGCTAGAAACAACCAATCAGAGCTAGGAGGAGGGTCTTTGTGCTGTCAATCATCCTCAGTGTATCGCTCACCCCCTTGCTCTCTGCTATGCTAACGCTAGTGCATGAATGCTAAGTCTAGTTAGTATAGCCACTGATGACCGCGAATAAATAGTTTTCCTGTAATGTTAAGTTGTTTCTCTAGCATTATCACGTTTAGCAGGGAATACACTAGCTTGATTGACAGCGCTAAGACCTGCCTCCTGGCTCTGATTGGTTGTTTTTGGTTTGATAATAGCTTTAGTAATTTTTTGGCTAAAAGGAATTTTTTTATTTTTTTATTTTTTGCCTAAAACATCTGTTGTATTTTTAAAAAGTCACTTTTGGGCGAAAATTTGGAATGTGACGATATAAAACTGCCACGACATGGTGGCAGTTTAAACAAATATGTAAAAATCTGCAGCTTCAGCTAAATAACTGATATTGTCCTCTTTCCTTCAGGCTTTAGACAACAACGATGTTACACCGTTTTCTGAGAGTGATACCGTCACAGAAAGCGAAAGTGAGGTCACACCTGACCGTGTTCTCACTAACGGCAGCAAAAAAGACCTCCACCTTTACACCGCCGGTACAAAGCAATCCTCCACGAAGCAGATAAACGAAAATTAGGGATGCAAGTTATCGATTAATGAGTTAATCTGAAGTTGATTGATCTTATCCATTGACTAATGATTCATTGATAAGTGAAAAACTTGAATTTTAGCCAACTGTCCTTTAAGAAAAAATTTTCATAATACACTGAATTAAAAAAAATCTTTAAATCTTAACATTATTTTGTGTCAGCTGTGTTAAATACTGACTGGATAAAAATGTGGTTTTTCCACATTATTAAAGTCAGACATATTTATACAATATAATAAAAAGGAACCTCTGAGGTCCTGAATGAATGAAAATATTTCAAAACAGAAACACATAAAGTGCATTTTGCAACCCGAACCAAACTCTGGACCGTTTCTTTTCCCGTTCTGGTATGGCCCCGCCAGGTTTGTTTCTGTGTCCACTGGCACCGCTTAAGGACGACCAGCAGCGCCCTCTGCTGGAAGGTGGCCACACTACAACACTAAGCACAATGTCTGCTTAGACTAATAACATCTAAGCGAGGCTATTAGTTAATTGATTGCAGATAATTTACACCATTAATCAACAATTAATCGTAAGTCGGTTGTTTGCATCCCTAGAAAAACATCACATTTCTGTCATTACGTTATGATTTATGTTTTAGAATCACATCTTGTCGTATTTTAACTCTTGATTTGCTTTTCCAGCTTTGAATGGCTTCGATTTAAAGCCTTGTGAAGTCCGCCTTATCAAAATAAACGGTAAAAATCAATTCTTTTGTTGGCCTAAATAACTGTATAAAAATTTTTTTCTTGATTAAAATTTAAAAAGTCTTTCTAGCACTGAAAGTGTCTGATGCCATCAGTAATAAAGTAACTTTTGTTTCTTTAGATTGTGATGGTTTGATGAATGGCTCTCTGTCACATGAGGTAATATATGTGTATAATTTGCATCTCATCTGATTTTTATTAGATTATAGACCATAAATGCAAATCTAAACTCTGCTATTGGACCTGAGAAACATCTGAATCTCCCGCCAGTGATCCAGTTTTTAAGCCTTTTATCTGACTTTCTTAATCAGTGTACATTGTTACGTTTGGTTGTCCTACATCAAGACATTCCTGTTTTGTTTGTGTGTTTGCATGTGGATGGTATTTGGATAAGAAATGTGTTTTGTCTCAGGGAGTTTGGAGGGGAGGTCATGGCTGGGAGAGCAGCTTACGCCAGAAACCACAGGCCCGAAAAGTCTTTCAGGCTGGTGTTGGTACCTGGTCCAAACCCATTGGCCTAATTAAAGGCCGCAAAAGTGTGGACTCCATAGATGAAGAGGTAGGTATACCTGTTTGTAACATGCAGAGCTATTTATTGCAGGAAGCATTATAATCTTAATTTGTTCAGTCAATGTAATTAGGAGTATAAGAGCCAATGTGAAATAAATGTTAAAGAAACTAAAATAAGAGGTTGATTACTTTGGTCAAACGTGTGAAAATAAACAGCATAAACGGTTTATTAGAAATTTTAAATAGATATTAAAACTCAGTGCACAAAGCATAGAATTAGACGGAATAGATCTGTCCTCATGGGTCGGCCATATTGTCACTCTTTTATTTTTTATATCATCACCGATACAGAAAATATCGGATTGTTGCGTCTGTAGTATTAATTATGTTAAAGTCCCTCTTGGGAAGGTTATGTTCAACAGTTTCAACTTTTATGATAAGGCTTAAAAATCACAACTTTTTGAAAAATGTACCGCGAAATCTGTGATTTCAGGCTGCAGCAATCAGAAAAAACATCACAGCATCCTGGAGGGTCTGAGTAATAATTGCAGACATTCAGTATAAAAATGGAAATATTTTTTGTGAACAAAACTGGAGAATATACTACTTAAAGCTCATTTGTCAAACTCAGGGCCTGGGGGCCAATCTGGCCCATGGTAGATTTTTTTGTGGCCCTCCAGACTCCAAATTAGTCCCTCCAGTTTTTCACAAATTCTCAAAATTCACACAAAATCAACAAATCCCAACATTTTTACTGCTAATTTTTTTCTCAAAATTGACCAAAAACATTGGGTTTGACTGATCGCTGCCTCAGCTTTAGTTGATGTCAAGTTATAGTCCAAGACAAATATGGTGATTAATAAAAACAACATACATTAGTGCAAATATTGTTAAACTTCCTTAATTAGCGCCACAAAATCTGTGATTTTGATTGGCTGAAGCCAAAACCAACCAAAATCCTGGATGAATTGATCAGTGAGAAAATATGTTCAAAGTTATTTAATTTTAAACAACACTTATTGAATCAAAAAACAAATAGCTATTCATAGATATTTTAGCAGTTTAATGGGTTTTATCAATACATTCTGGCCCTTTAAGAACATTCAGATATTTGATGTGGCCCAAAATGAAACACTTAAAGCTTTCTACCATAGAAAAATTACACTTTTTTGAAGTTAGTTGTAATAATTTGACTTCATTGACGTTTCTTTAAGCTTGAAGGAATCTCACCGTCCAGTAAAAACACTCCATCCAAAGGTCAATACCAGGTAATCATCCATTTCTGACAGTATGGTTGATCTAACTACAGACCGGAGACTCGGTTTTATGAAATGTCTCTGTCTTGTTTCTCTTTACTTCTGTTTCTCTGCAGGATGGGAAAGGATTCTCTGTGGGGGAGCTGGTGTGGGGGAAACTAACTGGGATGTCCATGTGGCCTGGACTGGTGGTGCCGTGGAAATCCAAACACACGCCTCCAGGCATGCGAAGGGTGGAGTGGTTTGGCGATGGGATGTTTTCAGAGGTAAAATCTGCTGCTCTGGTCAACCGGTTTTAATTTTTAATATTGATTTGTGTCTGAGTGTCGGGTTTCTGTTGCAGGTCAGCACAGAGAGGCTGAAGCCATTTAGTTTCTTCACTTTGTGCTTCTGCAAAAACTCCTTCGCCAGTCTGCCAGTCTATAAGGACGCCATCTACCAGATCTGTGAGGTAATCAGAACAAACATGTTGCCACCCGCAGCCAGCATGGAAAGGGAATGTTTTCACTTTCCTCAATGGTTATTATGTCTTTTAGCTCTTATCTGCATTCCTTCCCTCTGCATTATTTACTCACAACTTGAAATCTGCAGCATGGCTCCAAAAGGCTGACACAAAATTGTGCGTAGTTTTCAAGTTTAAGGAAAGGACTTGAGATTGACCCGAAGGTTAACCTTCCAGCAGGACTGTGAACCTAAACATACAACCAGATTTACAGTGGTGTAGATCAATGGATATCCATGTGCTAGACATAAAAATCTATGGCAATAATTGTCTTTGGCAAATGTTGTCCATAAAATCTGACTGAGCTTGAGCTGTTTTCTCAAGAAGAATAGAAAGATTAGATGAATCTCTGGATATTTAAACCAAATGACCTGCAGCAACATGTGGCTCTGCCATCTTTGATTTGCTTTCATCTTCATGAATATGGTCTGCTTAGTTTTGTTTTCTCAGGAACGTCAAGTCAAGTTTATCTTTATAGCACATTTCAGCAACAGGGCAGTTCAAGAAAAAGTACAGTCACCAATTGTGAGATGAACAATAAGGATTAGATTTTACATTACAAGAAATATACAGCTCTGGAAAAAAAGTAAGAGACCACTAAAAATGATCAGTTTCTCTGATTTTACTTTTTATGTTTTTGTTCTTCTATTCCATGAACTACTGACAGCAGATCTGTGAGATTCCAAACAAAAATTTAGTATTTATTAGCAGAAAATGAGAAATGGTGAAAATAACGAAAAAGATGCAGAGGTTTCAGACCTCAAATAAAGCAAAGCTAAAAGGTTTATATTCATTTAGAAACAACAATACTAATGTTTTAACTCAGGAAGAGTTGAGGAATCAGTATTTGGTGGAATAACCAGGAGGTGTTCAGTGGGGTTCAGCGCAGTGGGCTTTTAGTTTTTGTATTTGCTTTTCTAAGGCATCATGGAGTAATTATGTCTTAATCAGTTGTTTTCATCCTGAAATTGGGAACAAAGTCCTATTAAAAAGCTTAAAAATACAAATAATTCTGTGTTGTGAGCTCTTATTTTGAAACAGGTAATGCAGTTTTTCTTATATTTACTCTTATTATAAAACAAAGTATTACTACTGTGTGTTTTTTGTCAAAATGATCTACTTTTTCAAGGATTGTTAAACAAGAGTTAAAATTAAGTTATGATTCATGTTTAATTTAGCAATAATCATAAGTTAAACAGATTTAGAGTGACAAACCTGTAATGGATTTGTTTATTTCACAGAGATAAATTTATCTGTAAAGTTTAACATTACATGTTTATTTCTGACTTTCTGATCATTGTTGTTCTCTAGTTGGCAGCTGAACGATGTGGGAAGTCTTTTTCTAAGGCAGAAGGTGATAAAGAGCGAGAGCTGAAGATGATGGTGGATTGGGCTTCTGAAGGATTTCTGCCTACAGGAGCCAAGGGATTTGCACCTCTTGGTAAAATTGATGGCAATATGTTTTTCCTTCTACCTTAAATCCCTACATTTCAGTCTCTTGCGTTATTTCAGCAAAAAAATAACCACATAACAAATTGTATACTTCAGACTTGTCGTAATTACATCATAAATATACAATATCGCAGTTACAAAGGCTGCCTGGATGCAGTTTCTGGTCCAATGCGTTCACACACTGCATGCCAATAATGTACAGTTCAAACCAGAAGTTTACATACACCAAAAGACACCTGAACCTTTTTTTTCTCACTTTCTGAAGTTAAACCAGACCAAACCTCTCTTGTTTCAGTTAGAATCACCAAATTATTGATATTCTCTAGTCTTGAGTCTTTATTGGTACTTACATAAGTGATGGAAAGGAAAGAAAAGAGTGAGAAAAATAAGGATTTGTGATTGACAATGTTATTGGATAAAAACATTGCATGTTTTTGGCAGTTTTCTTTTCGTTTCAGTTTTGATTTTTGGATGTTCTTAGTTGAAGTGATGGTTAAGCAAAGAGAAAACATTTGGTCATATTTCTGCCAATGTGCTAACCGCAGAGCTAATTCTTCACTTGGTGCTTTTGCTAACGTTTAGCGCAGTTAGATCCCCCAAAACTAATTCTTCCAGATACCTCTGTCGAAGTTCTGCTTATTGACTGATTAAGATTTCTTCAAGTAGAGTTATGTTTATATTCCTGCTTTTATTTTGAAGTGGGTGAAGACTGTATACACAGCAGTTCTGTTTTTAACTTTACTTGAAGCAAGAAACAAACAAAATCAAAATAAAACAGACAGTAGAGAACAAGACAAACATAAATACAATATCGAAGGGCGTTTTTAGAACATGTACATTATAAAATCAAACTCAAATTAGTGCTGGAAGGTTGTAGTCTATCAAGGAAAATAATTTAAATAGCTTTAGCATTTAAACTTAATTTTAAAACAGATGATAAAATCTGAAAATTAGGTTTTGTTGCAGGTTTTTGGAGGTGTGACTATGACCGTTACCATAAATAATAAAAAAGTTAACAACATATAAGAGTTCAGGACACGGAGGGTATCAACGATTTAGCATTAGCTTCTGCTAAATATTGTATTAATGTAGCACTTTAGTGTTAGCAGAGCTAATGTTTAGGGTTAGCAAAACTACTGTTAGCTAAATTAGTTAGCATTGTTTTGGAAAATAAATGCAACTACACAACATGATGTTCTGTCTTGCACAGATGCTAATTCTGTTCACCGTAGCCGACTTTGGGTAAGCTTCATTGCTGTGAAATGATCGACTCCAGAACTCTGTGTCAAATATCAGAGTCTTTGTTTATAACTTCATCTGTGTCTCAAACATTCCTGCTTTTCCTAAATGTTTCTTTTTCTTCCTCTCATTTAGAAGAATCCTCTCCAAATCAAGATCCTAGCGACTCTCCTTCCTCCGACTATCAACCTCCACCAAAACGAAAATATGTCTGTAAAAACAGGGCAGCAGCCCCCAACGCCCCCTACAATAGAGGTTTGGCATATAGGAAGCATTTTAGTTATTTAACATTAATTTTGTTTTCTTTCATGTGGGTTTTTTTCTTTCTTTTTTTTTTTTTTACAGAATCACTGAAAGAAAAGGTGAAAGAAAGAGGCAAAACAATTGAAGGTAAGTTTTCAATTTGTGGATTTAAAATCTCAGACATAAACTCTATTTTTTTAATAACTCCCTGTTTTATTTCAGATTTCTGCTTGTCTTGTGCATCATCTGAGATCAATGTCCAACATCCCCTGTTTGAAGGTGGTCTTTGTCTAAGATGCAAGGTAATCTGACAACCCACCTTGATGCATTTATGTGTCCGGGCCGGGAGTCCAGATGTTCAGTTCAACAGCAGATCCAGGGTTTCCCCCAGTGTATTGTAAGCCTGGCGGGTCACCAGGCTTTGCTTGTGCCCCCACCAGGCTAAGCATTACTTATTTATTTAAATCTTTTTAAAATGTTTGCATTTTTTAAGACTTTATAGTTGATGTTCAGGTATTAATCTTCCAATCTTTCAGTAACACATAATTATCACGTGATCTTATCAAACTCCCTTTAAACCTTTTTTTAATTCAAAAACACAACAGACTGCTGGATGAATGACTGTCTTCGGTCCTAACCACCGGGCGTAGCAGGTTTTCTGGGGGAAACCTTGAAATGTCTCCGTTTGCAGGAGAACTTCACAGAGACGCTGTACCGTTACGATGAAGATGGCTACCAGTCGTACTGCACGGTTTGCTGCGCGGGCTTGGAGGTCATCCTGTGTGGGAACGCCAGCTGCTGCAGGTAAACAAGTCTTCACTCTGTTTTTAGTGAATTTATATCATGAAACAAAAACAGAAGGCAAATAAATGGAACAAAATAAGATATTGATGAATAGAGTTTCAGTCAATAAATGTAAATATTCATTCTGATGAGATTTGTTTGTCAGACTAAAAATAGTTTTTGAAAATAACCTTTTAGGCAAGTGTTACTTTTTGTAATGCTCTCATTTTTGTATTAAAATGTTATTTATTTGGTTTGACGTCATATTTTAATCTTAAATGTAACCAGAAAATTAAACAGTAATAAACAAAAATTAAGGCTATGTGTAGTTACTTTATATAATGGGTTTCACCTAGTTGTTTATGTCACTGAACTACTTTAATTTTTCAATAATTTCATGGGTCTGTAAATGCTGCAGGTCATAATAAACAGATGTCCTTTAATATTTTATAATGTCCGGTTCATTGATTAAATGAAATAATTCTGATGCAGTTGCAGTTCAAACTTTCAACTTTAACTCAGTGGGTTCAACTAAACAAAATGCATAAACATGTTTTAATAGATCAGCAGAATGTTATGCAGAAGATGGGTTTCAAAAATGTTTTCAATGTAAAATCTTAAAAGTGTGGTGTGTTATTTTTCAACTGTCCCTACAATTCCATACGTTATGAAACCAGCTTTTGCTCCAAATGCAGCCGAGTGTTTAGAGTTCCCTCTAATAATTTTACACATCCAAACCTGACCTGATTGGAGTGTTTATAAACATCAATGTTGATGTTGCAGCAAAATGTCAGTTGCTGTTAAGTTTGAACTTTGATTAGACCATTATAACACATAAACATCTTTTAACCAAACCATTCTCTTTGGATCTGGGTGAATTTTATAGAGTTCAGTTTTCAAATGATGGATCAAATGCAGCTTCATGAGATGTTTAAATCTTGATACATTATTTTATAACCTAACTCTGCCCGAATACGTTAGTTTTTATTTCCCTCCACTTTATGCACTGCTTTGTTTTTGTCTGTCTCATTAATCCAAATTACTTTCAGAAACTTGGCAAAATGTGAAAAAAAAAAAAAAAAAAAAAACTGCTTCAGGAGGAAATTAATTAATTACACATTTACGTCTATTTTTCTAGAACACATATTGGATAAATTTTCACTTTTACAAATCCTTCATTGAGGATTTGCATTTGTTTTGCTGATGAGAAGAAACGGACCAGGATGATCAGTTGACGCAAACATGGAGATCCAGGTTGGATGGTTCCTGTCAGCACCTTCATTGTCACAATGAGCCAGAAACCAGCTGCTGCCAACACACTGTGTACTTTGTCTTTACAGAAGAAAAACATCTCATATCTCTCATCAAAACATAAATGATGAGCTATGGTGAATTTTCCACCATAGCTTTGTAAAATGCTGTGGAAAGAAAGAGTGTTTTGTCTGTATACATAATAATATTCAAGAGCTGAAAGTCATTTAAGGAACATATTGAGGTCATGAATGTGTGCCAGGTCAAAGGCAAAGATACACTGAAAGCAACAGTATGTCTTTACCTCACATATTTCAGTATCATTTTTTTAAATCTAAATAAAACTCTGATTAATGACCATTTCTGGAGTGTGATTTTATCTCAAAGATGTCTCATCCACCTTAGAGCATTTCTCCCTTCTCCTTTCAAGTCGGTTTAGCTCCCATCTTTGTTTCTTCGTCCAGATGTTTCTGTAAGGACTGCCTGGACATCCTGGTAGCCGAAGGAACCTTCGATAAACTGAAAGACATCGACCCCTGGAGCTGCTTCATGTGCGAACCATCGCAGTGTGACGGAAACCTCAAACTGAGACCAGACTGGAGCGTCAAAGTTCAGGATTTATTCACTAATAACAGCGCCATGGAGTTTGTAAGTAATGTTAAACATTATGGTGAAAACGTCTAATTTTACATTCATACTGTTTGTACTGAAATTGTAAAATATTGTCTCTTGAATGGTGGCAGATAAAATGCTAACAAGTGTATTTGCATGGGTGCAGTCAGCTGTGAGCTGTTAAGGTTGGGCATTGAACCCTCCCAGGACTCCGGACTAACTGGTTTCACTGGTCTGCTTATCTTTGTTTTCTCTACTGTAACAGCATAAAACCAGAGTAAACCCATCATATTTTAACAATGCAGTTTTACAGGCTTATTATTTTTTTACATTGTCTATAAAAGCAACATTGACTGATAAACATAAAGTTCTTTAGTTAAAGCAGAATTGTACAAGACAAATAGTGAAAAATGTTTAAAGTACTTAAAAGCATCTCAACAAAAGATAAATAGATGGAATTAAATTATAAAACATAAGAAAGGCTAATTATAAGTGCAAATATTTTATATTTCTGGAAAGCTCATGAACATCTACATCTTATTTCTTTACGTGCAAGTTATTTTTATTTTGAGGAATTATTTCAGACTTGAACTTAGTTTTTGGAAAGTGGTGTTTTGCAGGAAACACCACTTTCCAAAAACTTTTTTCATGTTACCTGGGTTGCTAGGTAACAGTATAATTGCTCAGCTGTTACCTAGCAACCCAGGCAGAGCTCCAAGCAGGTCTAGTCAGTTGGTTTTACCACTTTATGAACCGATCATAAAGTGGTAAAACTTGGACATCCTGTTTTTTTTTAGGTTTTTTTATCAATAAAACCAGGATGATTTTAATGGGACAGAGGAACTGGTGTGTTTTTTTTATTCAGTATTAATTAATTAGTTACTTATAAGTTAGTTTTGTCTTATTTCATTTGTAGTAAGGTATTCGCATCAGAAACTAGAAAAAGAAATTTTGGTAAACGTTTGTGTTTTTGCAGTGAAGGCGGTGAATATTTTTGTAATTTGTATTTAATTGTCATTACATTGTAGAAATTACAATATAATGTCATTTTGATAATAAAGTTTTTTTTGTTTGTTTTGTTTAGTTTTTTTGTTTTCCTAAAAGCTCTCTAATCTAATGTGTTGTTGATAAATGTTGGAAGAAATTGAGTTTCTTCTCTGTAAAACTTTTGTTTTCTTTTGGTTTAATAACCACAGGAGCCTCACAGGATTTACCCATCTATCCCTGCTGATCAACGAAAGCCACTCAAAGTGCTCTCGCTTTTTGATGGGATTGCAACAGGTAGGTTCACTGTAGATGTTTTTATATATGAAAACACAAAGCAATTTCTGTGTCAGTGTGACAGTAATTAAGCTTGAGCAACACAAGAGCGTCTTTCTTACTGATTAAAGGGTCGGATCTACGATTATAACGGGAAACTACACAATTTTATTCTTCTATTTGTGTCTTAACTGCTTCTAAAAAATAGCCCAAGCGCTTAAGAAAAACCACCCAGCTGTTTTTGGCAACAAGTTAATGTTTTCTAGTGCCTGGAAATTGAGCCGTTTCGAAAACCTTCCAAATATTAAATCGAATTCCATTGGCACTCTGCCGTTACCTAGCAACCCCAGCCATGCCCAGCCCCGTTACCTGGCAACCCAGGCAGAGTTCCAAGCAGGTGTGGTGAGTTGGTTTTAGCACTTTATGAGCTGATCAATGGCTGGTGGAAAAGACAAGTGTTTTCTTGCTGACTTAACATTCAGAAAAGATGTTGGTGTTTTAAAGATGGCTGTTTAAAGATTGCTCAACTGTTTGTAGCCATTGTGTTGCAAACATTGAGTTGGGGCATGGCCAGAAGAAGCTTCTTTGGATTTAAAATGACAAGAAGCCCTAAAATAGCTCATTATCTAAAAATAATTTTGTTAAGAAAATTATTTTTCTTAACAAAATGGACAAAAGAATGTTTTTTCTTTTGTCCATAAACTTATCCTAACGTCTTCGAGGAAGCATATTGTTTATAAAAACAGACCAAGCGCTTAAGAAAAACATTCATTAAAGCTAATAATGAATGCTTTGACCTTGCGACAGGATATCTGGTGCTCAAAGACTTGGGCTTCAAGATTGAAAGATACATCGCGTCTGAGATCTGTGATGACTCGATTGTTGTGGGAATGATTAAACACGAGGGGAAGATTGAATATGTGAACGACGTCCGCACCATTACAAGAAAACATGTGAGGCCCTCACTTAAAGCTGAAGTTAGGTTACGCAAAAAACTGATTTTAAGTTATTTTATGTATGCTTAAGCTGGCTGAATGGGGTCCTTTTGACCTCCTGATCGGAGGCAGTCCATGCAACGACCTGTCCATGGTCAACCCACTGAGAAAAGGACTCTTTGGTACGTCTAAAAATAATTTTTTTTATTTTAAGGGGTGATATGTTTATCAAGATTTGATTATTTTTATGTATTGCCTCATTTTCCCTCCCTTTTCTTCCTGCAGAGGGCACCGGGAGACTCTTTTTCGAGTTCTACCGCATTTTGACCCTGTTGAAGCCAAAGGAGGAAGACAACCGTCCATTCTTCTGGCTCTTTGAGAACGTGGTTTTGATGAGCGCTCACGACAAAATCGACATCTGCAGGTTCCTGGAGGTGAAGACCTTTAGACAGCATGATGGAAGTAAAACAGCTGTGGTAAATGTGGGTGCTTAACATGGGAATTCTGCTCTGTTCCCAGTGCAACCCGGTGCTTGTTGATGCAGTGAAAGTCAGTCCTGCTCACAGAGCGCGATACTTCTGGGGAAACATACCTGGAATGAGCAGGTACGTTCTAATCCAATCACGTTCCTTCCTTACTATCTGTTAAAGCTGAAACTATTAAACGTAAACTATTAAATATAATTTAGCAGTTGATTAACGGTTAACTGGAGGACATAGAGGCCAATTGTTGAAAGAATAGCGCCCTTAGAGCTGCAAATAAGCCAATATATATACATATTTAGCATTTAAAATAAAATAAAAAATCTTCTTTGTCTTGTCACATTCAGTAAAAAAATCTCTTATTAATCACCACATTAGCTCTACACTGTACTGATGTTAGAAGTTTTGGGGGTTTTTTGCTGAAAATGGTCAACCGTTGTTGAATTATTTGTTTATTTGCATATTTTAATGTAGTTCTAATATTGTGTAAAAAAGGCTGACATGAAAAATATGAAGAATGTGCCAGCTTCTTATCAAATTAATCAATTAGTTGTCAGAATAATTCATAACTAAAATAATCCTTTATTGCAACCCCTTATGATCACAACAAATAATTCTGCACTTTATTGTTCGGGATTCAAAAATGTTAATTAGAAAAATGCAAAACTGACTCCCAAAATTAGATTTGTGATTTAAAAAGAAAAAAAACTGTATATAAACAATAATTTGCTGATTTATCATTTATTTTTCTTGTGAAATATATAATAATACTTAATAAGACATAAAATTTTAGAGTGCTTTTCGTTTCATAACAGATACAAAATGATAACAGACGGTAAAGCGTTCGCTGAAGGAATGTTATGTTATTGAATTTTAGGAGCTAAAATGTTTATTTTGTAAATTAAAGAAGAAATTAAATCATTTGTTTATTTACATCTTTTCATTAATGTATAGCATTGAATAAGAAAAATCAATAAATGAAAAATCTGCAGAATGTGCACATTATTTTTATCCGATTAATCATCAGACTAATTGATAAATCAATCAATAACTAATGTAATTGTTAGTTGCAGCTTTGCTGAACATAATTCTGCTCTAAAACTGAATATAAATGAAGTTTGTCTGCTTTCTGCCAGACCTCTGGCCACCTCTCTTGATGATAAAGTCACTCTGCAGGATTGTTTGGAAGTTGGTCGGACAGCAAAGGTAACCTCATGTTTGTTATGTGTTTTACTTCCATATTGTTTTCATTGCAGTTTGAATTGTGCTTTTTTTTAACGGTGGGATTTTGCATCTTTCAGTTTGATAAAGTTCGCACAATCACAACGAAGTCTAACTCCATAAGGCAAGGGAAGATGGGGCCACTTCCTGTCTCCATGAACGGAAAGGAGGACTACTTGTGGTGCACTGAAATGGAACAGTGAGTGTCATTGGTTTACCAGTACTGCTGCCAAACAGTCCCACACCATAATCAATCAATCAAACTTTATTTGTATAGCACATTTCAGCAGCAAGGCATTTCAAAGTGCTTTACATCAAATCAAACACAAAGATACAATGCAACATAGAATCAACATCAAAAACACAACATCAAGTCAGATTCCGTCAATAAATTTACAATTGATTACGTTTCAAATACAACTCTAAACAAGTGGGTTTTTAGTTGAGATTTAAAGGAAGTCAGTGTTTCAGCTGTTTTACAGTTTTCTGGAAGTTTGTTCCAGATTTTTGGTGCATAGATGCAAAATGTTGCTTCTCCTCGTTTGGTTCTGGTTCTGGGGATGCAGAGCAGACCAGAACCAGAAGACCTGAGAGTTCTGGAAGGTTGATACAACAGCAGCAGATCTTTAATGTATTGTGGTGCTAAACCATTCAGTGATTTATAAACTAACAACAGGATTTTAAAGTCTATTCTTTGAGTTACCAGGAGCCAGTGGAGGGACTTTAAAACTGGTGTTGTGTGCTCTATCTTCCTGGTTTTAGTGAGAACACGAGCAGCAGCATTCTGGATCAGCTGCAGCTGTTTGATTGATTTGTTGGACAGACCTGTGAAGACGCCGTTACAATAATCAATACGACTGAAGATAAACGCATGGATGAGTTTCTCTAGATCTGGCTGAGACATTAGTCCTTTAATCCTGGAAATGTTCTTCAGGTGATAGAAGGCCACTGCCATGCTTGAGTACCAACACTCAAGCATGGCAGTGGTTGATTTTTGGAGTGTTTTAGGGTTTTAAGGCTCCATCTGCTTTGGGTTTTATTTACCGTATATACCAGACCATACATTGTATCAATACAAAATTAAAAAGCATCATGAAGAGGAAAATAATAAATATAAGCCGTATTAACTTAGAAACTGTTAACCTCTTACACCCTAAGCGAGCCGAGGTCACATGGCAGCTGGACCCACCGGTGGGTCCGTCGGGTTCTAGAGGTTAAACTTTGATGAATGATGGACTTTGATGAATGATGACAACTTTGATGGTGTGTTTGGACACAAAACGTTTGATTCAAACTGCTTTTTCTATGTAAAAAGACGCATCTTTCTATGTGTTATTTTTTCCACCTGTTTGTAATTTTTATGAGATGGCTCAAGTTCTGCAAGACAAATAAATGATGAGATTAAACCTTTTGTTATTACTGTTTAGCTTTTATTTGGGAACAAACATGAGTTGAGGAGGTGTTCTTATTGGTTACGTCTATTTACCGTTGATCTGTTTATAAGAATGTTTTCTCTCCTTCCAGGATCTTTGGCTTTCCCAAACACTACACCGATGTGAACAACATGAGCCGGATGCAAAGGCAGAAGGTTCTGGGTCGCTCCTGGAGCGTTCCTGTAATTCGCCACTTATTCGCGCCGCTGAAGGATTATTTTGAATGTGAATAGGAGCAGTGAGGCGATCCTGAGGCGGAGCAGCAGCGGTAAACTCAACGCCTTATCTCTTGGTGCTTTAATAGTTTAGATTCTCTGGGCTTCTTTCTCCTTTAGAACCAGTTTGGCGTTTTGTCTCTTAACTTTCTCTAACCCTTTGACTGCCAGCAGCCGAAGGGGTTGTTTTTCTACATATTTTATTTTTCTACTTATTTGTGTTTCTGTTGGTTTTTGGTTTTTTATGCTGTGACCCGATGATGTTGCTCAGAAACAGAGGCCTGTGTCACAAAGTGAGATGAGACAATTAGTTCCACAACTTCAGGTTTAGCTCAGGTTTTTATCACTACTGACATGCTTACAATTTTGCATCGCCATGGCAACAGCACAAACTGACTTGAAAACCAGCAGTTTGCTACACCATTTGATTTAGAAACAAAGGAAGTTTATTTAAAAACTTCCGCAGCTATTAACCGCACACTGTTTTTAACTTTTTATAAACACAACAGAATATAAATCAGCAACATAAAGTACTTTTTAATCTGCAGTTATGTTAAAGAAATTATTGAGCTTAGATTAATCATGTGACCAAAAGGCTCATTTTTAACTCCTGCTTGATGTTTTATCCATTTTGATCTGCAGTCAGATATTTTATTCTCATTAGCTTTTCTTTATTATATCCAAGTGTTTAAAAAATAATTTTTCCAGGTCTTGTCTCTGGCTTTTTACATTTTTTATTGCAGTTTAAAGCAAAGATTAGCTCACTCCTGTCATTAATTATCACAAATATTTTTACCCCAGTGTCTGAGACCCCTCTAAGGTCCAGATGACCTACATTTGCTACTGTAACAAGGCAAAAATGCAACAGATTTGGAAAGTTTCTGTTTTACAAGGCAGTTGGTCTGACTCTTCAGTGTTAGTCCGCAAGAACCGAAGTTAATTAGGCCTCCGCAGACCTCAATGACACCTTGAGGAGGCAAAGTATGGAGCTCAAATGGGGCCATAAAGATTGTTCACATAATATTGAATTTAAAGAAAATTTTGGGAAAATTAAAAAATAATCTTGAAACAAAATGAATTAAATTGAAATATTACTTTTTATTGAAACAAAATAAAAAGAATCTGAAACTGAAAAAATTTTAAAACAAAAACATTTTGACAAAAAAATAATTGACACAAAAATAAAAAAAATAACATTAAAACAAAAAGTATGTGAAACTGAACAATATTTTGAAACTTAAAAAATAATTTTGACACTAAAAGGTTTGAAACTGAAAAACAAAAAATATTTTAAATAAAAAAAAGTAGAAAACCGAAAAATAATTTGGAACACAAAAAAAACTGAAACTGTAAAATATATTTTAAATCGAAAAACAATTTATACATATACATATACTTTTTAGATTTAAAGTTTTTTAGTGTAGCTTCAAACTTCTCGCCCTGTGTCTGATAAACAGGTAACCATAGATTATCCAGAATGTTTAAAGACATTTCCAGTTACCATGGCAACACCTGGAAATATTTTGTCCAGTTGCTCTGTTGTCAAGTTGAAAAGTAGTTCTAAACTTTTTTTTTTTTTTCCAATTTCAGAATTACTTTCTCAGTTTTTAAATTTTTTTTTTACAAGTTTTATGGCCCCATTTCATCTCCACATAAATCATGTACTTTTGATTCAGGCGTGTTGCAGCAGGAATGCATCTGAAAGCTGCAGTGGCTCTCAGGACTGTTACAATGCCAGGCTGTGGTGATGAAATGTTGTTACAGTTTTTGCACATGTGACTTACAGTCTGCACATTTTCTCGTTGAAGCAAATTTGATTCATTTTCAGCACTAAGTCTTCCTGGATTCATTTTAGTGAATGTGATCAACCTGAAATCCAGTTCAGGATTTTTAACTGCGACAGAGAATTTTATTCTGATATTTGATATGTGCTACAATGATGAAAATTATGATTAAAAAAGACATTTATTTCTTTTTTTAGGTAACTGTATGGATGTGGCTGCATGTTACAGCCTTCACTGCTCTAGAAAAAAACATTCCCATTTGAAACTGTGATATAAACTTTGATTTATATCATTAATCTACACACAGTAACTGCATGTAATCATATTTTTACATTTACTGATACATATTGATGCTCTCGTTGAACAAACTGGAGAAAAAGTTAAAAATAACTTTTCAGATTACACCTGTTTTTATTTCTTTTTTCTTCTAGCACATTGTTTGACTGATACATATTGATGCTCTCGTTGAACAAACTGGAGAAAAAGTTAAAAATAACTTTTCAGATTACACCTGTTTTTATTTCTTTTTTCTTCTAGCACATTGTTTGTTTCCAGTTGAACTTTACAGGATTAAATGACTTGAACTGATTTATTGTAATTTCATTTTTAGCACCTGGCATTTTATTTTATTTTTTTATAAACATCTCACCAGTATCACCCGGTTTCCTGTCCCAGTTTGGTTTTAATCCAGTGTGAAGGACGACTTAAAGAACCGCTGAACTCACTTTGTGGCGCAGGCCTCGCTCTCTACCTCAACCCTGACTTTAAATCAGCTGTTTCAGTTTGTTTGGTTTTTATATATAAATATATATGTAATGGAAATGAAATTTGTTGACTTTCTGGTTTTTCTGTGTAACTCGTTTAATTAATCCCAATGTGGAGCCACATTTTCTCTTAAAACAATCTCATATTTGTTTCACTTTTACTCACATTTTTGTGTTTTTCAAGGACTTTTTGTTGTGAATGCAACAATGAACTGTGACTGTTAACAATATTTTCACTATAGAGTTTTGCTGCAGTAAATATCTAAAGTAGGAACTGAGCTTAAAGTACTGTATCAATGGTTTTCCTACTTAACCAGTTGAGCGACATAATTGTTTTGAAATAAACACAAAATTCAGAATAAAAGCTAAATATGAGCATAGCTTTGAAGTAATACACATAGCTTTGAGGTATGATATGCAGCTTATTCAATAAAAAGCAGAAATTAGATTGTAAATGGTTAAAATTCCAGTTAACTGATGGAAAAAGCAAATAAGGAAACAATTTGATCTAAGTCTTTAAAGATGAATCATCAGAAATGTGGAAAATTATTGACCTTTCACCACCGCTACATGTTACAATTTACATACATCTCAACTAACATTCAGCCTGGTTAATTTTTAAATCATGTAAATTCTGTAAGATTTAGTTCCATAAAAAAAACATGTTATCACTTTTACCCTATGAATACTCTTTAAAGTTAACTAATAAAAAACATTTTTTCTTTGGTTTGATAAAAAGAGGCAGAAAATAATGACATAAAATATGCAGTGAAAATAATGAAAGCCTTAAATTTGATACTTGAAATCCTTGATTGGTGTGTTTTGGAAAAAATCTGCTAAAAATCTATCCTTGATTTAAAACTTGAATTTTTCCGGCAGTTTAACTCTCATAATGACACATGTTAAGATTTTACAGTAATCGTTTCAGTTTCTGAAAATGATGCGACTCTACACTCTAGTTTTCTAGACTTAAAAAAATAAAGCTTTTAAAAGATTTTGGATATTTTAGTGGAAAACTGTATGTTTCATAAGCAATGAGGGAATAAAATTGTTTTCTGTTTCGTCAGTTTGCTAAAAGCTTTTTTAGCATCTGGACAAACTCAGATCAGCTCCATTTGAAAATCTGCAAAACCTGGACGTGTCAAAACACATTTTGAATATGATAAAATACAAACAGATTGATGTTTCTGTTCCCTGAAACTGTCTAATTAAAACCAGGACGATCAATAAATAAGTGTGAAGTTTAAACCAGGTCCAGTTGAAGAATTATATGTAAACTTTGGCTTTTTTTGTAATCTTCAAATTTGGTCTGTGCCGATTTTAAAATTTGCACTGATATCAATATTCATCCAACACACAAAAACACCAAGAAGATGTAAATTAATATTGGTTATTAATATTAGCGCATTTTTAGTTATCAGACCAATACCATTGTCCTGATATATTTTGCATCTCTACTTTAATTAAATGTGCTTTTATCCATTATTACTAAAAGCAAATGTTTGTTTTTTTGTTGTTTTTTTTTACTATTTTGATAGGAACATTTTTATTTGTACAATATATCAGCACCAGCAGATGTTAATATTTTGTCAAAATATATGCACAAGTAAAACTGGGCTGACGGTAACAACCAATCTTGTTGCTTTCCATCCATGTTTTTGTTTGGTCATGTTACCATAGTGATGCAGCAAAGCATTATGGGATGAGAAGCAAAATACACTGCAAAAATACAAAATCCTACCTAGTATTTTTCTCCTACATCTTACTGAAAAGTTACTTGTAAGTTAGTTTTCTCTTATTTGAAGTATAGTACAATATTAGTACTATATTAGTACTAGAGACTAGACCGAAACCACTTGGTGAGATTTTCTGTTTTTGCTGTGTGGTTTTTGTAGTTACTTTTCCCCGGTGTCAAAAGTGTAGAGAAACATAATTCGTAATATCTCTAAGTATCAGTTATCGGCCATAAAAGCAGCTATAAGCTCAAATTTTCATATCGATTATCCTAGATGACAGAAAAAGGAATAAAGTCTCAAATTTCAGACATTTTTTCTTATCCAGATCTCAAAAATAATCAAATTATCGTCAATACTTTTGTCGGTTAGCTAAATGATGATGCGGCCAAAAAACCTGACATGTAAAGTTTCATTTTATGCTTCAGGAAAATCACCTAAAATCGTCTTAGATCTGGTTGATTTTTTGTTGCTGTTTTTGGTCACACTACATGTTACATGTTATCTACTGTAATGGTGCATAATCAGGAAGTGGGTCTGTGTCATTTCATGTGTTTGACAAACATTTCAGTGTGTTCCAGATGCATGAGAGGGTGCACTGAAATGACACGCTTACCTCTCTCTTCGTATGATGGTGCTCCACTCTTGGTGCTGTTTTCTTGTGTACTTTTAGTTTAGTCCCTTAGGAGACTCAGTTTTAACATCACCTCAGTTAAACTGGGTTTCGACTGTTCAGTTGTTTGTTTTAAAGTAACGTAGGAAAAAAAAACGCTGGTTGATTCTCATGTGAAACAATAAATAAATCTGTGGGATTCATCATAGAATGTGTGGTTTTGTTATTTACCATGACTTTCTGTTTGCAGGTAAGTCCTAAAAGTCAGATTATAACATTTATTGTTCATCCATAATTATGAAATTCTCTTTGATGGTTTCACTGGTTTTTAACACAATATTAGAACATGTAACTGTATAAAATGTACAAAGTTGAACTTTTATTTTTATTACATGAGCACACAGATTGGGACAACAAAATGACACAACTTCTAACTGAACTACTTGCAGTTTCTGTTAAAAGTGCATCATTCATGGCACAGATTATAGCTGGAGCAGTTTCATAACAAAATAATTTTCTCGGATGCCTGCATAATGTCTGGTCCACGCATGTGAAGGCATCTGTGGGAGCCACCATTTTACGCTACAGGACCAGACGGATGAGCGTGAACATTTCTTTTATCTTTAGAACAGTGTTTTCTTCTTCCTAAGTTTTATTTTTATAAAATTGACACAAAAAAGATTGAAAACTGAAAGTTCAGACATTATGCAGCTCTGTGCAAAACCTCACTGAAAACCCTAGGACATGTAAGTCAATGTAAAACTGACTAAAGTGTAAAAATGAATAAATTAACAACTTAATTTATTAGTCTTACCACAAAAAAATTGCTAGACTGTTGATTCCATAGCATCCGACAGATTAACACTGTTAGGATTTGTTACTTGGTGAAACGTTTTTGAGTTCATTTAATTTTTTCAGCCATTTAAATCTTACATTAGTTTTTAAGTAAAGTTATGATGGTGTAGTTTCCCACGGTTTCTGCACTCTTTGCATCTGAGACGGAGTGGGACTCTGGTTGCTGGGCTGGACGTCCGGCTTTGTCACTCCTGGCACTTCTTTTCCTTCTTGAACCAGCTGCATCACCTCTGCAAAAGAAAGCTGCTTCGTTTCTCCATCTGCAGACGTTTCTGTTCTAATGGAGCAAAATAAAACAGAATAAACATGATGAATATCTATAAAAACAAATGTTTGAGACTAATTATGGTATTTAAGATCCCCAGTTCGATCAGCAGCTCAAGCCAACGGACCATAAAATCCCAGAACTATTGGATCCTTAATAACACAAAAATATTTTATTTAACACCAGAACATTCTGGCTTTGAAAAACAAACTTTACAATAATTCAGTTATGATATTTTCATATTTAGTAGAGGAAAGAATATGGAATCAACCAAGACAAGTAGGTAACATCACAATTAGGGTTACATTGATCCTATTCAGATTATTTTTTATAGTTGGTATGTTAGGGACAGTTTTCCATTTGATCAGATTTTTTTTTTTTTCTTCAGTTGCTCTTTCCTTTTTTATTGATGTGTTGTTCTGCTGCATATCTGATTAACAGTTTTGTGTTATTTCTGATCAATCTTCTTGTCTCCTTTTTTCAGTTAAATTCAAAAATGCTTTCTTAATCCAAAAGGGAAATTAAATATGGTTCTAAAGCGGAGGCCTTTGATTGAAGACCGTAATCGACTATCAGTTGTTGGCTGACACTGATAATCCGCCCCATTTGCTTTTACTGCTCCTCTTTAAGTTGCATTTTATATTTTACAGCACTTTATAATTTTACAATTTAATAGCATTTTATATTTTATTTTAATTTATCTACAACTAGTTGTTACTGTGTCTTGTCTTTATGCTGCAACTGCGAAGTTATTTCCCTGCTGGGATGAATAAAGTACTTCTATTCTATTCCATTCAATTTACGTCTCGTGTCTGGATGTATGGTGAAAGAGAGAAAGACTGCAAGATATCTTAGATATTTTTCCCCACCTGTTTTAAAAGGTATAATTTGCTGTTTCTGATCAAGTACGATTTTTTTTTCTCCTCTTTTACATCCTTATATTTTATCATATACTTATGTTTATTACTTCTTTCATGTATCTATTACAGCTTTCCATCATATCTTCATTCCGTTTATTTGACTTTTATTTTTGCCTCAAACAAGTTAAAGAAGTTAAAAAAAAAAGAATAATGATTGCGATTTTTTTTAATGGTAACGTTTATCTTTATTCATTTGCAGACGACGCCAGCCAAACTTATACTTTAAAATGTATAAAATGTGTAGCTTAGAATCACTTTAGCAAAATAAACAGAAAGATTAAGCATCTCCGTAATCTAATAAACACTGGAGGTGTACTAACAGCTTTAAGGAAAACAGAAGAAGTTAATAAATATGAGGATGGATATCAACAGCAGAGTTGACCTGTTATAGAAGAACAGCTTCAGTTTTAGCAGCTCGGTTTGGTCTCTGTAGTTTAAAGTCTTCAGGCCGTCGACAAAACGCTCATCTGCCTCAAAATTATAGGAGTCAAACCGTGAAAATACGGACTCCATGTTTACTTTAGCTTCATCAATATATATATTTCAAAAAGTTCCACCTGGTGAACATAAACAGAAACAGTTCCTGATGACCAATGCGCCGAAGAAGGTCTCCATCTGACTTAAACCGCACAGCTTCCGCTGCAGCGACACCGATGGTGAGATGTGGTACTGCACCGAAACTCAATGCATAACTGAGGGAGAGAAGATTTGGGGCCTCTCGTCCCGTTAGTACAATCATCTCCACTCACAGCGTTTCAAGACAGATTTAGTTAAATCTGCATTGCTAACATGTTTTAAATAAACCAAGCTTAAAGATAAAAAATGATTAAACTCGATCCTTGAATCATACTATATCTATATGTATAAGATTATTGTTAGTCCTTTTACAAAGTAAACTTGCCACCTACTTTAAAAATGAAATTTCCCCCAATTTAAAATATTGAGATTAATTTATGCTGAAAATATTCATGTGGTATTATTTAAATTCTTAATAAGTAAACATATTTGTTTTCCAGAATATCAGAGGTGAAACATCCTTAGTGATAAGAGGTTAAAGACATAATTATGTTAATTAAGTTTAATTTGTGAATTCACTGTAATACAGATCACACTACAAGAGATCTTTCCTGCCAACAGCATCACTGTCTACAATAACTCTTCAAAGACTTTGAATTAATGAGTTACAACAATATTTAATTTCCTTTCAGGATCAATAAAGTATTTCTGAATTTGACATTTAAAAAAAAGAATTAAAAAGTCATTTGTAGTTTTCCTTCCACTACACAAATATGTTTGCTGTAAAATATGTTCAAGTTACTGGTTGCAATGTGTTATCATTATTTTATAAAAACTACTGCAGACTACTTTAGATTACTGGCTTGGATTCATCTTTCTGCAGTGATTTGTTAAAAAAAACAAACCAATAGCTACTATATGGGTTAGAAAGTACTTGTATTTTTTAAATTGTTGTAGTAGCTTCTCACTGTTGTGTTAATGAAGAGCAGATATTTCAGCATGTTTTGTTTGAAATCGTAGATCTTAAGCACGTGTGCTTGAGCGGAAATCTGACCCCCGTGTGATTGTGTGCTTCAGTGCTGGCGCCATCGTTGGCCGCAGCCGACCAGCTGTTGAATGAGGGGGTAAGTGTTTGAGCAGATCAGTCTGAGGGAGAGTCAGACATTCATATCTGATAGAACGACCTGCTTGTTGTTTTTCCTCATCGCTGAAAGCAAAGAGTCAAACAGATAAAGAGGCAGGAGGAGAGGAAGGTGGTGACCTCAAGGAAATCTCATCCTATTAACTTCTCAGAAGGTGACGTTTCCTTTTGGGAGCGTGTGGCGTAAACAGTCAGCAGACGTCCTGAAAGTAAAGACTGGGAGGTAATCAGGTTTTTGAAGGTTAAAGACGACCCATTTTGCTAAATTCACATTTTGTGTGTTTCTGTGCTTCTGTTTGGATCTCAACTGCTTCTAAAGAAAAAAGGTTTAAAAACATCCACACTTTTTGTTTTTTGGTGTCTGGAAAGTGAGCCGTTTCAAAAACCTCCCAAATGCTAAGTCTAGTTCAATGGGCATTGCTCCGTTACCTAGCAACCCCAGCAAAGCCCAGTCTGTCACCTGGCAACTCAAGCGAAGTTCCAGCATGTTTTGTCAGCTGGTTTTATCCGTGTATGGGCTGTACAATGGCTGCTGGAAAAGGGAAATGTTTTGTTGTTGACTTACCATTGCTGCATTCTTGTTGGTTGTGCAGGAGGCCCTACTAGCGCTGTTCAAAGATGTACGGCTGTATAATTGGGCCCTTAAGAACACTGTACAAAAAAATGTCTCTAACTTATGGTAAAATACCAGCAGCTATGGTTGCCAGAATTTTACAGAATAAATACAGTAAAATCTGTATTTATATGGTGAAATTCTTGCAGCCACAGCTGCCGGTAATTCACTATAAATTACATTTCTTTTTATTTTGCAGCTCATTCTGAAAGGAAATCAAAATAGGCCGAACTGACTAAACTAAAATCTAATTATTTAAGAATTATTTTATGTAAAAAGTGTAATTAACATGTTTTGTGTAGCACGTATCTATCCCAACTGGTTCAAGGAAGCTTAATAGGTCAAGGTTTGAACAAAAATTTATTGAATAGAATTTAGAAAATACAAAAATGAATTAAAAGCTAAGTAAATACAGTCACTTATAAAAAGAGATGAGCATTAAGATTGCACCAACAGTTTGCTCAGAGCTCTCCTAGACACTCCACACAAAACAGATTTTGCCTTTTAAAACGGCTGCACAGCAACTATGAAAACCCTCCTACATTGTTCTTATCTGGCATGTTCTAATCTAAAAAAGCACCATATTGTTTCTGTCTTCTCAGCCACAGCTGGAGTCTGCAGCAGGCCCCGCTGGCGCTGAGTATCTGTGTCGCTGGAGTTTGGGCGGGATGGACGTCGGCCTCTGATTCTGACGAGACGGACGAGCGAAGCAGAAGGTCAGAGTTCTGCTGGAACTGCAGTCGTAGTTTCCATCCTGGTCAGACAGAATAAAGGAAGGAAGTTCCAAATAAAAACAAAATTACAACAAAAAAAACAACATTTCGTAATTTAAATGGTTTCTAAAGTACTATCACAAAAAGGGTGAAAAGGAACTACACCTTCTTGTGATGGTACTTTAAAGACAACATATTCTACTTTGTCAATATTTATTAAACAAAAATGAAGACAGAATGGAAATAGAGAATAGTTCCGTTCTGGTTGCTAGGTGACGGGCCGGGCAAGGCTGGGGTTGCTAGGTAACAGAACAATGTCTGTCCAATGCGATTCAAGGTTTTTGAAACGGCTTGTTTTCCACAGAGCTAAGAACGTTAAATTATTGTAAAGACTGTTAAGTGTTTTTTGAAGCGGTTGAGAACCAAATAAAAGTATTAAAAACACGCAAAATGTGAATTTTGCATAATAAATTCACTTTGGCTGTTGGTTTCAGTGGCTGTGTCATTTTGATAATGATTTAAGTAAATGAAAGCAAAAAGTTTTTTTAAAGTCTGAAACCTACAGTTAAGTGTTTTATGTCAATGTATAGGAATCATTCGGTCACTGTTTTAGTGTTATAGATTCTAAAGTGCTCCACAAATAGGAAACCTTTGAGTTTCAAAATTTTCTTGTTCTTTTCTAGAAAATCTCTGAGATTAATTAAAAAATTTCAGTTTTTTCTATCCACAATTGCCCTAATAAGTCCAAATAAATAGAATCTGGAAGACACAGTTGTGAAACAAGATTATTGCATCCGATGTGCTGAAATCATCCTTTAGGTGAGGAAAATCCAGATTTTCCAAAAGAAATCGATGAAACCTATTTATCGCCCAGCTCCGCCCGGAGGCGGGACGATGCCACGTCTCTTTCCTCACCTCTGTTGCGGCGGCGCTCTGACTGTTTCTGGCTCTCTGGTTCACGCTGCCTCCCTTCTCCTCCCTCTCTCTCTGCTTAATGAACCTCTGGTTGACGATCCGGGTCACGCTGTCGTTCCTCTGCAGCGGTCTGGTCGGCGCCCGCTCCAGGTTCTTCAGCCCGCTCTTCGTCTTCTGACCCGAGCCCGCAGAGGCTCTGTCCGCCCGGCCGCTCACCCGGCGCAGGAACTCGGTCACCAAGCCGCACCGGTTTGCGCTGGTAGATCTGGTGGGCAGCTTGGAGGGGCTCAGGTTCTGGGCTGGGTTTGATCTGGTACCAGTTTGCCGAGTCCAGGTGAGGCCGTTTGTGCTCTGCTGCGACGGGTGCCACAACCCTCGATCTCTGGAGCCGGAGGACGACGAAGATGAGCTCAAACTGGGGGGTGAGGAAGGAGATGAGGAGTGCCTGCGGAACGGTTTGGGGGAGGAAGTGGAGCTCCTTCGACCTGCTAACCCGTCCAGCGAGGTGGAGATGTGCTGGGAGCGAGCAGAAACCAGCGAGGAGCCGCTTCTCACCCCCTGAGTCTCATCCGTCTGCTGGCCAACGCTCACCATCTGCGGCTTTGTGTGGGTCTGCGTACCTGAGCAGGCTACGTCCACCCAGCGGCCTGCTAGCCTCCCTTTCTTCTCCGGAGAGCCGGCGTGAAGCGTCTGCCTCCAGCCGGCCGTCATCTCCTTCATGTCGTCGCTCAGGTTAGCGGAGGAGCCCAGGCAGAGCTGAGAGAAGGATGTCGGCGGCGTGCACCAGGGAGACGAGGTTTCCACAGATGCCCGGTCTGCAGCGGGGCTTTGCTTCAGCTGAGCCAGCTGGACTCTGCGGGCCGACGGGGGGCTGTAGTAGATACGGAAAGTCGTCTTCTCTGGGGCGGTGTGGCTGCGCTCCGTCGACATCTGCTCAAAATTGAGACCAGGGAAGCTGAGAGGCATGATTAGGTGGTCCCACGTCTTAACCGGATTCTCTCGGTCCAGCTGGGCCGCCTCCTGGCTCAGGTAGCACCAGTTCTTCCTTCGTGGGCCGCGAGGGGAAAACAGCTGTCGAAGTCTGCAGATCCTGTGGAAGCAGCAAGAGAAAAATTAAACAATTAATCGGACAAATCGCGATTAATTTGTTATCTAGTTGTCGTAGTTTTTACAATTGCTGGCAAAGCATTGCAAAAAAAAAAGGAAAACACCGACCTGCGATCTTCAACGTATTGCCCATCGTGGAAAACGGCACCAACGGAAAGCTGAGCAAAGAAAGAGAAAGCAAATTAAACAAATGAAGGAAAGTAATGCTTCATCTGAACTGTTGATTTTTTACCTAAATTCCCACTGAATGCAGATTTATTGCTCATGTTAGCCACTTAAAGTGTCCAATTCCCTCAAATGGCCTCCCTTAATAAAGTTTGTCTTCTTTACTCAATTTATTTGTACAGCACCACTATACACAATTACAACCTCAATATACTTTATAAATCTGATGCAAAATGTACAAGCAAATCTGTCCAATTCCATAAATGCATTAATATACAGTCCAACACGAAGCTAGTTACGACACAAGGAAGTCAAACTGGCAGTGGTGGGCACCGCTAACTAGGAAGCTAGTTGTGCTAAAGCTAAATATCAACATAGTATTTAGCGGATGATAATGCTAAAGCGCTAACTAAAGACTAAAACACAAATTGAGTTTTGCTAATTATTATTTAAATGTACTATGTCTTTAGATATAGTATTTATGTTAATATATTGTTTTGTTTTGTATATAATTGACCACATGTATGAGCAGCCATTCTGGAGACCCACCAGTTATGAGTTCAAACTCTCCATGTGGTGCTCTGAGAAATTAGCTTAATGAGTAACTTCTTAGTAATAAATGTTTTTGTTAATATTTGTCAATAACCAGACTGGCTCTTGAAGTCCACAAACCCCATTTTGTGTGTTTCTGGATCCTCCCTGACTGTCCAGCCCGTAATCAGAAATCCGACTTAAACGAATCTAAAAGCAATAATGGTGATAAGTCACATCATCAGCATGTTATCCTGCTGAAGTTGAAGCTGAAACGCTGCCACATAAAGCTGCTGGCATGCCTTCGGAGTCTTTCATCACTGCAGACTAAATGTTCTCAGAAAGAGGGGAAAATAAATAATAAAATGCATTTTTTGAAGCTATAGACGCTTAATATAAAAATCAGATGTGAACAGTAAAGCAGAAAATCTCAATTTGGAGAATTTTCCGGCATATAGAGTTTGTATATCTGAACACGCCTGTCCTGGTTGGCTGCAGCTCCTACAAGAGATTACCCTAAATACTTTGGCATGAGTCTTCTCATGAAGCAGGCAGAGACAGAGATCACGGGGAGGACTTCCCACTGTGTCAGACAGCCTCACGCTCAGCGGGAGGATTGGCGTCTGAGCGGCACCGTTACCTCGGCTGCCTCCTCACACGCAGCCGACTTCGCCTTGCTGTCATCTCGAAGCTCTGCGATGAGGTCCTGCAGCAACCCGAGCAGCGCTGACAGGGTTTTATCTCTACACTGAGGATGAAAACAGAAAACGAGACGTTCTTAACCAAGTTAGAAAAATAAATCAAATAAAACATGCAATAATTGACAACTTTTCACTTTGCTATGCTGCAACCTAATAAGTTTTTAGCCATTTACGGAGCAAATTAATGCAAAGTAGAACTTTGTATGTTTATGAAGTGGAAGGAAAGTGAAAATATGTAAGTAGTAAAATGTGAAACAAACCACGGAGAACAAGGAACACTTAGACTCTGGGGAAAGTTGTGTAGACATTTAATGTAGAGTAACTTAAAGAATAAAACCTCAAGAAGGGCTGCACCTAGTCAATTATTTTACTAATCATTCAGACGACTAACTGAATTAAGAAAACTGGATTTTTCATTTGACCACTTGAAATTAACCCTAGAAACACATAAACAAATGCAAATAATCCAATTAATTTTTCAAATAATTAATAGACATTTCATTGTCTAAAATCAAATAAAGTAGCGTTCTTTCAGTGAACGCTTGATCATTTGTAGCAAAGAATGCATCTGCAGCTAAAAAATACTTCTAACATGTGAAAAGCTCAGCTTAAACTTGATTTATCATAAATATAGTGTAGAGCTGAGAGTATTCTTTGATTAGCCAGTAAATAAACGGATAGAAATAGTTAGAAGTGGCATCGTTTCAGCTTCACCTGCAGAAAAATCTGTAGAATGTGCCGTTTTTTAAAAATCTGATTAATCGATTCTTCAACTTCAAAACTTCCACAGGTTTGAATACTTCATCTGTTTTCCATTGTACCTCTTTTCCTTCCAGATTGGTTCCTCTGACGTTGCACCACTGATGAAGGCTCCACAGAATATGCAACGATAGCTGCAGCTTCGGATCCCTCCGGCCGTCCACGACTTCCCCTTGCTTCGCTTTCTGTTTCGCCTGCATGCTGCAGACTTCTTCCACATGCAACTCCTTCAAACATTCGTAGTTTGCCGAGAGAAAAGAGGAAAAATCCCAAGTGAATCCCTCCTTCTGAGGGTCCTTTTCCTCGCTCCTGAGGAGAGCATCCATCTTCTCGATGAAGCCCAGCAGCATGGCCTGCAGGAGCTCCAGCGTTTCCGTTAGAGGTCGCTGTGGCTGGACGGTTGGGGTCACGTCCATCGGAGATGTGAGGGGAAACGACGAAGGGGAGCTGTGCCCGTTTCTGGGCGGCACCGACAGAACCTGAATGGCTGAAGATAAAATGCAGGCATGATCTCTGAGAGTAAGCAGAAACTCGTAGTCTTTGGCAGCCATCTCTTTAAGCGTAGCATTAGCTGCTTGGTTAGCATCTCTCTCCTGGCTGGATGGAGGCTCCTGCTCGCCGCCCACCGGACCTTCCCGACCTTCGCTGACCTGCTTGTCCGTCTGCAACTGGCTGCAGAGCGACTCTCCCCCTGCGTTCCCTTGTCCTTCCTCTGGTTTCTCTAGCAGGTTCTTCATTTCTCCATCTTTAATTGCTGCAGTCATCGATGGATTCTCATCAGCAGCGTCTTCCTCTCCTCCTCCTGTTTTCTCCCTGAGGTCACACATCTCCGCTCGCAGGCCGCGGTTCTCCACCTCCAGCTCGACGATGCGGCGGCTCAGGAGCGTGGCCTCTTCTTCCACCAGTTTCAAATGAACTTTGACCTCTGCTTCCCTGGCATGGGCAGAGCTCTGTTTGCCCTCAGGCAGCGGGAGGATGTCTACGCCTCCGTACGTCGACTGGTATCGGGCCAGTTCCTCTCGCATGGCCTCGCTGTCTGACACCAGCTTGGTCAGCTTCTTGCACATGAGAGCCAGCTCTTCTTTGGCAAAGTGGAGTTGGCACTTCAGGTCAGTGCTGTCCTCCTTCAACGAGACAATCAGAGACGACAGGGGTGAAACAGAAGTGATCTTGGTAGGCAAATGCAGTGCAAAGCATAGCGGACCCACGTCAGTAAGTACATGTTGACAAACACATTGGTTACATGTCCCTGTTAGCTTTCAGATGAAAGCTATATTAGCTAAGCTAATTTTGCTAGTTCCACAGTAAGGACTTCAGTAAATAGCACTGATATATTTCCTTGTTTTATACAGAGGCATAATCGAGTGATACTTGTAAAAAAACGTTGATTATTTATAATTTGGATAGAAATGAGTCAAGAGCTACTTCTAATCTTGTGGCTTGCTGTCATAGCAACTGTCATTCCAGTTACAATACCTACCAAGATGGCTGTCAGCTACAAAGTTGACATCACATGAGATCTATGTATAACTTAGCTTAGTTCAAAGCTGGTGGCTGGTTTGCTGTTGTCATAGCAACTGCCAAGAAGGCTGTCAGTTACAAGGTTCACTGACGTGCGACGTCTCATGAGAACTAAGTATTGAAAGTTTCAGAAGAAGAAAATACCTCAATCTGCTGAGAAAGTCTCTTCTCTGCCTTGCTGACTGTTGATCGGATGCTTCTCCTTTTCAACGTGCTCTGAGAAAGAAAAGAAACGCTTCAGCTGAGATTTTCAGCAGAAACTTTTAAGCCGTCCTGATACTTCACTGAACCTACAGGCGTTGCAGCTTAATTACTTTACTGATTACTTGATTTTAGCAACTAAGATCAATTAAATTCAAATTCAAAAATACTTTATTGATCGCAAAAGGAAATTAAATGTTGTTGTAAGTCATGATTTCAAATTCTTCAAAGAGTTATTGTAGCTACTGATGACTGTTGGCAGGAAAAAGTTAGTATTGACTTACTGAGAAAATTAATTTGTTAAAATCTTAACAAGTATTTTTGGTCTAGTTTCTGGTGCAAATATCTTAGTGCATTTGAAATAAGACAAAATAACTTAAAAGTAACTTCTCAGTGAGATATAAGAGCTTTTTTAAGTCAATAATTCCTTAATGTTGATGAAAAAAATACTAGATCCACTTATTTTTATTTTTTTACTTTTAACCATGTCATGTATGAAATAACAGCAGATTCAGTTCCTGAAATGTTTGTTCTTCTTCACTTCTATCTGCATCGTGTCAGAGGTCTGCAACCTTTAAAACACAGACAGACATTTCTGCCCTCAAATAAAACTTGCTTAGAGCCACAAGTGTAGCATAATGTTTCAGAAGACAACTTGTAATTTTTAATGAATATTTTCCAGGAGGAAATTTGTTCTTTGTGGGAAGTCGCCATTTTATTTATATTTTTAGGTGACGAAAGAGAGAAAATATAAAAATAAAATCTCAGAATTACGACTTTAATCTCAGAATTAATATTTTTTTCTCTCAGAATTCTTTTAATCTAACTTTTTCTTAGTTAAAATACAATGAAAAATATAAAAACTGCCAAACTTTTATTCATTTTTTCATCATTTCCAGCCAAAGATTAAGAAGAGCCGTTGTGGAAATCGCAGAGAGCGACTTGCGGTTCCACAGCCACAGGTTGCAGACCCTTGGATTAGGTAATTTAAGTGGATTTCACTGCTGGGATCAAAGAGACTAGCGGCTGACTCAGAGCCAAAGTGCTGAATCCAGGATTAAACCGAACACATGTCACCGTCCTCCAAGGTGGTCGAGAGACCTAAATGGGTAAAACTCAGCTGACGGTTCAGTGCTGGAGAATCGTCAACGTTTGGATAAAAACGTTGACGATTTTGATGGAGGTTCTGGGTCAGTGCATGCAGACACCGACGCCTTTCTGGATGCTATAATACGTCCTGATCCAGATTTAGCCCAGCTTATTGTAAGCAGAATGGCAGAAAGTCGCAGAGGGTCTATTTTTGTAATCTCTGTGCCTTTTTTTCTGTCATCTCAGGCGACTGTGTCAGCTGTGCTCAGGGTTCTGGCCCAAGCATACCAGCGGGCTGCTTCACCCATCCCCGGCACCAAGCAGCTGCCGCCCAGCCCTCCTCTCATATCACTGAGGGTCGCCTTACCCAGGGATGAGGGGACAGCTGGCTGGATGGGTGCAGTTGTGGTGGGTAACGGAGAGGACGATGCCTGACCACAAAAATGGACGTTTATTTCAGCTGAAAGCTTCACTTTCATCTAATGCTGTGGTGCCCAAAGTCGGTCCTGGAGGGCCGGCATCCTGCATGTTTTAGTTCTCTCCCTGGTTTAATGCACCTGGATCCAATGATGGCTCATTAGAAGGCCTAAGAAGAACCTTGACATGCAGGGAGAGAACTAAAACGTGCAGGATGCCGCCCCTCCAGGACCGACTTTGGGCAGCCCTGATCTAATGTATATCTGGAAACTATAAATCAATCATCAATGTCATACAGGGCTGGGTTGAGTAAGAGTAGCCCTACTGTTTTAACAGAACAGTCTTTATGACAATATTATATTGTATAAAATAGAGCGAGAGTGAATGGAAGCAGCTGAAAGTCTCACTTTTCTACAAGCAGAGGTCAAAATACCCAAAAATGCCCTCAAGTAAGAGTAGCACTACTTTAACATATTCTACTTTAGCAAAAGAAAAAGATATCTGTTGAAGGAAATATTTAAGTTAGAGTAAAAAAGTATTTGGCAAAAAGGTGACTCAAGTACTGAGCAACTTATGCAGAAATTTAAATTAAAATATTTCATGTAAACAACATACATACAAAATCTTGCCAAGTGTGTTTGTTCTAGTATCTAGTGTAAACACCTTAGTACACTTGAAATAAGACAAAACTAACTTATAAGTAACTTTATATCAAGATATATGAGCGTTTTTTAAGTCAATAGCTTAATATTTATTTTTTAAAAAAAATAAAGTACTAGTTAATGGCAGATTATTTCAGTTCTAGCAAGATATTCTTTCCATCTTATAAATGAAATAATTTTCTGGTGAAACTAGTACTTTTCATCAGTATTAAGGAATTAACTTGAATCAAGCTCATATATCTGGCTGAAGGTTCTGTCTTATTTCAAGTTTGTTAAGATATTTGCAATCAAAACTAGATCAAGAATACTTGGAAAGATTTTGTGTTTTTAAAGAGCAATGAAATGTAGCAGCTTGTTTTAATTATCATTTCTTAAAACTGTAGTATGTAACTTTTATTTTTTTTAAAAATAGATTTGTATATATTCGTTAAAACTCTCACCATGTTTTGACAGTTTGTTATGCAACAGATAATCTGCAAAACAATGTATTGCTATGAACCATATCTCTCGGTTCATAGCTTGTCGTGACTGCTAGCCTAGTTAACATACAGATGACGCTGGATAAACGGTTTTCCTGTAATGGCAATTTGTTTCTCCGCCATTAGCACATTTAGCAGCGACTATATGAGGATGACTAACAGCGTCATAAAAGTTACAACCTGCAGCTTTAACTGTTGAAAAATCTGTATTTTTTTCACCAATGCGCTCCTCTGGTTTCCATAGTTCAGAGCGATCTGAGCACGTCCATGGCGGCCATCTTGTTTGACATGCCATGTTTGACGTGCCATGTCACACCATGGCAATAATTTTAGCCAATATATATAAAACATTTTTTAAATAAAAGTTACATGCTCTATATTTAAGCAAATTTATTTTCGAAATGTCACTTTGCGCAATTTTCTTTGGTTAAACTGATGACTTTTAGTAAAAGTCACCTCTCTGGCTTTCTCCACCTCACTCTGCAGGACCTGCTTGGCGACCTCCAGCTCCTGCGTTTTCTCACGCAGGATCTCATTTTCCCACTCCAACTGGGAGTTTTTCTTCTGCACCGCCTCCAGCTCGTTGTAGAGGCGGAGGGAGACGCTCTTAGCAACCTGGGAGCGAAACGAAAAGATGGTTAGCAACAGCTGTTACGTCATATCCTGTGTGACAACCGTGACCGTAGGAGGCGCTGTTGCAGTTTTTCACCACACTTTGCCATACCTACAGCACGTATCATATTTAAAAATATTTGGTATTTAGTCAATACTAACTATTTAAACCAAACTGTTTCTGCAAAGTCTCTCCTTCCTCCGAATAATAAAATGTAACGTTATAATATTAGTGGTCAGATAGTTACTTTTTACTCTTTGGAGGAAGGAGAGAGGCAGAAGAAACAGTTCGGTTTAAATATTTTGTATTTTACTATAAATTAAGTCAGAAATGAACAGAGTACCCAGAAATTGTACTCCAGTAAGAGTAGAATTATTTCAACATATAGTCATAATATTAGCGGTCAGATGTTACTGATGATTCTTTGTTTGTATTTTTTTTATTCCCCCCTTCCTCATAAAGCTTATCTTTTTGACGAAGCACAGTGTTGAAATGCAACAGCGTCACAATATGCAGTGGTAACAGAATCTGGTGCAACACCGGCAACTCCAGTGAGGGAAAAAGAAGAGTGGATTGCTCCCACTCTGCAGTAGTGTCGTTATTTTTAATGAGCTCGTGCAGCGTGGTTTCTGCAGCAGCTGGTCTTGGCTGACACACTTTACAAGGAAATTCTTGTGACGGGAATTCTCCATTTGAGTGAATGTAGAGGGGGAGTCGGAGTCAGGTCAGGCACTGTACTGAAAACATTCAGCAACAGTCGCTACACTTTCATGTTTCTGGTAGATGGGAGAACAAGTCAGCGCCTAATTACAATCCTGTATGTTAAAAATATAAACAGGATGCATGAGAAGGCTGTTTTAGTCTAATGACATGACTGTGGTCCTGGTGGGCAGGAGGAACGACTTTACATCAGAGCAAACATCCATGAATCAGGCTACAGTCAACTGATTGAGCTCTTCCAGTCAGTATGAGCAAGTATGCAGAGTAAAAGTAATAACAGGAGAAAAGGTTTTGGAAGTCAATTTGATGATTCACACAGAAAAAGTTGGAGCTTTTACTGTTAGTTTAGTTCGTTTTTAGATCCGTAACTAACAATTATTCTGATGATTAATCGGATAAATCATTGGCATATTCTGCAGATGTTTTATTTAAAGTTGCAGCACGTAACATTTATGAAAATATGTTGGTTTTTTTACATATTTGTTAAAACTGTTACCATAACAGTTTAACATGGGACATATAATCTGTAAAAAGACTGATCTCCTGAACATCTTTGTTGAGCTACTATTACTCTCTGAAGACATGTAACGCTTTCGTACACAAACAACCAATCAGAGCCAGGAGGCAGGTCTTAACGCTGGCAATCAACTTTATGCACTTGCTGCTAAACTTGCCAATGGCAGAGAAACAACTTACCATTACAGAAAAACCATTTATGCACCGTCAGGTAAATATCTTTAGCAGAAAGAAGGAGGGAGAGTACACAGGAGTGATTGATAGCGCTAAGACCCGCCTCCTGGCTCTGACTGGTTGTTTCTAGTTTGTACTGGGAGAAGGCAAAGCACCTTGATTTTTTTTTTCACAGATCTGTTGATTATTTTTTGAATTAACCAAATAATAGCAAAAGATGCTTAATAGGAGATTATTTTTGCAGAATTAGAGCCAGGGGGAGCTAAAACTGCCACTTGAGGAGTTTTGGGTAGAATATATTTACATATATATATATTTATATCTTAATTAAAAAATGTTTATGTTTTTCATACAGGTTTGGCTTCATTACTACTCTGACTTTGTTTAAAGTCAAAGTAGTAACTAATCAATAACTATATTACTTGACGGATATTTCAATAATTGATTAACCACAATTAATCGCTTCAGACTGATTCCTGCTGGGTTCAGACCTTTATGTCATGCTCCAAGCTCCGGACCAGCTCCCCGTCCACCTGCCCCGTCTGAGCCACCCGGATGCTGCGCCGCTCGGCCTTGCGGAGGCGGTACTGCAGGATGCGACACGTCTTCCTGGCCTGCTCCAGCTGCAGCCGCAGCTCCTGCAGCTGGTACACCTCCTCCTCCTGGAACATGTCGCGCATCTCCAGCATCTCGCAGCGAAGCTCCTCCACCTCATCCTGTGGCAAACAACACAGGGAAACAATTCAGGGAAAATAAAGGGGCTTTTTTTTTTAAAAATAATTATTTTTTAAATCTGCTTTTTGGTCAAGTTTCAAGCATAAATCAATTAACTGCGTGATAAATGCAAAATAAATTTAACAATTTCCATTTGCGTTTTTCTCTTTTCTTTCTACCAAAAACTGTAAAATTCTTCAGTCTGGCGCTTTGGTTTCAACCAGCTCCTTTTTCTGAAGGGTAATTTTGTTTCCAAAGACTTCATAATTAATTTTATTTGTTGTTTTGATTGTTTTGTTTATTTATTTTGGATATTTGAAATGTCTTCCAGTTCCAGTGTTAAATATTCATTAGAAATTGAAGTTAATTGATCTTAAATAATATACTTGCATTATTATGCTATTATTAGTACACAAAACAACAATATCATTGTTTACTAAAATAACTTCTAGGAAGATTTTAGGTCCAGCAAAATGTATTCTAGTGACAGAACTAGTTTGAAGATGCTTTTTTTCTCAATATCTAAAGAGTTTAAGATTCCTATTTTCATTTATAGAGTTGCTTTTTACGTAAATACCAGGTTTTCTAACAAAAAATGAAGAAGAAATAATTATTTAAAAATGGAGTTTATTATACATTCAATCTTTACTTAGAAGTTATGTTGATCAAGTTTTAACTTTAAAATAACAGGAAGGTCCCTAGAAGTTGAAGATTTCCCACCAACCCTGACCACAAGTGCCAACAATTTTATAGAGAATAAACAAATTAACAGTAAAACTTGATGTTTCATTGCCATTTATTTAGAAGAAAATATGCCAATAACCTCATCTTTATTGTTAGTTTTTTTAAGATATAGTTGAATTGTGATGTGTGAGAGAGGACGACTGAAATGCCAAAATTAGAATTTACTTGCCACACATGTACATTGAAATGAAAGGAAACTGAAACTCCAAAAATAGTGCAAACAATTTAAGCTACTTTAAATTTATTGGAGAATAAACTAACTCAGAGAAACTACAAATTTGCAAACTAAGTTATTCCAAACGAAAACCAGTTAAAAAAAAATAAAAATAGCGCACTGAGCTCCGACTTACTTTCAGATACTCGTTCTCTGACCTCAGGTCTTCAACCTCCCTCTGCAGCTCCTCGGTTGTCTCCCCAATCAGGAGATCCATGAAGGCTGTTCTACCCGAACCGAGCCCCGCTGCCGCCGCATCCGGCTGGAGCGCGCTGGTATCTGCCGCAGATTTTGCGCAGCACGGCGCGTCCTGGCGCGTCCCCCAGCTGTCCGGGCTCTCATAAGCTCTGCCGTCGATCCAGCTTAACTCGTTATCGCTGCTCGGAGAGTCGCGCTTGTTGCCCTCCGAGGCGCAGTCGGAGACCTCCGAGCTGCTGTCCGAAGAGGACTGCTTCCCGGACAGGCAGCCGGAGTCTTTGCTCAGGTCCTCCGAGGCGTTGCTGGCGTCCGACAGCTTCCTCTGCGCGCCGGGGCTCCGGTGGCTCTCCGGGGGGACTGCAGAGGGTTGCCCCGCTTGCTTTTTCTGCGGTCCGGCTGGTTTCATGTCTGCTTTACTCTCCCACTGACCGGACTGTGTGTCCTCTTCACCTGTCAGATCCTTCTTCTTCTTCTTCTGGACCAAAAGCTGCTGCTGATGCGTCCTGGGCTGCTTCTGACTGCGGAGCGCAGACTTTGCGCTTTTATCACCGTCTTTAGTCATTCTCTTCTTCTAGTTTTTAAACAATATTTTTCGGGGTGAAGATACCATATTTCAGTTTTATAACTCAAAACTGCTGGCGGATGTTTGGACATGAGCTCTGCATCTTCAAGACTGAAACTTTTCCACCGCGCGTAAAGTCAGAAATAAACCGAGTTGGAGGAAATGACTTCCGGTTACATTGCAAAATAAAACGGTGCACGGTGATTATTGGTTCTTCCCATCACTTTTAGTCACTATTCTCAACAATCTTTGCAGCAAAAACAAATGACTCAATATCTGAGTCATGACTCCACATGTTCATATCCTGGTAAAGGGTTTGGAAATTTAATCTCTGAATAGTTTTAAGGATAATCCCAAAGTTTTCAGTGTTTTTAATCATCTCTTTCGTAGTTGAGAAATTTAGACTAATTGGGGCCTGCCCATAGCAATGCATAAGGAGAGCAGTGGCAGTCACTACCTCCATGCATTGCATGGCAGGCACCTATTAATCTACCCCCAATAGAATGTCTCTATTTATTTACTTGTCTTCCGTCACCGTGAATGCAGCTCGTAGGCTACCGCTGCGAGCCCACCCACAAAAGTGGTATCAAAACGTGCGGCTCGATGCCGAGAGGGGAGCTATTACTTTTGGTGGGATTTGGAGTTGCCATGGCGACGTAAAAAGCAAAAAACGACCCCAAAATCACTAACGAGCTCACCAGGTGCAACTCTCGTCGTCAAGGGGACGAGGCAACCAGTAAATCCTGAAAATACCCTATTTTTGAGGATTTTCTGTGTCGTCATAACTTTATGTAGAAACGCCATTCAAACTTCATTTTGTAGATACGTCCGTGATCTCTTTTAAAGTGAAGACAGCACGTCAATATGTATTATGGTTTGTCCACAACTTCTTTCTAAGCGACCCAAAGTTTTTGATTTTTGGAAAAATCAGAGTGTGAAGGCCGCTCCGCTAGAGTGAGAGTCAGAGTGACATTTTGACCCCAAATCATTTTTTAACTCGCCCTCACGCTCACAAATATTGCATAATTGGTATGAAACTCGGTCATCACATTGATACGCATGCCTGCTCCAGTCAAATGTTTTCAAAAATTATCTAGCGCTTACAGTTTTCTCTCCAGGTGCTTCAGAGCAAAGTCATGTGCCAGGGTATCTGACTGATCTCACTGATTCACTTCCATGTATTTCTGAAAAATTTCAGACCTTTGCACACACCTTTTTTATATTATTGCTGTTAACAGGGCCGGATTTAGGAGAATGGGGGCCCCTGGGCTGGAGTCAGGAAGGGGGCCCCTGGGCTAGAGTCAATAGAGTCAATATATATATATATATTTGTTTGTTTTGTTTAAGAGGATGAACAGAAAATGACCGAACAGTAAGTTTGAACAACTTACAACTTTAATAAGCCAGTTGTCACAAACTACAAACAACTCTGAACTCTTTTCTAGAAAGACTAAACCACATGTTGGGGTTGAAACTAGAATATGATGCTTGCATCACAAAATAAAATCACTGAATAGTTATTGTTGCCTGGACTTCAACACAAACTATAAAACAGATTGAGTGCAAGAAATGCAATGCTCAAATATACTTTTACAAAGCAAAGCGAGTAAAACAATATTTATACAAATATCCCCAGCATTTACAAGTCCATACAAGTACAAGTGGAATATATCAAAACTCAAACTTTTTCTTTGGTTTTAAAGTTCTTGGTAAATAGTGGAGGAATAAATGTCAAAAAAGTGCTTCTCTGCCAGTCAGACAGAACATGGATATAAACAATATCTTCTGGAAAAAAGAGATCAGGCATACTGTAGTTTTCAGAAAATATCCTGACCCAGGTAAGTCCAAAGTGCTGCCCTCTGAAGGATTTTTTAAAGTTTAGGCATTTGCGTTCAGTTGGGTGCTTCCAGTCACTGAAACCAGTTTCAAAGTTTGACTGAGTATTAGCATTGCTGAAAATGCGGCATGCAAAACAAAATGCAGCTCCGGTGGATGGAAAGTAGAGCAGCCACGGTCTTTCGATGTACTCACCATTTAACATCTTGCGTTTAAAGTGAGATTTGGAGAAGTGACGCTTTTGATGCTTGTACACCCGTTCTGATGCTTGAAAGCCAACATTCATATTTTGACAGCTCTCCGGTCCTCGCTCAGCCCAGTAAGCTCGCACGGACTCGTCAATTTCCCCCCAATGCGCCGGATCGGTACTGTACGGATCCACAGTCGCCTTTCCATCTGCGGAAGAAGATCCCGCCCACCGACTCTGACTCCACAGACGCCAGTCCAGCCACCGACTCAGTCACGGTTATAGGTTCTGGCGGGATCTTAGTGCCGGTGTTAGCATAGCTAAGGGTTTGAGGAGCGGGGATAATAATGTTTCCGCTCCATCTCTGCTAACAGGTTTAAAAAAGCCTGTCAGTTTAGGCATTTTGTTTGTCGCCTCTTTGGCGCGATGCTCTTTTTCTTTTCTCTTCCTTCTTTTCTGCGCTCCGCTGTCATATTTCCTGTTGTCCGCCATTGTAAAATAATATTCCCTTGACGCTCCTCCTCCCCAATGCGTAAGATGCGTCAAAAGTGGACCAATAACAAGCAAGCATTCAAGATTGACGTTTGCCAGAACAAATTGGAACATTTTTCATCGGTGCTGTCAAAATCATGGTAGTCATTGATTAAATTCTGACACTATCCATTCACAAAAATATAAAACATCCTTCGGGGCCCCTGAAATGCCGGGGCCCCGGGCTGCAGCCCCGGTAAGCCCCTGCTAAAATCCGGCCCAGGCTGTTAATACTGTGAGTGAGGTAGAGATATGAATCGCAGGACTATGTGAGACGACAACTAGCCCTCTCATACGCTTCAAACGGTTTTCGAATATGTATTACGGTTCCCGAACGGGAAAGAGTTGTTTGCAATGCTTTTTTTAGTCAAACTGGCTGGCTCAAACAGAGAATTGTCTCCCCCTGGATGTCTCACTCACAGCTGGCAGAGAGGATTATTTACCATGGCAACGGAACCCAGAGCAGGGAGAGCTGCTGAGGACTACAAATACGCATCACTGTAGTTCGAACTATGGCATGTGTGTTTCACTCACATGACAGTTGAGCTGCTCTTTAGAACTACAAAGACTGAATGTCAGAACTACAACATGGCGGAACTGTCAGTTACTACAGAGGAGGACTGAACTGGCCTTTAGAACGACTTGTATTTTGAGCATTATAGAACTGATTAAACACAATCACTGTTACACATGGGATTAGTTTGGCCATTTATGAGGCTTACTGAAAGTTTCAAAATAAAGGCCTCAATATGCCCCTCTGGATAGTGCACCTCCTGTGGCGGTGCAATAATATGATTCTGCATTATCTGTTTCTCTCAGGTTAGGGAACTGCCTTGCAGTTTAGCATCAGAACGCTGGGTCCAAACCGACGGGCATACTTTGGCAGGCCCCAGTTAAATTTCTTCAGGAATTTTCTAGTTTGTTCTGAAATTCACTGAGCTACGTTTTCTTAACCTTTATATACAAAAGATCTTTTTTATCTATAAGGTCTATAAGTACAAAAATATTCACAACCCTCTGGTTGATTTAGATTAAAAAAAGAAAATATTTAGTCATTCAAGCCCTTCACTTTTTAAAATAAATGAGGTGCACATTTCCTAAAATATAAATATAGTGGGCATCAGTAAAAAGAAAAAAAATATTTACTTGATTTTTCTTTTTTTGGGGTGGGGGGTGGGGGTAGGGGACAGGGGATGACTTATATGAATATTCTTACTATGCTATAACTTTTACTTGAGTTATTTAATTCTCTTACTTAAGTAAGATCTCTGGATATTCCACTGTTAGTATCTTCGCTGAATGAAAACAAGATTTTAACCAAAAACTCACCTGACACTGTCACATACCTGTAACTTTTGTTAAAGCTTCATGAGTTTTATATTGAAAGAAACTGAAATTATGGAAAAAGTATTTTTTTTTTCCTGATTTTGTTATATTGTAACTATGTAATTTATATTAATTATTTTAATTTTGGTCCCTAAAGTACCAACATTTCCACATAATGTTATATTTGGGTCCTTTCCATTATGTAATTTTTTTTTTTTTAAATGATAAATGTTACTCAGTTACTCAGTACTTGAGCAGCATTTGATTTCTTTTTGTACTCTTACTTGAGTAATTTCTTGCTTCTTTTAACTTTTACATGAGTAAAAATGTCGAAGTATTGCTACTCTTATTTGAGTATAGTTTTTTGTATACTACTTCTGATTTTAGTTATTTTTAATTCAAATCTACTCAGACATGTCGACAAAATTAAATTTTATTCTTTATGTCTGAAGATTAAAATTCAGCCTGGTGGAGGAATAAATTTTCGTCTTATTATTACTGAATGTGAGTTTAAAATAGCAGCTCTTTGCCTTCTATTTCTAGGCATCTCCTAGCTGTGATCTGATTGGCTGAAGGCCCTGCCAATCACCGTGTCCTTGCCACCCACTTCCGGCAGGCTCCAGAGGCGCTACACTTTTCAGTTATTTATGTAAGCCGAGGCCAAACTGACACAAATTAAGAGGTATGTGTACCGTGTCAGTGTGTAATTGTTCGTGTCAGGGTGTAGACATGTGTTTGCGTGTAAACGTGTCAGTGCCACGAGCTAATCTCGGGTCCAGATCTCTGTTAACAGTCTCCAGATGCAATGCTAGCAGCTAGTTAGCCGTTAGCTGAGACTTTGTGAGGAGCGTTGCTGCTGATGGCGAACCAAAAACATGCTATTGTTTTTGTCACAACCTCTATTGCAGTGATGTTCGGCTCCACCAAGTGGTTTTAAAGAACTGTCCGGGTTACAGGTCGTGTTTGTGGCCGTCTGTGATGCTCGCAGGGAGGCGGGGCAGCAGAAACGTCGGACCGACGGTGGAAACATGACTGCTGAGTAACATTTTGTTACCTGTTTTCTGCTCAGTATGAACAGCGAGGAGGAATTTTTCGACGCTGAGACAGGTGAGACTGGCTAACAGAGGCGTAGCATTGTTATGGCTTCTCCTAATGTATCAGTGAATGAAATGGGTTTTCTGTTTCTTGAAACTTCCCCCGTCCCAGGACTGGAGTCTGATGATTCCGGTGAGGTCATCTTCAAAGATGCCCTGGTGTTTGACAGCAAACGGGTGACCGATGGCAGCAGCATGCAGGAGAACGGATTGTGGGAGCGCAGGTGAGAGAATATTAATTCAACTCACTTTATTTATATTGCTTCAACTCATGACCCATCATCTGAATCCAATTTACAGTAAAGAAAAAAGAAAGTAGTTTCAATCTACCGGTAATCATTGATGCCAAATTTTCAAAGTGTTTTCTATCTAATGAACTCCAGTAGTTTGCATTGAATTATTATTGAATCTCAATAAATGAACTTCTTATATTAATTTGGCCAATTTTTCTTTCATTTTATATGGGTTCATCGTGCAACGTAAAGCTGCTTTTTATCTACAATAATTTTATGCACAGATTGGAATTTGTTTTTGCTTTTTTTTTCTATTCTAGATACTTAAATCAAACATCCGAGTCTATTTATATAGCACATTTCAACAGTTCACAGTGCTTTACATCATGAAAACACAAAGTAGAGTCAACAATTGTAAAACAAATAACAGATGTTACATTTTGTAATCATCACCACACATTAAATATATTGGTCAATATTGGTCAATATTCCATTTATTTTGGTTTAAAATGGATCCTAAACGGGGGTTTTTAGCCTTATTCAAAGAACTCAGTACAATATACTTTAGGACTAATATTTTAATGCTAAACAAATCCAGCCACTTGTCAAAAACAAGCTTCATTCATAAGTTTTATGCAAGATAATGATTTTGTTTTATATGTGGGTTTTTGACAGGAAAAAGTAGTAAATTTTTACTTTAAACAAAGTTAAAGGCTGAAATATGAAAGGAGGAGCTAGCTGAATGTTTCCAAAGTGAAAACTAATTAAAAACTAAATACCCTGTTACAGTAAACATAAACAAAGAAGATATTTGAACAGTCAGTGTGGAGTCCACCGAGTTGGCTTTCCTGGAAACGGTGTAAAAATAAACAGGTGGCGGTGCATGCAGAGAGCGCGGTGTCGCAGTATTCAGTCGGGTTTTGTTTACAACACAATAAGGTTACAGAATGAGATTTCAAAATTACAAAATATGCCTGTGAAACAGCCTGGCTTGCAACAGGAAGAATCCCTAGAGCCACAATGATTCAGAAATAAAGAAGTCTTTTTATCTGTCTTTATTGGCTCATTTATTCACATTTTAGCTTGTTTGTGATAATTAATACAAACATTCAGAAAATGTCTGAATGTTTGTATTAACAGAAGGTAATTGTTGGTAATATCTTATAAAACAAATGTAATCTGTAACCTGTTTGAATGCAGGAATGCCTTCAAGCAGATTTTGATTTGAGAAAACTTTTTAGTGTATTTTAAGTTGAACTGGATAAAATAAATTATGTTTTTATACATATGGAGCTACTATTACCTAAAATGGAGTGTGATGTATTAAATTTTAATTATGAGAATAAAGTCATAATATCAGAATAAATGCATAAAAATAGGAGAAAAAAGCTGTGATAGTTATAGAGATCTGATGTGACCTAAACGACAAGTTTGTGTTTCTCTCATCAAAATAAACTAATTTGTTTTCACAATAGACACAAAGTCCTGCTAATGATAATAATTAGATTTTGATGTGTTAAAAGATTAAATATTTTCTTATTTATAAAACGGATACAAAAGTATAAAGTTATTTATTAAATCACAAGAGGCTCAATATTCATCATTTTAATTTTGTGTTGGAGTTCTCATAAAATTCCTACTTTATTCTCCTAATATTTGTTCTGGTAATGTTACAACTTTATTGTCCTACAACTTTATTCTCATAATTTAAAAGTAATAATTCTCAGCCTGACTCTAATGATTCTTAAATTTTTTCTGGCTGCTTTTTATAAGTTTTTTAATATCCTTTTGTTAAAATGTGCGCCAGGAAAGGCCTGCCTGCAGAAACAATCTCCAGGAACAATTACAGTGTGTGGAGCATATTGAAGAAATGCATTGGAATGGTGAGTCCTTCGCCTTGCAAAAAACCCCAAACTCATCCAAACGGTAGCAGAGTTGAGTGAATGTTAAAGTTTTCTCACAGCTTTATTTCGTAATTGTTGAAAAGTGACATTTCCAGTTATTTCTGACAGTGTTTTTGCCATAATTTTGAATGAATTTGATTTGTCTCCTCTCGCAGGAGCTTTCCAAAATCGCGATGCCGGTTGTGTTCAACGAGCCGCTGAGTTTTCTCCAGAGAATCTCTGAGTACATGGAGCACACTCACCTCATCCACAAAGCCTGCAGCCTGTCGGACGCCGTCGACCGCATGCAGGTAGGAATCATTTATCTTTTATTTCCTTTGGAAATAATCGCAGTTTAATCACAAATTAAACTGACCTAGATGAGCTGTTTGGATCCAAAATCTGATATTTTTTCTCTTATGGAACGAATCACTGCTTATTTTCTTCTAAGGTATGTTGACATATTAAATGCAAATTTCTGGTTTTTGGTGTAAAGATGCAGAAAACAAATACACTTTATCCAGAATCAAGTCCTTATGTTATCACCTATGATCGTCCCATCACATTTAATGTGTTTTATTGAGCTGAAGGGTGTAAAATGTAGCGTTTTTTTTGTCAGAAAAGCATTGCTCTCTTTTTCTAATTATAATTATTATTTATATTTAATCCCTGAACATTAAATGCTCTTAGCACAGTTTAAGTCTGCAGCCAAATTAAAAAAAAATATATTTATAAGTTGCAATAATTACAGATTTAAAACAAAAAAATACAAATGTAACATTGTATTAATGCTTATGGAGCAAATCTGTAGAAAAATTTGTCAAAAAAGAAAACTAAGAGTAGGTCAAGTTTTTCTTTTATTGAAACAATAAAACAATATTCTATCAAATTATAAAAACATATGTGAACTAAAACTGCAGTATCATTACATAGATATTATATCTTTTATTGTTGTTTTTGTATATATTCATTGAGTGTTTTGTGCTTAAGATTAATATTTTTTCTCCTTTTTATCCTAAACTTTTTGTTAATAACAACATGTAACATATTCACATTAAACTGTAAATGAATAAAATGAACAAATAAATAAAACATAAGTAATTGTAAACTGATATAATTAAAAACAAGGTGTGTGTATCTTCATTAGCGCAGACAGAGCATCTGCATATGTGAGAGACACCGAATTTATTAGTTTATTTATTTATTATACTGTTCATGTGTATTATAGTTCACAGGTACCCCACCCAATTTGTTTTGTTTATTATAAGAAGTTCATTCATTTTTCATTGTAGCTTGATAACTTAGTAACGGACATTTCCTTTATGTCATTGAACGCAACTGTTGTTGATGTGTGTGTTCCTGGAACGTTGGGGGGCAGTGCTCGGGTTCCGTTCTTGTGGGGAGCGTTAGGCACTGAGTATGTCAAGCGGTATTTTTGTATGAAGGTAAATAAAACCTTTTTTTAATTCGCAAAGACAACTCCGAATGTCATCTGTGCCTGAGCCGAGCAACATATAATGGCGAGCCAGCCAGGAGAGATGTTTTAAAGGATTTTCGGCGAAACAAAACGGAGATTTTTAGAACCGTTGGCAGGTAACGGTAGGGTTGTGCGCCGCTCAAGTAAAACTCTCTCCGACCATCGAACCTGAGATCTAAAAGATTTAAGAATAGTTTTCATCCAAGGGGTATGAGAACATTTTTATGAGTTTCCACCATGGAACTGGAATCTCTGCGAGACGAAGTCACAGCCGCGCTTTGTCAGTTAAGCCGCGATCGGCTGTTGGAGGTCAGTTATCAACTGAAATGCTTTGCTACAGAGGAAGAACCCACGAAAGACAGTACCAGACGCCAGCTGATGAGGGTTGTAGAGAATAAGCTGGACGAAGTTGAAAGCAGCTACTCTCCAAATGACGCTGTGCAGTTTGTAAACGAACTTTTATGGGCTCTGGGCCGACCGGAAGCTAAAGAGGAGCGTCGTGGAATTCTCCGCTCGTTCGATACAAGTAGCAAATATGAAGAGCTGCAAGGGGAGATCAAGGCCATAGCGGAGAAACTCAGACTGACGGAAGCCGCTGCCGGCTTCGGGTTGAGCTCATCAGCCAAAGTACCGGAGGTGACCATTCGCCGTGAGTTTCGCATCTGTGGTCAAATAGGAGGTAGCGGGCAGCGTGATCGGCTGTCCTACACCAGCCTGCTGCACCAGATAGAAAATGGACTCCGGAAAGGCCACAGTGAGCCAGAAGTTATGGAAGCGGTGATAAGAGCAATTAACCCTGGTCTCAAGCTGCGTGATATGCTGGAAATAAAGACTGATTTGACGCTCCCACAGCTAAAGACAATATTAAAAGGACATTACAGAGAAGATGACACATCTGACTTGTACCAAAAACTGGTGAATCTTTCCCAGGACTCAAAAGAGTCAGCTCAAGACTTCTTATTCAGGGCCATAGAGCTTAAAGACAGGCTTTTATATGCATCCAAGAACGAAGAAGCGGAAGACTACAGCGTGGACCTGGTGAAAAGGAAGTTTTTAAGATCAGTGGGTACAGGACTGCAAAACGATAATATCAAATTTCAGATCAAGACACTTCTTGACGACCCAGATGTAACTGATGAGACCCTGATTGAGAAATTTAATGAAGCTGCAAATCTCGAGACAGAGCGGCTAAACAAATTAAAGAGAAACAACCCAAAAACAACAAGGATTAACGAGCTGCTCACTGAAGATGAACCACGCAGCAGATCTCAGACCAAGGATGACAAGACGACAACTCCTGCTCCACCTGAAATGCACACCTTAGTGAGCGAACTGAGAAACGAGGTTGCAGAGGTAAAACAGATGTTCATCGCTTCCCTGAACACCAGTAAGTGGCATGCTGCAAAGAGGACATCGGAGGCTGGGGGTACCCAGAAGAGGAGGGGATGCAGAACCTGCCAGAGCAACGGGAAAGGAGACGACTGCACCCATTGCTTCAAATGTGGTCAGCCAGGTCACATCTCCAGAGGATGCAGAGCTCCACGTCAGCAGCAGGAAAACATCGGAGGGCCACTGTCATGGGACCAGCAGTGACCCGGTCACCACATGAGGAGTCCCGCCGCTGCCTTTCCTGCTACCGGGAAGAATCAGTTGACGCTTCACTCCAGAGGTGTTCAGGTTGCTCAGCTGCCATGTATTGTTCCAAAGCATGTCAGACACAACATTGGCACAAACATCACCACACATGTAAAGCTGTGAGACTAGCTGAACAATATCTGGGTGAAAAAAATGAAAAGAGTTGTTTTCTGCTTGTAGAAAATGTTGACATTTCCTCAGATAAACAGGGGAAGAAACTAGTAAAACTAATTGGTAGGCGTAAAATGGTGAGTTGCACTTTTGACAATCTACCAGTTGTCGCTCTGTGGGACACGGGTGCACAGGCCACAGTGATAAATGACAATTGGAGGGCGGATCACTTACCTCACACCACTATAAGGGGGATAGATGAGCTCTTGGGATCAGAACCATTAAATGGGCTTGCTGCTAATCAAACAGAAATACCATTTATAGGGTGGATCCCCATAGATTTTAAACTTACTGGGGTTAAAAAGTCTAGCTCTAGCCTCCTAGTGCCTGTGCTCGTCTCAAGTGACCCAAATGTGGCTCAGGACCCTATTATAGGGTACAATGTGATAGAGGAAGTCATCAAAGAGCAGTTGAAGCACCAGGGCAATAAAACAACGATATTGCTAACATAGTGAGCAGTGCTTTACATTGATGTTGGATCTGCAGAGACTGTTATCCAGTTAATACAGACACCCCAGAGCTCTAGAAAGGAGATTCAAGTAAAAACAGGGAGTAAAATTATCCTAGGCTCTGGTGAAACTCTAACCATTCGCTGTCGAACTCACATCCAGGCTGACGAGGACACTGTAATGTTGTTTTGTCCTACCCTGAATACCAGCATCCCAAAAGGACTTCATATGCAAGAAGTACTGTTTAAAATGAAAAGAGGCAACTCAGCCATGGTCCCAGTGTCTGTCACCAACACCACAGGTTATAATGTAACTTTAAAATCACGTCTCATTCTGGGCCATATCGAGGCTGTAAAAGCAATATATCCAGCTGCTTTGCAACCAGTAGAGAACCGACAAACTAATAACATGACAAGTGATGTAGATGTTAAAGTTTCATCACCTACCAGCAGTGACCCGAGTGATATTTGGGATCCTCCTGTACAGTTAGATCATTTAACTGGTGAGCAGCAGCTTGCAGTGAAAGCAATGCTCAGAGAGGAGTGTAAAGCTTTTGCCAAAGATGAAAATGATGTTGGTTGTATTCCCAGTCTTCGCATGCACATTACTCTCAAAGATCAGACACCAGTTCAAAAGACCTACATTAGTGTGCCTAAACCACTTCACCAGGAAGTAAAAACCTACCTGCAGGACTTGCTAAATAGAGGCTGGGTTACAAAATCAAAGTCATCCTATTCTTCGCCGATAGTCTGTGTGAGAAAGAAATCAGGCGAGCTCAGACTTTGTGTAGATTATCGAGAACTTAATCGCAAATCAGTACCTGACAGGCATCCTATTCCCAGAATACAAGACATGCTGGACAGCCTTACAGGTAGCTCCTGGTTTACAGTATTGGACCAGGGAAAGGCTTATCACCAGGGATTTTTAGATGAGGACAGTCAGCCACTCACAGCATTTATTACTCCATGGGGTTTATACCAATGGACTAGAATCCCATTTGGACTCAGTTCAGCACCAGCAGAATTTCAGAGAAGCATGGAGGAGTGTTTGTGGGGTTTGCGTGATGATGTTTGCCTACCTTATCTTGATGACAATTTGGTTCACAGTAAATCATTTGAAGACCATGTTGCACATGTAAGAGCAGTCTTACAAAGATACCAGAAACATGGGGTTAAACTTACTGCTAAGAAGTGTGAACTTTTCAAGCCAAAGGTCAGGTTTTTGGGTAGGATGGTGTCAAAAGAGGGTCATAGCATGGATCCAGCAGAGATTGCCCCCGTCCTGGCACTCAAAGAAAAACAACCCAGCACAGTGGGAGAGGTGAGACAGATACTGGGATTTCTGTCTTATTACAGATCTTATATTCAAGACTTTTCATCCATCGCAAAGCCCTTGTATGAACTGATTGCAACCCCAGCAGACGCTAAAAACTCCCTCCAAGGCTCAAAAAAACAGGAAAGTAGAAAACAGAGGAAAAACAAACTGAGCAGGGGACAGCTGCCCTCATCATTCCCTGTTAAATGGACAGAAACTCATCATCAAGTTCTGTGCTACCTAGTTGACCAATTGACAAACCCTCCTATTCTAGGATACCCAGATCTAAATGAACCATTTGTGCTGCATACTGATGCTTCTCAAGCAGGGTTAGGGGCAGTTCTTTATCAACGCAGAAACGGCAAGTTACGAGTTATAGCTTATGGATCGAGAACTCTAACCCCACCAGAGAAAAACTATCATATGCATGCAGGTAAACTTGAGTTTTTAGCGTTAAAATGGTCTGTCTGTGAGCGCTTCAGGGATTATTTGTTTCATGCGCCATCTTTTGTGGTTTACACCGACAATAATCCACTCACTTATGTTTTGACAACAGCAAAATTAAATGCGCTGGTCAGCGTTGGGTTGCTGAGTTGGCAGACTTCAATTTTACCATAAAATACAGACCTGGGAAAACAAATGCAGATGCAGATGGGTTATCTCGAATGCCCCTTGATTTTGAAGACTATATGAGAAGCTGCACACAAACAATTAGTCAAGACGCTGTAGTAGCCACACAGCAGGGTATCTTAGTGCAGCAAGCAGAACCAGCACCAATGTTGAATGCAATCTCCTTTAATGTCCTGCAGCAACAAACAGGAGCAGAGAGACTTTTGGAGTCAGTTCAACCAATACCAAGACAGGAAATCTGTGCAGCACAGCGAGACCCTGTAATAGGCAAAATGTATGAGTATAGGCTGCAAAACAAAAGACCTGCTGCACATAAACTCCAAACTGAGAGTCCTGAGTTTAAAGCATTGGCTAGAGAGTGGAGCAAACTAAAAATCACCCAGGATGGAACAATGTTAAGAACAACCAAACACAAAAAGCAACTAGTCCTTCCTTCAGTGTACCATTCTTTAGTGCTAGATGAATTGCATAAACAAATGGGTCACTTGGGCTCAGAACGGACACTCAATCTGATTAGGGATCGTTTCTTTTGGCCAAAGATGCAAAGGGACGTTGAACATTTTGTCACCAATGTTTGTGAATGTCTGAAAAAAAGAAAACTAACAGACAGGCACGTGCCCCTATGTTGAGCATAGAGACCACTCACCCATTTCAGCTAGTGTCAGTTGACTTTTTGCATTTGGAACAATGCAAAGGGGGTTTTGAGTACATTCTGGTAGTGATGGACCACTACACCCGCTTCGCTCAGGCCTCACGCAACTACAAACAAATCAGCAAAAACGGTGGCAGATAAACTGTTTAATGACTTTTGTCTCAGATTTGGTTTTCCAGAAAAATTACATCATGATTTAGGACGAGAGTTTGAAAACAGGTTGATACATCACCTGAAAGAACTGTCTGGTGTTAAGGGGTCACACACCACCCCCTATCACCCACAAGGGAATGGACAAACAGAAAGATTTAACAGGACTCTTCTTTCTATGTTAAGAACGCTGACGGAGGAACAGAAAACAGATTGGAAAAATCACCTTCACAAAGTTGTACATGCATACAATTGCACTGTTAATGATGCCACCAGTTACTCTCCCTTCTTCTTGCTGTTTGGGAGGTCGCCACGGTTACCAGTTGATCTTCTGTTTGGCCTTGAGAGAGAGCAAGGTTCGGGTTCCTACCAGGACTATGTGGACAGATGGGGACAAAGGATGGCTGAGGCATACAGCATTGCCTCCAAAAATGCAGCCAAGTCTGCTGACCGAGGGAAAATACAGTACGACAAGAGAATACACGGTCCAGGACTGCGAGTCGGAAGCCGTGTACTTGTTAGAAATGTGGCAGAAAAGGGAGGGCCAGGCAAAATCCGCTCCTATTGGGAAGATAACATCTACGTGGTTAAGCGTCAAATGGGGGAGGAAAGTCCTGTATTCGAACTGGAGGCAGAAAATGGAAAAGGCAGAACAAGAGTTTTGCACCGAAATATGTTGTTGCCCTGTGATTTCCTCCCTTTGTGTTCAGATGAGAACATGACTGTAACCCGTACAAATACAAAGAAGAAATATGACAACAAACGGAGGCGAACGCTTGTGGGACAGACACAACGAACGGGAAGTGAGGAGGAGGCTCCAGAGGAGGATTTCTCTGATGTGGTTTTCAAATGGCCTCTTCCAGAGCTTAGCAGTTCACCTATACCGGACCCCATGGCTACAGAATTTGTGCCACAAAGTGCCAACAAATCCCTGCACAGAGCAGGGGATGGTCAGGGTGATTGTGCAGAGACTGTTGAGGAGGGTGCCGGCATTGCCGAGCCAGAGGATGTGGACAGTGGGTCTAACATTGAAGAGGCCATAGAGGCAAGACAGCCAAGTCCGCGTCCAAAGAGAGAGCGAAGGAGACCACAGACGTTGACATATTTTGCTCTTGGAGAACCAAATTGCACAGACAGAACAGTGGCCACGAAATGTGTAAATGTACAAGGTTACTGGCGGCCTTGGTAAAATAGAGAAAGTTGCAATGTAACCTGTCTGTCCATTCCATTCTCCATACATTAATGACCAGGTACACTTGAATGTCGAGACGACATTTCTAAAGTGAGGGAGAGTGTGAGAGACACCGAATTTATTAGTTTATTTATTTATTATACTGTTCATGTGTATTATAGTTCACAGGTACCCCACCCAATTTGTTTTGTTTATTATAAGAAGTTCATTCATTTTTCATTGTAGCTTGATAACTTAGTAACGGACATTTCCTTTATGTCATTGAACGCAACTGTTGTTGATGTGTGTGTTCCTGGAACGTTGGGGGGCAGTGCTCGGTTTCCGTTCTTGTGGGGAGCGTTAGGCACTGAGTATGTCAAGCGGTATTTTTGTATGAAGGTAAATAAAACCTTTTTTTAATTCGCAAAGACAACTCCGAATGTCATCTGTGCCTGAGCCGAGCAACACATAGCATCTAATTAATTAAAATCACTAGGTTATTGACCCAGAAGCTGAAAATCTGTGACATATTAGAAATCTCTGATTTGCAACACAGCTTGTTTTAACCTGTTTATTAGCTAGCGTTAGCTAGCGTATCACCTTTTAAAATGGCAGAGACTTTGTTTTCTTACAGCATCTTTATCTGCCACTGAAATTATGCAAGTCAGATGTGAAGTAGCGTGATTGGTGAAAATCGTTCTGATCCGGTCCTCGTGTGGGTGGCAGGTTGTTGCTGCCTTTGCTGTTTCCGCTGTAGCATCTCAATGGGAGAGAACTGGAAAGCCCTTTAATCCTCTGTTGGGGGAAACCTATGAACTGATAAGGTAAAACCCTCGATATATTTATCGTAATATCTACCAGCTTCTCTAATATTCTGCGCCTGTTTTCCAATTGATTTGTGTGTTTCTTATTTTAGGGAGGATGAAGGATACAGATTGATCTCTGAGCAGGTGAGCCATCATCCCCCCATCAGTGCCTTCCACGCTCAGTCTCTGAAGCAGGAGTTTGAGTTTCATGGCTCCATCTACCCAAAGCTGAAGTTCTGGGGTAAAAGTGTTGAAGCTGAGCCTATAGGCACAATGACGCTGGAGTTATTAAAGTAAGCATTTACTCATTTTTTTTAATTCATTTTTGCCTGTGTTGTGCATATTGTTGCTTTTATTTACTTTATAACGCTGCAACTGATTCTTATTTTAGCAGTTCTATTGGTTAATCAGAGCAAAATTGGCAAATTCTACAGGTTTTTCCATTTAACCACAGTATTTTTATAGAATATTAAAAATATGCAAATAAACAAATAATTCATGTTTTAAATAAGAAAAGAGACATTTTTTATCTTAAACCTTTGTTTCCATTTATGTTTCACCCCAAACTCCTCAATACCTCTTGAGGAGTTCAAGTTCACTAAAGAAATGCTATATTATTGCATTTTAGGTAATAAAATGCTTCTTTTCTTATTTAAAAAAGAAACTGATTTGTTTGTGTATTTTAATGCAAATAATATATGCATTAATGCAAAAATAGTTTGAACAAATAAGCAAATTAGCTTAATTACTGACCTTAATATGATGGTTTTTTCTGCAAATGGCTTTCTTTTTGAGTCTGTATACTCCACTTTACTATTAATCGATTACTAAATTAGTTGATGATTAGCAGCTTCATATTTAATTCAAATGTGAAAGTTTGGCTCTTTCTTGGATCATCAACATTGTGCTTGTGATGCTGCATTTTTACCGTAGACATAAAGAGGCATACACCTGGACGAATCCAATGTGCTGCGTCCATAACATCATTTTGGGGAAACTCTGGATCGAACAATATGGAACAGTGGAGATAGTCAACCACAGGTACCGTTACTGATGTTACTGATGCTAGAAAAGCTTGTTATGAGTATTTATCCCTCATGCTGCCTTGATTTCCTCAGCACTGGAGATAAATGCATCTTGAACTTTAAACCATGTGGGATGTTTGGAAAAGATCTTCACAAAGTCGAAGGATTTATCCAAGACAGAAGGTGAGAACAGGAGCAGGTGAGGAAGCAGGGCTGGGCGATTAATCCATTTTATCTGTTCATTTAATTTTGGGGTTTTCAAAGGTTTAATTTTTGTAAAATATGGATTTTCCCCCCCCCCCCACCATTGCACTTGTTGGGTTTCCATAGTTACGAGTGTTGCCAGCTCGCCCTAGGCAGCCATCTTGTTTAAGCTTCTGTTTATTTGGTCTTTGAATTCAGGTCAACTCGATGACAAAGTATCAGGGCCAGACTGCAAATATTTTTTTTTATTATAAGAATAAAGTCGTAATATTACAAGAATAAAGTTATGATATCAGGAGCTCCTTCAAAAAATAACAAAAAATTAGAATGACAGATAAGAAGTTGTACTTTTTAACTCATTAGCACCAAATTATGCACATCAGGACTTTGAGTTTATTTTGAAATAAAAAACCCACACAGATCGATCCTTATCACTAATCTTTTTTTCTAATTAAAATGTTTTTTCTCAACATTTTAAGATGTTCTTCTGGTAAAATTGCATGTTTATTCTGCTAATATTGTGTCTTAATTCTCATAATTAACACAAATTCTAGAACTCCGTCGTGCAACTCACAGAAGCTGCTTGTGAAGGTATTTTTTATCAGCAATTCCTTTATTATAAAATAAATTACTTATCTAAAAAATACAATTTCTTTTTTAGAAAATTTTAAAAATTAAATAAGATTTTTTTTAAAAATCTATTAAAAAAATATTTTTAAACGATAATTTTTTTTCTTAAATAAAAAAACAAAACATTTTTTTATAATAAAAAAATAAATTATTTTACAGTCGAATCGCCCAGCCCTCCTGAATCCGGTCTGTGAGGCATAAAGTGTGATAGTTTGTTTTCTGAACCGTACTGTGGTTGGACCAGTAAGAAGAAGAGACGAGTCATCTACGGGAAGTGGACAGAGTGCATGTACAGCATCGAGCCCAAGCTTTACGAAACACAGAAGAAGGCAGAGAAGAAGACGGGGAGCGACCCAAAGAAGCAGGTAAGAAACCTTTGAGCCAATTTGCTTTTTCTCACCTGTGATCGTCTGCAGAGCAGAAAAGTCTCCCTTCGACCCGGCTGGAGACCCGGCTGGAGACCCGGCTGGAGACCCGGCTGGAGACCCGGCTGGAGACCCGGCTGGAGACCCGGCTGGAGACCCGGCTGCTTGCTAATCATTTGGGACTAAATTACTGTAAAAAAGATTTATTTTTTTTCTGTTAATATTCACGACACTTGAACTTTTTCTCTTGTATTTCTGGTCCTTTATGTTGTAGACCAACACAAATTAGCGCATAAACATCACATTCTTTTTTCATGACTATTGATTTATTCTAAAAATATTTATTCCTCCATAGAAGTAATTTTATTTTTTTGCTTTGAAGTTGTTTTATACCATAACATATGGATTGTTGTTTGAAAGTTCCTCCTCTGGAATTATCAAAGGTGATCAAAACTTTAACTATTCTTATTCATCTATTGATCTATTATAAAACCGTAAATATGATCAGACTGAACTGGAAATAAACAGAGAAAAGTCTCACTTCTCAGTCAGCATCCAAAATCTTTGTTACACCTACGGATTAAAATTGTAATACTAGCGACTGTAACTTTTTCTACTTTTAAATAAAACTTTTTAATTTAGAAAATTATCAACACAACTAAATATGATTACAACAGGATGAGAACTGTTTGTAAACACTTATTTCAGTAATCAAGTAATCTCTTGATTATTCTGACGATTAATCGAGTAATTGAATAAAAGTTTATAATATAAAATATCGATAAATTTTACTGTAACAGCAGTATTACTATTGGATATCAACATCGGCTCAATTCTTCATATTTGTGCATCCCTACAATTACTTTTCTGTACCGAACCGAACCGACGTTATGCTGCTAACACTTAGCTTTTGCCAGCAACTCCTAGGCAAAAGTGAGAGCGCTGCGCAACATAAATAATCACCCGGCCAGAACACAGTGCGCTAAATAATAAAATGTAAGTTAATGAAGCTTCAAGGCAGGGAATTTTCCTCGAGGAATTTTAATAATCAAGCCTCTTGAATCATTGGAGAGTTTGTTTCAACCCGTCGTGTTTTTGAGTTATAAAATATTTAAAGTTGACAGGAAATTTTTAAATATCACTCAATAAATATGTTATTGAAAGATTAGAAAATTAATACCTGAACACCAACTATAAAGTCTTAGAAAATGCAAACATTTTAAAAAGATTTAAGTAAATAAACAGTGCTAAGCCTGGTGGGGACACAAGTGAGGCCTGATGGCCCTCCAGGCTTGAAATGCACTGGGGGAAACCCTGGACATGTGCAAAACGTTTCCAATCTGACGTTGCGTGGCCTCCATCCGGCGTGAAGGGAGCGTTTCTGTAAACCCTTTTGATTGTCAGTAACCTGTTTGACATATCACTGAATCTGTTTTCTCAAACGGTATCTCTTCCTTTCACAATAACACGCAGTGGCGTTAAGGTAAGGTAACAGAGTGTTTGATATCTCTAGTGTGCTGCTGCTGTTGTCTAGTTATGTTTACGGTGTACTTGTTTGATTAGATCATTGCCAGCACCTAAACCATGTCTTGCAATGACATGTTGTTGTTGCTTGAAATATGTGAGTTTGTGGCAACCGTAGTTCCCATGATTCACCTGTTTGCACTGAACCATCCGCTCAGTTGGTTTGGCCTCCACGTTTTGAACGTAACGGCTTTTTAAAAATCTTCCTGTGTGTGTAGGAACGTAGCTGTGAAGTGGAGGAGGACGACGAATTGCCAGAAGTTCAGGATACGGTGACTGTGATACCAGGAAGTGCCTTACTGTGGAGGATAACGCCGCGGCCCAGTCACTCGGCACAGGTCGGCGCTAAACTCTGCCTTCATCACAGGAATCAGAAACGTTTAAACGTTGATTTTGACGAGGATTTAAAGTGTTCAACTTTTAATCAGTCAATCAATCAAATTTTTTTGTATAGCACATTTCAGCATCAAGGCATTTCAAAGTGCTTTACACCAAATCAAACACAGAAACACAATGCAACATAGAATCAACAATCAAAACACAACATCAAGTCAAGTTCCATCAATAAATTTGCAATTGATTACGTTTCAAATACAACTCTAAACAAGTGGGTTTTTAGTCGAGATTTAAAGGAAGTCAGTGTTTCAGCTGTTTTACAGTTTTCTGGAAGTTTGTTCCAGATTTGTGGTGCATAGATGCTGAATGCTGCTTCTCCTCGTTTGGTTCTGGTTCTGGTTCTGCTCTGCATCCCCAGAACCAGAAGACCTGAGAGGTCTGGAAGGTTGATGCAACTAATTGATTAGTCAAGTTATCAATCTGTCAGCGCTGAACTTCAGCACCTGGCACCAGGGCAGGTTCATCCTTTCTGCACTTTTGAGTAAAAATTACTGACGATTCATCGTCTATTTTTCAACTCAAACAAGAAATAGGTGAAAAATTTAGCTCTGCAGGGTCTGATCTTAACGTTCAGAGCCACATAAAGACAGTTACAAAGTCGACCTCCATTATTTTAACAACTATAAAACAATATAGAAATATTTTTCCATGTGTAATAGCATTTAGTTTGCATTATTCAATGTTATTTTAAACTTGTACATATTTTATAATGCTTGCTTGGTACTCTTGGGGGCCCCCTGGTGACATGGAGGCCCTGAGCAGCCGCCTATCTCTCACATGCCTTGGGCTGGCTTGGCAATTAAACTAGACTTGATTGAAAAGTTATTACTGTCCTTCTGGAGCACATTTTTAGTTTTGTATAGACTGTAATGACTGTAATTTGTTGAGAGAATCGTTGACCTAGTGAGTTTAAAAGTTTCAGGCGTCTTGTGTTTTTTCTTTTTGGTAGATGTATAACTTCACCAGCTTTGCTGTGACGCTAAACGAGCTGGAGCCTGGGATGGAGAGGCTGCTGGCGCCAACGGACTGCCGGCTGAGGCCCGACATTAGAGCCATGGAACATGGAGACATAGGTAAGCAAACAAAACAAAAACATTTTGATGTTTTATTAATTAAATTAGTTTTTTTACTCTTGATTCTTCTGCTTTTTTCAGAGTTAGCTAGTGCAGAGAAGGAGCGATTAGAGGAAAAACAGAGGGCTGCACGCAGAGAACGATCAAAGGATGAAGAGGATTGGTCGACCAGGTCAGAGCTAATAGCTGCCAGCAGCGGCACTGGATTAATTTCTGAGGTGGGGGGTTCGTGGGGCGTTTTGTCACCTCTGTTGCTCACTTTGAATGTCAGGTGCGCAAACTTGTTCAATTGACATGATGACACCTGTCACGGTAAAAAGCTCTGGCAAGATGACCAATCTTAGCTCTACGGGGGGATTCAAACTGCACTCATTAATTTTTAGCTTACAGAAAAAGCGCCAAGCCAGCAAATTTACAAAACCTCCACGGACTCACACAGAAAGTGGGGGGGCCAATGGTCCCCTGGCCCCCCCGAAACCCCCCTGTTCCGGCGCCTATGGCTGCCAGTCTTTTTAACTCTGTTACCCATAAATAAAATCCAGTGCAACCAGTCGCCTTCCTATATGACCTTATTAGTCATATAGGAAGATAACGTCCTACATGACTAATATAGGAAGTTCAGGGACTTCCTATATTAGTAAAGAGACTCTGTATGGAAGGCCTCAGGTTATAACCTATAACCAAGTTAACACACTGGACCTAGATCATGTTCCTCAATGCTGACGTAAAACAAACTCCTGTATCCTGCTGAAAAGTTACTTGTAAGTTATTTTTTCTCATTTCAACTGTAGTAAAAGATTTGCACAAGAAACTGGATAAAAATACTTGGTGATAATTCATGTTTTTACAGTGTGCCCATACAATTAAATTTGAATTTAAGAAATTTTTAAAGTGATAGTGGCACAAACAAAAGCTTTTGCTGCACAAACATTTGACATCCATTTTGTTAGAGCTTCACTCGGTTCTTATGTTTTTATTAAAATGTTCGCTGATGTCTGTAGTCTCATTATTAATTAGAAAGGTCAAAGGTAAATTTTTTCATATCTCCAGGAACTTTTGATTTCTCTCTAAAAGCAGGTTTCGTCTGTTTCCCTTTAGGTGGTTCCGAATGGGAACAAACCCTTTCACCGGAGCTGAGGACTGGCAGTACACAGGCGGATACTTTGACAGGAAGTACACGGACTGTCCCAACATTTACTGACACGCAAAAGAGAGAGAAACGCTCTGTGCTTCTGGAAAATGTTCACTTTATTTCTCGGCATCTCAAATCTCTGCGACTTGAAAACTGGGCAGGTTATTCAGACCGGCACTGTGTCTCTGTTAGAGCAAACCGTTTAAACGACTGTGAACATGCTCTGCAGGAGAGTTTTAGAGAAACGTTGACGTCAGACATCTTCATCGTTATTTACGCTAACCATTTGTCATTTAAGGGTTTTAAACCAGCCACCAGTCTGAGCTCTGCAAACACAAACGAGCTGCAGAAGCGTTTTAGTTCAGGTCATACAGACACTTCCTGTTGCATTTAAATATCAGGGATTATTTAAACACATCTGCTACTTTTATATAACCAGCTCCGACATTAGATGTCTATTTTATTCAGCACTACGTATCTTTAAAATGTCACAAGTGTTTCTGTGAATAGAGATTTAAAAAAAAGCTGCTTATAACCATGTTTACGTTTATCGTAAGCGGATATTGTTGGTACAAATATATAGTTGTGTGTAGAGCACAAAAAATAAATAAAACTAAAATGGTGCTTGCATGTTCACCAAGATGCTGATAGAAAAGTTAGAGCCATAAAATAATGATTTTCTGCACTGAGTTTAGAAACATTTCTGGACAAACTCTCTGATTTTGACTGTGTGGCTGCCTCTCATCTTTATGCTCTGAAAAACACAACAGAAAAAAATAGTGTCAAAAATCCAGTTAAGAAAACTAAATGATTATTAAGCTTCTTCTCCTTTTTCTAAGCTTTTAAACATGGAGCTGTGGAGCCCCCTAGAGGACATATGAAAAATATATTTTGCGTTCTCGCAATAAATTAGCAAACACACTTTGGTCTATTTTTTATACAAAAACATTCTTAGATCTTTGGTACAAAAAAAAATTTAAATTGATCTATTACTGTGTGTTTATGTTTGTAAACCAATCAAACTACCAATCGAGAGACACAATCAAAACATTCAGATTACTTTATTACCTGTGAAAATAACTCAAAAATACTCAAAATAGTTTAGATGTATTTTTCTTTCCTCCTTAGAGAAAGTTTCTGTTTATTTCTTAGAAGGGATGGAAAACTTATGTTTGACCTGTTTTGCTTTTGCATTTTGGACATAGCATTTCCATCTTTAAAGAAAGAGAAAGAAAACTTCAGATAACTCACAAAGAGAAATCTTGCATTACAGCAGAAAATATTTCAGTATTCAGTTGTGAATGGACCAGTACATTGTTTCAAGGGAAAATAAAAAAATCCCCCATGTCCCTTAGGGGGCTCCGTACGGAGCAGAATGTTGGCATGGATGTGTTTTTGTGGAAAATTTAAGCTACTTTGCACCTTTAAAATGATGCCAAACTGTCTCTTAGTTGAAACACAACAACAGCATCAAAAGGAAAGGGAAATGTTGCTCTGACAGCGTCTGTGTGCTCTGGATAAATGTTGTTTTTTAAAAGGAGAGACGCGGCACTGCATGACAGAGTAAGCTTTAAGTTTCCATGTAGAAGTCTGAGCTTCGTTTTCAGTCTGGCCCCGTGACCCCGGGACGCTGCAGATGCCGTGAACCTATGCAAACCGATCCATCCTCTCCGCCCCCTGAAATGTGAACCCTCAAACTCTAATTTTCTCTTCAGACACACCGAGTGCTGAAAGTAAAACACTAAATAAGTAGATGCTGCAGCAGACCTTTGTTGCTGTTGAGCATAAAAACTGCACATTTGAGCGCTCACAGTCCTATGCACTTATATGTACAGTAAGATTTCTCCCTTTACTCTGATTTTTAAAGCACTTTCGAAGCCTGCAGGTTCAATCTGACGGATATTTTCATCCTTTTATCCCCGTGTCTCTTTACTTTGTTGATAATGTTTACATTGTTTTTTTTTTTTCCTCCTCCCTTCATACTGTTACACAAAACCATATGCATACAAGCATATTTAAATAATAAATTATGGACTACAAAATGAGCTGCTTCGTTGTGGTTTTTAATTGTTCATGGTGTTTTAATCAGAAAATTAGTAAGATGTCAATTATTTAAAAATAGGTGCTTCAATTAGAAAATGGGTTGTTTTCTCTTGTTTGCTTTTCTTTTAAATTTATTTTGTGTATATAGCTGTTTATTTTTTATTACTCTACGATGCTGAATAGATTTTTTGTTTTACGGAAATGGAATTGGATGCGGCCTAACCTGGGGAGAAATACAGTTTCTTTTTTCTAAAATACAAAATGTATATATTTTTATACAGTTTTGGCTTTAGTAGTTGGAGTGTTGTTGTTTCAGCAAAATGGCTTCTTTTTTTTTTTTTTTTTTTTACAGCTGACATACTTCAGTTAACGATTAATCAATTACTAAAGTAGTTTATTTGTAACAGTTTTTGATTTATTGTATCAGCCCTAGAATTAATTTACTTGGAAAGTATTCATGTAAGGTTAAATTCTTTAGCTTGTGTTATGTTTGAGATTATGTACTTATTATTTTCCATATATTTAAGGTATAAAGGGAAAAAAAAAACTTTTCTTTTTTAAAATCTTATTCAATCACACTAATTAGATGGTAAAAATAAAATAGCATAAATTTATTTGACTGACCTTCATACATCTCTTAGTTTGGTGTGTTTGGTGTTAGTCTAATTTAATTGTATTAAAATGCCAGCGCTATAATACATATTAATTTGATTTACTTTTGCGTCTTCTAGTTTGATGTGTCAACCAAACGCTGTTATCTCTACCGAACTTGCGCAGCAAATTTAAACGCCCTCACGTTGACGCTCGGTTGAGCCAATCAGAACGAAGCTCCGTCGCTGGTCAGCCAATCACAACAGGCGTCGCAGACTTCGGTGGTTTTGCAGCTGAAGGATAATTCCGACAGAAATGTGAGTATAAATGGTGTTTTTGTCCGGGTTTCTGGTCTAAATTCCGGCTCTGGCTGCATGGTAAGTCGGTGGGGATGAAATGTGAAGCCACAGCCGAGCGGTGACGGGTCGGAGCTGCAAACAGACCTGTGTATGCAGGATGCAGAGTCATGTCCGCGGTCCGTCTGCGGCAGGACTCCGCTCCAGTTCATCTGTTTTTATGGGAGGACTGGGACAAGTCTGGTTCCAGCTGGATTCACACTCATCAGTTTCCACAGAATAGTCCGACCAAGATAAAGTGGGGTTTTTTTTATAGGAGGCTGTGAAACAAAACACGTGAGACTTTAACCATCAGAAGTATTTTTATATTTTTTAATAACAAACCTATTTTCATTTTTAATCTTACAGCTTGAATCTCATTCAGAGGACTTGATCTTAGTATTTTGCATGCAAAATTCATTTTACCGATATAAAGATAATAGGATATTTCCTCAGGTTAAATATCCATCCACGGACTGGAGAAATTAAAATTTGCACCAGTTATTTTATATGTTTGCTTCATATAACGGGACATTAGGGCCAATTTACATAGAAAAAAGAGGAGTACGTTTTTGCCAAAATTTTATTTTCTTGTTGATGGCAAAAAAATAACATTTTTATGATTTAGAAAAAATAAATTACCTAGAAAGAACAAGAAAATTTCAGTTTGAAAACTCAGATTAATGTCAGAATATGTATTATTATTATTATTATTATTATTATTATTATTATTATTATTATTATTATTCATTTAAATTTTTTTTAGGGAAAAACAAACAAGAAAATTTCCTAGTTTGAAAAGTTGAAAATGTTTGACTGTTTTCTGGGCTTTTTTTTTTTTTTTTGACAATCTGCAACTTTTGAAACTCAGAAATTTAGAATTTTTTCCCCTCAAACATTCCTGAGTTTTTTCCCAGCAAATTTTTTTTGACTTTTCAAAGTCAAAAGTTTTTGTCTTTTCTAGAAAATGTTTGTGATTTATAGGTGGACATTTTCTCATTTTCTTCTAGCCACAATGGCTAAAACACCATTGTAGTTTTATTATACAGCAAGCCTGCAAAAAACCCTCACAAAATCTCAAGACGTCCACGTCGATGCCGAGTTCATGCAAACCTCCGAGCAGAACTGTGGAGTCGTACCACCTTACAGATGTTTGTGTCTCTCTTCCTGCAGCAGACTGTCCTCCTCATCATGGCGTCTGGCGCTCTGTTCCCCAGCCTGGTGTCCGGCTCCCGCGGCTCCTCCAGCAAATACCTGGTGGAGTTTCGGGCCGGTAAGATGACGATGAAGGGCAGCACGGTGACCCCCGACAAGCGTAAAGGTCAGGTCTACATCCAGCAGACGGATGACTCCCTCATCCACTTCTGCTGGAAGGATCGCACCACCGGGAATGTGGATGATGTAGGTGACAGAGTGGATTTTTTAACCAAACTGACCTGCACCTGGGTTTTCTAATTTCACCTTGATTCCTCCGTTTAGGACCTGATTATCTTCCCTGATGATTGTGAGTTTAAACGGGTCAACCAGTGCACCACCGGGCGGGTTTATGTGCTGAAGTTTAAAGCCGGCTCTAAGAGACTCTTCTTCTGGATGCAGGTTTGAAGCCAAAACTCATCAAACTCTATTGACTTTATCATTAATTTCCTTTTGGAACACTTTTGGCAACAATCGTCCTCCACAGACTGTCTGGAGGTTGTTTCATGCTATTTGGCATTTCCACTAAAAGTAGAGCTAATTCTTTGAATAGCAAAAACGATTAATAGCAATAATCGTGATTTACTGATTATTGAAATAATCGTCAACTAATTTAGTAATCAATTAATTGTTAACTTGAGTATACCGACACAAAAAAGCCAAAACTGTAAATATGTTTTAGTCAAATCTCCTCTACTTGCATAGTTTTAGCTTCACCAGGCTCAGATTTATTAAATGAATGCTGAGTTATTGCTTTTTCAGCAATAAAAATTTTATTTTCTTCATTAAAAAATAAATTGAACTATTTGTTTATTTGAATCTTTTTATATATTACTAGTATTGTATAAAAAAAGCTTAACTGATTAAATGAAAGATCTGCAGATTGTGTTTTTTTCTATCTGATTAATCAATTAATCAATAGAATAATAGATACAAGGGTGGATTAATCAGATGTGCATCACACTTTTCAGATATTTTTTGTTAAAAAATTGTTGATGGTCATTCTTCCACTTAACTATGATCCACTCTGCATAGATTTGCCACATGGAAACCAAATAAGACACATTAAAATTCAAAAGCTGTGTATGCTTTTATGACAGCAATGAATGTTACTTAAAATTTATGGTGTGTTAGTTATTATTCTCTGTTTTCAGGAACCGAAAAACGATAAGGATGACGAGTACTGCCGCAAAGTGAACGAGTACCTGAACAACCCGCCCATCCCAGGCGCTCTGGGCAGCAGCGGCAGCGGAGGTCACGACCTGTCTGCACTGGGAGGTAGAATACGCCAATATTTAAACTTTGTGAGGATAAAACCTCAGTTCTGCATGATTATCATTCCTTCTTCTCTTCCTCTAAAGGTGAGGGTGGTCTGCAGAGCCTTCTGGGCAACATGAGTCACAACCAGCTCATGCAGCTCATCGGACCAACTGGACTGGGTGGGATCGGTACGTGAAGGCAGCAGTGTGGAGATAATGTGTTGTAATTAGGGATGTAAATAATAAACTTATAATTAATTGTCATTTAATTGTTTATTAGATTAAATTACTAATGAAGTCCGATTAGACGGTATTTTTAGTGTTGTAGTTTGGCCGCCATCCAGCAGAGGGCACCGCTGGTCATCCAGCCGTGATGCACATTAAAGATGGTGGCGACTCCATGCTGTGACTGAAAAAAGAAACGGTCCGAACAGAATCCGGTGTGAGGAAAATTACACATTATGCGGCTCTGTTTCGAAATATAAACACTCGACAAATTAATTAAGTCATCATCTTTAATGGCGCTCATTTAGCTGAGCTGCCTGTCGGAACCCCGTCGACTTTTATCAATGATAATAACCGATTTGCTACGAAGACGACGTGATGAAAGAAAAGGTGTAACGAAGAAAGATGGAAACATGGTGGGGAGAAAAACACGATTTTTGTGAGTTAATTCACTTCATGGACCGAAGTTTTAACTTTCTTTAAAGAGCAACAACAGACGGTGCTTCTGAATGGACATCTTTTCATTTTTCTACATTAATGTGAGAAAAGCACAATTTCCTGTTTTTTATTTTTCAGTTTGATTTTTAATACATCTAACACAAAATAGTGTTCAATTTCTTTTTTTATTTAGCATATTTTGAAAAATGTAGCACTTTGTGTTTTGGAAAGCTGGCCGGCCCTGTTGGTGCAATGGAAAGCTCAGGTTTTTAAGAAAATGGCCGCTCATTTGATGAAGTTTAGATGAATTAATTGGTAACTTTCAGCCATAGTGGTAATGTGTGTTTCTCCTGATGTCAGGCGGTCTGGGGGCTCTGGCCGGGCCGGGCTTGGCCAACCTCCTGGGCAGCAGTAGCAGCAGCAGCAGCAGCGTTCCTGCAGTCAGCAACTCCACCACCAGGTGCCTCCGTGTGTTTTCATTATAGAAGCAGCTGCCAACGGAGACGGACTCTGATCTGATTCCTGTTTTACAGTCCGTCCACCGCCGTCACGCCAACCTCCACCTCCACCCCCAGCCGGCTGGGCTCCACCCAGGTGCCCACCACTCCCATCACCCCCCTGGCCACGTCTTCACCCTCCCCCACAACCTCCACCCTCTCAATCCCTGCTGCCACCGCTGCTGCAGCCGCAGCCAATCCCACGCAGCCCATCCAGCTCAGAGACCTGCAGAGCATCCTGGCCACCATGAACGTCCCGGCCAGCAGCCAGGGAGGTGAGGAGGGGAACATCCATCCATCCATCCATCCAATTATCTGACCATCCATCCATCCAATTATCTGACCATCCATCCATTCAATTATCTGACCATCCATCCATCTATCCATTCAATAATCTGACCATCCATCCATCCATCCATCCATCCATTGAATTATCTGACCATCCATCCATCCAATTATCTGACCATCCATCCATCCATTCAATTATCTTACCATCCATCCATCCAATTATCTGACCATCCATCCAATTATCTGACCATCCATCCATCCATCCAATTATCTGACCATCCATCCATCCATTCAATTATCTGACCATCCATCCATCCATTGAATTATCTGACCATCCATCCATCCAATTATCTGACCATCCATCCATCCAATTATCTGACCATCCATCCAATTATCTGACCATCCATCCATCCATCCAATTATCTGACCATCCATCCATCCATTCAATTATCTGACCATCCATCCATCCATCCAATTATCTGACCATCCATCCATTTCTAAAGGTTTTGCTGCCAATGTCTTGCACAAAAAGATAAAGACCAGTTTTGGTGTGTTTGTTTCTTGCAGTGGACCTGGCCAGTGTGTTGACCCCTGAGGTCATGGCTCCCATCCTGGCCAACCCGGAGGTGCAGCAGAGGCTGACGCCCTACCTGCCGTCCGGCGAGTCGCTGCCGCAGAGCTCAGAGGAGCTGCACAACACGCTCAGCTCGCCTCAGTTCCAGCAGGTACAAACGTAAAGAGTCCGATCAGGAATTCAAACCCCGAGCTCTGCTCGTTTTTGTTCACCTCTGATATTTGTGTTTGGTTTTTGTGTCTCTGTTCAGGCTATGAGCATGTTCAGCAGCGCTCTGGCGTCCGGCCAGTTGGGGCCTCTGATGAACCAGTTTGGTCTCCCAGCTGAGGCTGTAGATGCTGCCAATAAAGGAGGTCAGTCTCTAAACCAAACTTTTCAATGTTCTCCAAAATCTTAGGTGTAATTTAGAGTCGATGAGTAGATTTGGTCCTTGTTGCCATGACGATGGAAAGAAATCAGAAACAATAGTCACTTTGTGATCATTTTTGTAAGTAGATTTTAATTTAAAACTTGTAGTTTTGTCCTGATTTATTCTTGAATTGTGGTCAGTGGGGCCGCACAAAATCAGTCCAGGGGCCACAAATGGCCCCCGGCCCCCAGTTTGAACACCCCCGCTCAAAAAGTAATACAGTGAGTCATGGCTCCAAATGATTTTATGTTTCCAATTAGATTAAACTGTAATTTTTACTCTAAAACAAAACGATTAACATGTATAATTTTTTGCAAATTAGGATTTTACATTAAAACATTAATTTAACAATTTCCTTAACCTGAATAATCTGATATCACTACAATATTTCTAGTACTTACTGTGTTTTTTTTGTTTCGTTTGTTTGGTCTTCATTTATTTTTATGCTACACTAGCACCACCTGCTGGTTGGTGCTGAAGCATCAACAATGACGGTGCACTTTGGTCATTTCTGGAGAAACTTAACATTAGACTCGTATAAAGAGTCATATTAAACAAATTAGATTATACTTTCAGATCAGGGTTGTTTTTCAAATTAAAAGTTTTTTTAAAAATAATAACTTTAATGCACCTTTCATTGGTTCATTTATGAATAAGGTAATTTATAATAAATTTATAAAATACTTTGTTATCCTAAAGGGATTGTTGCAGATGGTGATGCTGCTGGCAGGAAGAAGCTCCACTAGCAGTCAGTGTTTTGCAACAAATCAGAAGAGGCCTCTGACTGAAGACAGTTATTTTATGACATGATGTGCTAACAGCTCATTTTCTGGGCCGCAGAGACGATATTCCACAGTAACAAGTTGCTGTTGACGAGCGCTGCTCTCATTTGCTTTTGCTGCTCCCCTTTAAATTTCTGTCTGGCCAAACAGTTAGAAAGATGCTAGTCTGGGAAATGCTAGTTTTACTCATTATGGTTGATAGAAGAGAATGTTTGAACTCATTCGTTTTTCCTGAATTGTTTTAGTCCTAGTTCAGTGTTTTAACCTCGTATTCAAGATGTTTTATTTAAATTAATACTATTTGCTCACGTTTTCTTGTAGATGTGGAGGCTTTTGCCAAAGCCATGGAGACGGAGACGAAGTCAGACCAGGAGAGCGACTCCAAAGACAAGAAAGACGACGACGACGAAGACATGAGTTTGGACTAAATTCTCTTTAAAGAAGGCTAACACTATTATTTATACCTATTTATTTACCTGTTGCTGCTTAGTTTCTGTTACTTAAAGACCTGATGTGGTAACTGTTGCTCCAGTCTCAGCTGATCTCATCTGTAGACATGACTCCATGTTAACTTGTCCTCATCCCAGGAGGCAGTAAAGTCTAAATTAAAACTTTGTTTGATGCTTTAATGACTCAGATTGTTTTGCAACAGATTGGGTGAAGCTTGTCTTAAATTGGATAAAAAATCCATGAATAATCTGCTTACCTGAGATTAGGTGGTGGAGGCAACAGCTCCAGGAGGGAAAACCAGACATTTGATATTTAATTTTGTATATAACGCCTTTAAAAACTGGGTTTCTGCCTCTTTAAAAACTCCTGTTTCTGAAACTCTGCCTTCAGGAAGTCATTAACGTGGCTCCTTTATTAACTCTTTAATAAAGGTGCCACGTTTTTTTTTTTTTTACCAGAGTTTCAATAAGAAGTAGCTCCTATAATGAGCCCAGCTCCACCAGGTGTTTGCTAATTGCTTCTGGCTAGTTTGAAGGAGTTTGGGGAAAGTTTCTGTAGCTCAGAATGAAGGAAGAACTGAATGGTTACCATGGAAATTTTGGGGTGGAAAAATACAGTTTTCCAATTAAGCTTTTTTTGGATTAGACCAGAGTAACTTTCTGTTCATAATCAGTCCTGAAATAATAAAATAAACATTTATTACGCTAGACTTAAACACGTCCTGCAGATCTGGATGTTTATTTCTAACTCTCGTCACTACATCTGACTGAGTCACATCTAAATTAGGTCATTGTTATCTGGAGACGCTATGTTTGAGCGGCACTGTGGGAAAAAAAATAAAAACAGACTAAAATCATGTTTGGATAGTTTTACTGATACTGTGGTTTTTCAGGCACTTTTTCACCATATTCACACAAATGCTAAAATCTGAGGAGATACTGCTGATGGCTAAAACGTTAAAATCCACCCATGTGCACTGAAAAAAACTACAATCAGGTGTTTTCCATTAACCTCCAATGGAAAAACTTCTTTGGGTTGGATTTTAGGAGCTACTGAAATGAATTTAAATTCCTGAGAACTGAAAGAAACAAAACAAATCCCTGCAGAATTACATCAAACAGTAAATACTATACATACGTATTTTTAAATGTGACGCCACTGTGGTATTACAGCACGTGAAGACGACCAACACCAGAGTCAGAACTGCCACAATAACATCCTGTTTTCAGTACAAATATAAATCGCTGTGACACAAGATGATTAAATTAAATGAAAGGTCACTTCTCAGCCTACTGAGTTCTGTTCTCACAGCTAAAAATGCTTCACAGTGTCAGAAACCCAATTAGAAAATCTATCGTTCTACAACAGCCTGTAGAATAAAAATCCACAAAGCTACATCTCTTTCTTTTTGTCTCTAAAAACACACAAATCACAGCCACTACTACCTGTAAATACAAGTCAAGAACATTATGGTGTTTTAAAAAAGATGCGTCACGAGAAAGTAAAAGCACATTTAATGTGCCGAATGAACATCTCTAACATAGAGCTGATGACTGGATCTTCACGTACAAAGACATGCGAGACGTTCACGACCTACAGTGTTTGACAAAGAATGTAAACGATTCCCCTCCTCGCATTTAGAATAAATAGAAACAGAATCATTTATTTCAAACAACACAGCTTATAAAAGGTGACGGGTCCGGTGCTGCGGCGGCCCGTCTAACCCTGCTGCACCAGTCGGCGGTAGTGCGGCATCACCTTGCTCTCTGGGAGGTACAGCCCCATCTCCAAAGCCACCAGAACCGGGAACTCCAGAGGAATCAGCTCCCGCCGGTTGATCCGGAAACGCTCCTCCAGCTTCTGCTCGTCCAGCAGGAGACAAAACAGAGGAAAAGTTTCAGGTACCGAGTACACGACCCTGGTGAACTAATCCAGTCAAAGCAGGACGGAGAAATATTCACAAAGTGTTTGAAAAGATGTTGTTACAAGCACACACTTCAATGTGATTTATTGATTTAGTAAAGAGAGGAGAAATAGAGGAAAAGAAAACAAAACAGATTGAAAATGAAAGAGAAAGAGAGAAAAATATCTTTCTGAGAGAAAAGAAGAAATAGAAAATGAATAGAGGTGGAAAGACGGAAAAAGAAAGAAGAGAGAGAACAAAAGGACAGTAAAAGTTCAAAGAGAAAAAAATGGAAAAGAAAGAAAGCGAGATTGAAAGGTTAATCTTCAGGATGCTTAAGGTAAAATAAATACAAAACTTTTTTAAAAATATAGACTAAAGTTTTAAAACAATCAACATTTTCAATATATTTCTACAAAAAGTTTGAAAACTGCATCTCTTTTCCTTCCCTCATAAAATCCTAATTAAACATATTAAAGTTTGTTTCTGAGATGGGACGGGGAGTGTACATACTTTTTAAAAATCACTGCATTTTATGTTTAATTTCACGACTTTGTGTGACGGCCGATCAAACGCGAGAAATCGTTCATTCAACAAACAGCATGTCAAGACTTTGAACCCCGTCGCCATGGTTACTGAGACAACGCAGCCTCCGTCTCTGTTTGAGTCGCAGCTTTCGTTCTCCTGCAGCAGCCGTTGCCATTGAAACCACAGGTACAGCAGCCTAAACCAATCAGCGGTGGAGATCCTGGGAGAGTTTTAAAGCTCAGTTTGAGAAAAACGCGTCAGAAGTGGAGATCATTAGATGATCTGCAGAGGGAACCCTGCTGTGTCTGGAGTAAATAAACTGGTAGAAAAACGTTAAAGCAATGATTTTAATTACTCAGCTTGTTTTTATGGGGTAAAACATAAGTTCAGCGTTTTGCTGCACGTTTGCTTTTAATTAACTAAGAAGACTCAGTTACTGATGTGTAAAGAAACATTTAAAGCCTCTGTTCCAGATTTTATTTACATTCAGAAATCAGATTTTTGTTCATTCTCAGAGACAAACATATCTGTTAAAGTAAGTAAATGCATTAAAGGCTTAATTATTACGCAAGTCGTTTTGTGAGCAATCCACCTAAAAAAACAACAAAAACAAAACAGCAGCTCCTCTTTAGAAACACGAGGATGACTGATCATATACATTTCTGCCACCAAAACACTTTGAGAAAGTTTGGAGTATTTTTGTTAAAAGGAACCAGATAGTTTGTAGGCTGTAGATGAAGCCCAGTAAATTGGTGTAAATTTGATGCGTGTAAACCTTTAAACATCTTCACATTCTCTGGTTCACCACATAAACAAGACAAGTCTTTCAGCAGACGGCCATCTTGTTACAGCTTCATGATAACATGAAGTTTAATTAAAACTTTTCTGCCTTCAGCAGCTCTTAAATTACATTTTGTTCAGATAAACTGCACAAGATAACATAGGAGAAGCTGTTTAGTAAAAACCTCTGAGGCGAATGAAGCGTTCAAGGTTTTATTATTAAAGTCTTTAAATCAGATGCTGTTAGCGCCGTTAGCGTCTTTACTCACATCAATGAGCTGCTTGACTTCTGGTTTCCGCAGATCGCTGCTGATCTTCGCAGCCAGCAGAACGCACGCAGCTGCCACAAGCTTCCTGTTCTGCTTGTTGAGGCAACCTTGCAGTACCAGTTTCTCAAAGTAAACAAAGGCCATTGCTATGGTGACCGGCTGCAGGCCGAACTCTTCGCTCACGGCCCTCATCTCCCTCTTCAGGCTGGCAGAGAAGAAGAAGAAGTCACAGTTACTCCATTGTTTGCAAAGAAAGAGTGAGTTGTATCGGCTGGAACTGCAAAACCACAAAAATGTTTTTGGTCTAGTGTAAATATCAAATTTTAAATAAGACAAAAACTGACTTTTCAGCAACATACAGGAGCTTTTTTTTTTTAGATGAATAATTCCTTAATATTGATGAAAAAGAATTAGTTCCACTGGCAGGTTATTTCTATTATAAAATTGGATAAATGTTTTATTATAAGTGAAATAATCTACTGGAGTTTTTCATCAATATCAAGGAATTGTTAGTTTTGTTTAATATCAAATGCATTAACATATTTACTCTAGAAACTACACCAAATTTACATCGTAAGATTTTGTGCTTTTGCAGTGTGATGATTCCAAAACCACAGAAGAAGAAGAAAATCACCTTCTTATCTTGCTCAGTGTCAGCTTGATGTGAGGAAACTTCTCCTTGAAGGTTTCATTCATGTCCTTCTTCAGATCGGACGGTTTCACATATTCAATAATGGTCGTCTGCAGAGATGGGAAATAAACCAGCAGCTCAAAACAAACCTGCCGTTACGTGGTTTTCACACACACACACACACACACACACACACACACACACACACACACACACACACACACACACACACACATTTGCATGGCTATCTTTGTGGGGACTTTCCATTGACTTCCATTCATTTCTACAGCCTAAACGGTACCCTAACCCTAACCCCTACATACTTAACCCTAAACCCTAACCAAAACTCAATTCACACCTTAGTCCTAAATCTAACCCCTGACCCAAAAATAGCGTTTCCCCTTGTGGGGACCAGGCTTCGCTCCCCACAACGTACTTTATGTCAGGAAAATGGTCCCCACAAGGTATTACAAACAAACGCACACACACTAAGGGTTAAAGGTTACTGCCTTGTGACATAACAAGGAGATAGCATCACGAGTGTGGCATAAAGGAGGTATTCTCTCTCCAGAGGTTGTAAAGACTCGGCGGACTGATTTACAAGTCAAATAAAACTTGTATCCTGATTTCTGCAACCAACCTCAGAGAGTCCCGATGGTCAAGAGAAACCAGGATACAACCATCTGTGTGAGTTACATTCTGTTCATATTGTGTTTTACATGTTTCACTCTTACAGATTAACTGTTATTGCTTTGTTTGTCACAAATTTGTAAAGGGGACGTATAATGTAAAATTAAGATTTTGTATATTTTTATACATCAACTGGGTCTTAAAAAAACAAACCAGGTGCTTAAAAAACAAATCACACAGCTGTTTTTTGGTAATAAGTCAACATTTTTTAGTGTCTGTAAAATGAATCATATCAAAAACCTCCTGATTAAGTCACATTCAATGGGCACTCTCTAGTTGCTTAGCAACTTAAGCCAAGCCCAGCCCATTGCCTAGCAACCCAAGTAGAATTCTAGAATGTCGAGTCACCTGGCTTTCCCGCTCTAAGCGCTGTACAATGGCTACTGGAAAAGACAAGAGTTATTTTTTTGTTGACTGCCATTTAGAAACTACTTGCTGCATTCTAGCTGGTTTTACAGAAGGCTTTACTAATGCTTTTCAAAGCTGTACGGTTGTATAATTACGCATCTGTTTGCAGCCATTTTCACATGTGAGAGTAAACATCGCTTTGGGAGGTGGCCAGCAGCTGCTTATTTGGATTTAAAGTGACAGGAGGCCTAAAACAGCTCATCCTGAAAGGAGCTCAAAACAGGCAGAACTGAGTAAACTAAAATCTGATTATCTAGGAATAATTTTGTGTGAAAAATGTAATAAACATGCTTTGTAAAGCCCACAGACCTATCCTAATCTGACCAAACGTGCCAGAGCGCTGCTTCGGTTGCTAGGTGATGGGCTGGGCTCAGCTAGGGTTGCTAGGTAACAGGGCAGCGTCAGGAGGTTTTTGAAATGGCTAATTTTTCAAAAACAGTAACTTATTACCAAAAATGGATGCAGCAGAAACACAAATGAAATTACACAAACATTTAAAATGTGAATTTTGTATTATAGATCCCTTTTAAGAAAAGCAAAAGTCCATAATTTAACAATTCAACTCAGCCTCTTGTGAGGATTTGTCTTAACATTTCTTCAAACTGCAAGGGAATTAGATTTATTTTTAACGCTATAATCTAATTTGATGAATTTTGTTAGGATTTAATCAAAACGTCATTAAATAATTCAAATGTAATTTGATTTCTGCACCATTTTCTTTTACATCTAATAAAAAATAAACACAGTTTAACACTTAAAAAAAATTATTTCCACAGAGATAATCGGGATCAAAAGAAGAAGCTGCAGTTCTGCTCACCACATATGATGCAAATATCAGAACCCTTTTATGTCTCCCACACGGCCACCGGGGGTCACTGAGCAGGTTGGGGTCATAATCCCCGACCTCCTCTGTGTCTGCAACACAGAATCCAGAGAACCATCAGAGCTGGGGTGAAGAGTGTGTGTGTGTGTGCATAAGCTTGGAGTCATACTTGGGTCTTGCGGTGTGCCGCTGTTTGGACGAGCAGGAGTGAAGCCTTTTTGCCCGTTGCCATGGAAACGACTCTGAGGGGTCTGAGATGCGCAGCTCTCCAACACGCTGCTGCTCTTCTGCCTCACCAAGGCGTTGGTCGAGAACAGAAGCTGAGCGTACGACACCGTCTGAAAACGAGGAATCGTACCGTTTATTTTTTCGGTTATTGTAATTACTAAGCTAAAACCTTTATAAGGATTTTAAAAAACAAAAAATGGATGCTAAATGCTGAATTTTTAATGGATTTTCTCCAATTCACACTATACAGCTCAGATGTTTACATACAGCTGGAGGCCACAGCTAATGATTATTATAGTAATCAATTATTCTGACTATTAATCAGGAGATCTGACAAAAAAAAAAACATCTGCAGATTTTGCACTTAATTACTAAAGCTTGTTTTACAGAATACATGCGAGTCGGTTGGTTGGATGGATGAATGAATAAATGGTTGGGTGAACGGATGGATGGACAGATGGATGATGTGCAGATGTACAGCTGATTGAATGGATGGTTGAATGGATGCATGATTGGTTGGTTGGATGTTTGTAAGAATCGTTGGTTGGATGTTTGTAAGAATCGTTGGTTGGATGTTTGTAAGAATCGTTGGTTGGATGTTTGTATGAATCGTTGGTTGGATGTTTGTATGAATCGTTGGTTGGATGTTTGTATGAATCGTTGGTTGGATGTTTGTATGAATCGTTGGTTGGATGTTTGTATGAATCGTTGGTTGGATGTACGGTTGGATGTTTGTATGAATGGTTGGTTGGATGTTTGTATGAATGGTTGGTTGGATGTACGGTTGGGTGTTTGTATGAATCGTTGGTTGGATGTTTGTATGAATTGTTGGTTGGATGTACGGTTGTACGGTTCGATGAATCGTTGGTTGGATGTACGATTGGGTGTTTGTATGAATCGTTGGTTGGATGTACGGTTGGGTGTTTGTATGAATCGTTGGTTGGATGTACGGCTGGGTGTTTGTATGAATCGTTGGTTGGATGTACGGTTGGGTGTTTGTATGAATCGTTGGTTGGATGTACGGTTGGGTGTTTGTATGAATCGTTGGTTGGATGTACGGTTGGATGTTTGTATGAATCGTTGGTTGGATGTACGGTTGGATGTTTGTATGAATCGTTGGTTGGATGTACGGTTGGATGTTTGTATGAATCGTTGGTTGGATGTACGGTTGGATGTTTGTATGAATCGTTGGTTGGTTGTACGGTTGGATGTTTGTATGAATCGTTGGTTGGTTGTACGGTTGGATGGTTGGATGAATCGTTGGTTGGTTGTACGGTTGGATGTTTGTATGAATCGTTGGTTGGTTGTACGGTTGGATGTTTGTATGAATCGTTGGTTGGTTGTACGGTTGGATGTTTGTATGAATCGTTGGTTGGTTGTACGGTTGGATGTTTGTATGAATCGTTGGTTGGTTGTACGGTTGGATGTTTGTATGAATCGTTGGTTGGTTGTACGGTTGGATGTTTGTATGAATCGTTGGTTGGTTGTACGGTTGGATGTTTGTATGAATCATTGTTGGTTGTACGGTTGGATGTTTGTATGAATCGTTGGTTGGTTGTACGGTTGGATGTTTGTATGAATCGTTGGTTGGTTGTACGGTTGGATGTTTGTATGAATCGTTGGTTGGTTGTACGGTTGGATGTTTGTATGAATCATTGGTTGGTTGTACGGTTGGATGAATCGTTGGTTGGATGTACGGTTGGATGGTTGGATGAATCATTGGTTGGTTGTACGGTTGGATGGTTGGATGAATCGTTGGTTGGATGTACGGTTGGCTGGTTGGATGAATCATTGGTTGGATGTACGGTTGGATGGTTGGATGAATCATTGGTTGGATGTACGGTTGGATGGTTGGATGAATCGTTGGTTGATTGTATGGTTGGATGTTTGTATGAATCGTTGGTTGGTTGTACGGTTGGATGTTTGTATGAATCGTTGGTTGGATGTACGGTTGGATGGTTGGATGAATCGTTGGTTGGTTGTACGGTTGGATGGTTGGATGAATCGTTGGTTGGTTGTACGGTTGGATGGTTGGATGAATCGTTGGTTGGTTGTATGGTTGGATGGTTGGATGAATCGTTGGTTGGTTGTACGGTTGGATGTTTGGATGAATCGTTGGTTGGATGTACGGTTGGATGTTTGTATGAATCGTTGGTTGGTTGTATGGTTGGATGTTTGTATGAATCGTTGGTTGGTTGTATGGTTGGATGGTTGGATGAATCGTTGGTTGGTTGTATGGTTGGATGTTTGTATGAATCGTTGGTTGGTTGTATGGTTGGATGTTTGTATGAATCGTTGGTTGGATGTACGGTTGGATGAATCGTTGGTTGGTTGTATGGTTGTATGGTTGGATGAATCGTTGGTTGGATGTTTGTATGAATCGTTGGTTGGTTGTATGGTTGGATGTTTGTATGAATCGTTGGTTGGTTGTATGGTTGGATGTTTGTATGAATCGTTGGTTGGATGTACGGTTGGATGGTTGGATGAATCGTTGGTTGGTTGTATGGTTGGATGTTTGTATGAATCGTTGGTTGGTTGTATGGTTGGATGTTTGTATGAATCGTTGGTTGGATGTACGGTTGGATGGTTGGATGAATCGTTGGTTGGTTGTATGGTTGTATGGTTGGATGAATCGTTGGTTGGTTGTATGGTTGGATGTTTGTATGAATCGTTGGGTGGTTGTATGGTTGGATGTTTGTATGAATCGTTGGTTGGATGTACGGTTGGATGTTTGTATGAATCGTTGGTTGGTTGTATGGTTGTATGGTTGGATGAATCGTTGGTTGGTTGTATGGTTGGATGAATCGTTGGTTGGTTGTACGGTTGGATGTTTGTATGAATCGTTGGTTGGTTGTATGGTTGGATGTTTGTATGAATCGTTGGTTGGTTGTATGGTTGGATGTTTGTATGAATCGTTGGTTGGTTGTATGGTTGGATGTTTGTATGAATCGTTGGTTGGTTGTATGGTTGGATGTTTGTATGAATCGTTGGTTGGTTGTATGGTTGGATGTTTGTATGAATCGTTGGTTGGATGTACGGTTGGATGCTCACCTTCCCGGTGGCGCCCAGCTCCACTCCTTCCAGCGACGGCAGCAGATCAGCAGCCACCACAGATGACAGTCTCTGTCTCTGAGTGTCCAGCTTCGGGTCACTGTTCAAACACACAAACATTTCTACGTAATTCCCGGCGCCAACCCAGCTCTCCTCCGAGAATGAAGTGGGTCAGACGGCTGGATGATGAGAACGTAAAAGTGAGAGTGGGTGGTGTTGCTCCCTGCCGGGAGAAGAGGGGGTAGCTGCGTTCTTAGTACCTGAGGTGAGCTCTCTCTCCATAGGGCAGCACTGAGAAAGCAGCATAAAGCGACCGCTTGGTACAAATCAGCATGATCCTGCAGGACACAGCGTGAACAGGCAGACAGAACAGATGGAGTGTCAGTCTACAGACAGCAGCCACAGGAACCGCCAGGATACACACCACAGACATCAGCTGCAGTGGCCAGGGATGGGCAATCATCTTGAGAGGCCATGGGAATTTAAATTTAGACGCAAAACATGAAAACTAAACATTACTGAAATCAATACTAATCAAATTTAATGTTTTTCTCCATTGGAGCAGGAACCAAAAGCAATATCGAGGCTTTTACATTACTCACTGGGCTGCAGTCACAACGATTAATCAGATTAATCTATTATTGAAATAATCAACAAGTAATTTAGTAATGAATTAATCATTAATTTGATTGTATAGACTCAAAAAAATTAACAACATATTTAAAGCAGTAATTAAACCCAAATTGTGCAAAAAATAATAATAAACAAATTTAGCATTTAAATTAAAAAAAAAAACAATTTGTAAATATGTTTGAACGAAAACGTCTGGTAGCAAAGTTTTAACTGGGAATGCTCGATATATCAGCACTAACATCGGTATTGAACGATACTAGTCATTTTCAATATAATGTATTGGCCCGATAAATAAAAGTGGGCTGATATTAACATCCAATATTTATTTCCATTTTGTTGCCATCTGTTTCTGGTAATTAAATGTTTTCACCAAAGGTGTCCAAAAAGTAAAGAAATATATATAATACCAGAAAGTATCAATTATCGGCCATAACAGCAATTCTGAAGATAAGTATCAATATTGGCAAAAGTTTTCATGCGAGTGCATCCTAGTTTTAGCTTCACCGTTTTTATTTCTCGAATAAATGTTTTCTTTTGTTGATGTTATTTTTTACATTTTTAATATCATGAGGGGTTTTGTTTTTTCTGCTTACTTACTTAAAATGTAGCTATGTGCCAATTCCTGCTACACTGTCATGAATTTCAGTAATGTTGATTAATCTCTATTAAAGTACCTTCTGCTATAAAATAATTCAAAATATAATCACCAGATTAGTCCTAAATGGAATTGATGTTTACTCTGAGTTTTTCAAATTTTTTGCTACAAATAAATCAAGCGTTCACTAAAGGAATGATATATTACTGCATGTTAGGCAATAAATGTTTATTTTCTTATTTAAAATGGAAGTTGAATTAGGTGTTTATTGGAGCTTTTAATATATTTCTAATATTGTATTAAAAAGTCTGCAGATTATGGCAATTTTAAAAAATTCGATTAATTGTCAGAATAATTGATAACTTAAATACTTGCAGCCGTAGTCACAACCCAATCAAACAACCACCAAAATAGACTTTAAATTAGCATTTATCATCTGTATTATCACAATAAATAAATGTTTTGTTGGACTTTTAGTCCATATCGCCCATCCCTAGCAATGACACAGGAATACATGACAGAGCCACATCTAGAGACGGTCACTAGTGAAGCTACACGGCTGTGAAAAACCACTGAAAGCAACGACACCCGGCCCACTTTCACCATCACAGTTAAGTCACAGAGCTGATAATGAGGTCTGGATCTTCAGAAAGCGCCAAACACCAACCAGCCTCGGATTAGATATTCAGAAAGTCTTCAGCAGGTCAAATGAAGTCAAGTCGCTCTCATAAAGTGCTGTTTTATTCAGTTTTTTTACATTTATGCACCTTAATAATTTACTTTTTCACAGAAACGTGGCGCATTAACTATATATTTTTCCATAATTTATGGAGGACTCACTGAGGGAAAGCGTCTCTGTGCTGAATTCTTGTGTTCAAATTTCTACTGGAAGCAAAATCTATTAATTTCACCATAAAGTTTATTGGTAATTATTACATTTAAAGCACTAAAAAGCAACATTTTAAGCTGCACAAAGCTAAAGTCAACCTCTCAATGCAAAGAGCTTAACTATAAAAGCAGCTGTATTTTAACAGAGAAGCACTCTGCTAACTTTATTGTTGTTTTTATTTGTAACATAAAGGAAAAGCGTTTTATTTTGGTTAGGTTTATTTGAATCAGAGAAGCAAAAATCTTACTGAAGATTTTTGTCTTACCAGACGAAACTGAAAGAGAAAGAAGGTGCAGAAACTTTCTGTTTCACACGCATGAAACAGTCAAATTTAGAACAGACAGCAGCTAATCATAATGAAATATGTACTTTTTTATACATTACAGTGTAGATATTGTTTTGTAGCATTTATTCACTGTTAATTATAAAAAGGATATTTTTTTTATTTTACTGTAAGTGGTTTTTTTTTTTTAGCTCTATCTTGTATAACTCTGAGCCTGAATTGTTTTGGTAAAAAGACAGGCGGGAGGTACATCAGCTGAAACACAACACATAAACAAACACACTGACTCTACAGAGCTTCTGTACGGAGTGGAGAAACTAGTTCCTCCCAGTTTTTATTGACACCACCACAACCAGTAAATGTACAAAACACCAGCTTTAGCTCCTCACAAGACAACAATGACATGCACTCTGGAGCCTCTGCTGTAAAAAACCTGCCAACAAACACCCACAGCTTCAGAGCTGACAACCATCTGCTGGAGTTTGAGGTCTTTAACTTACACCATCTAAACGGGTTCGCTTCCCGTCGGGACAAAAACAGAAACTCAAGCCTGTGGGACAGTTTAGGATCACTTAAGTTTGCACTCACCAGCAGAATATACACAAACAACCGAAAGCGTGTGGAGATGAATATGAAGGAGATGATGACAAGTATGAAAAGTAGAGGTAAATATCTAACCATGTGTAAAGCCAAAATATTCATGACATCCACTTTCTGAAGTTGTGTGAGAAAACAGCCTAATCGGACACCAACAGTGTGTCATCTTGCTTCGGGATAACTTTACTCTGGTGCAATACGGTGTTAGATTTCCTCACTGCACCTCTTTTGGCTTTTGCTAAGCTTCCAAGGGTGATTAAATTCGCTGTGGCAATCCCCTAACAGCAGCTGTGTTTCCCGGTTATTTCTCTGTAGCCTCTGTACCAGAATTAATCAGCTTACAACAACTCTATGCAGGAGCATTATGCTGCTGCTACCAAAGTACCTTTATGAATATTACAACAGATTTTGTTTTTCTGTGTTCTGCTCATTAAATGTGATTTGAAAGCGAACGTACCTGCTTCCTCTTGTGTCATACTGCCTCATGCTCTTGATGAAGTGGACTTTCTTTGGCACCTTGGGTCCAGGAGAACCAGAAATGTTCCTCTGTCTGCACAAAAAACAGAAAGAGACGGCTTTACGGGGCGATTTCACAGACAAACCCAGAACATTCATGTGATGCAGCTCCAGGGCCGGCCAAAGATTAAATGAGGCCCAGAGCAGAATTTTCTTTGGGGCCCATAGTGCTGGGCGATATGGCTTGAAAATAAAATGTGATTATTTTTTTTATACCAAATTCGATTTAGGATTTTAGATTTTTTTTCTCACTTTTTTTTCTTTAAAAAAATTACAAATAATTAGGACAGTCACAACAACAAATTTTGCTGGGCAATAAATTGTCCCAGAAGTTATTGTGATAAACAATAATATTACTGTTTTGAGACCAATTACAGGTAATATAACGGTAATGACAGAATAATGCAAGAACACTTTCTCAAAGATAAATAAAATGAACATTTAACACTTAAATTGGAAAACATTTTAATATCCAGAATAAACAATAAACACAATTAATTATGAAGACTAAACAAAATTATTATTGTTGTATTGATAAAAGGATAACAGTGCAACTTTTCCCTCTTAAAGACTAATAAATGTTCATGTTGTTCAGGACAGTAGATATTTTAAATATCCAAAAACAATAAATAAACAAAAAGTTTAAAAAAAACAACTCACACATCTGAAACCATAAATAAAATGAATTATGAAGTCTCTGTAAATAAAATTGCCTTTCAAAAACATTAATCATCAGGATGGAAGCTCATTTTAATTTGTAATGTGTTTAATTTATTAATTGTTTATAAACATCGGCCAAGCCTTCAATAGGTTCTGTTATTATTAAAAGTAGCTTTATGGAACAGCCTTTGGGAGGCAAGTCAAAGGGGAATGAACAGTTTTCTAACTTAACATTCAAAACAGTTAATGTTATAGATAATTTATGGTAGACAATCTGGACCATATGAGTGAATTCCTCTGGTAGAGCGAATCAAAACCATTTAATACGGAAATCAGTGGCCCGTTTCGAGGCCCACAGTGCTCCGTGGTGACACACTGACAACAAGCCTCACCTCTGCCGGGAATCCAGAGAGTTTCCGGCCGGGGTCGGGCTGAGGACGGCGGGGGTTGATTTGGCCCGGGAGCAGGGCTGGTGTCCGCTTGTCAAAGGGGACAGCGGGATACCCGGAAACTGCGTCTCTCCCGCGCCGCAGGTCTCTAAAAATACCTCGTTGGGTCCCACAGAATTGGTGGCAGTCGATCCAGGAGACGTTACCAACAAAGGCCGGACAAGACCGAGTCCCCCGGGTAAACTGGAGGACGAGCCGCTCCCTGGTTCCGCTGCGGGGTCTGTCACCTGGTTGACAGAACCTCCGCTATCAGTCCGGAGGGGCTTAACTGCCGCGCCGCCCTCTCCGTCCCTGAGTCCGGTCTCCTCGCCAGCTTTTTGGTCGGCATTTCCAGCGGTAGGTTGACCCTGGGGTCTTCCATCGAGAGAAATATTGCTGAGGAAAAAAATAGCAGCCCGTCTCCTGAGGGAGTCCTTCGCCTTTCTCCGGTGTTCTCGTCGAGCTCTCGTCTGTTTACCGTTACTAGACTGCAGACCGCACAGAGCGGTCGCCATTCTACTCTGAAAATGCAGCTGTTGAACACAAAGGCAACCAGTACCGGTAAATGCAGTTTAGCCACTCCCACTTAGACCTGATTGGTTGTTAAAATAATTATGCAGCTTAAACCTTGAAAATAAGCGTAGGTGATTGGGTACTTCAGAAAATCCCTCGCTGCCGGCAGTTGATTGGGTGTAGCACCGGAAGGGAGGCGTCATGCAAAAATTTACATTTTAAAGATAATATCTGAATTATGGACAATTTTAAATATTAGTCACCATAACTGAAATATATATTTTAGTTTTGAGAACTTCAAGTTTTTTGATAATGTAGTGACAGATCAAATATGCCATTTCAAAATTTCTTTCATAAATTCTTAAAACTGTATTACTGGACCGTTAATTGACACTTACTTGCCTCAAAGTCCAGATGCCGACAAAAATAGGCCTAAAGTTAAATAAATAAATAAATAAATAAATAAAAAGTTAAAAACACAGAGAAAGTTGAAAACTAGGCAAAATAAAATTACTTTAATTTGTCAATTAGCTGGCCTTTATTATAACCACTTAAAAAGAAGAACATTGTTTGCATTGCTGGAAGTTTCATACCAAGTTATAGACAAATTTTTAGAAATGAATCCATCTGTATGACACAAATTGAGCGAAGTGGAGCGGTAACTATTAATTTGTAACTTATACACATCGTCCTGTGATCTTTTAAGTTATTTAAATGCTCTGTCACATAAAGCTGTTTGCTTGAAAAACAACCCTTCTGAAAATGAATACAGTTTCGTAATTATGACGAGCTAAAAAGTCTTGCAGTCAACATAAATGTGCAGCCCTCAAGATAAGCCCGAACAGCTGATAAGCGCTTCCTCCTATCAGAAACCAATATGATAACAAGGAAATTTTCCTTGTTAGGAACATTTCTTATGTTTTAAAGTGTACAACTTTAGTTGTTTTGTTTCCTTACACTAACTTAACGATCAGTAGACCTGAAGCCCGTTCAGTCATGTTCAAACACGATTTCATATCAATGCTTACCATAAAACCAAATGCACCTCCCAGCTATTTGGAACCTGTGAATAAGTCGGTTGCATTTCAACCTGTAACTGTCAGATTGAAAACTGCAAACTCAACAGTTTGGAATTTAAAACTAATAACAGTATTTAGTGTGACAGTTTGGCCTGGAGTTTCATCTAGGACTCGCAGTTGTCAGGTTGTAAGAATGTAACTGAAAGTAAGTTGTTGAAAACTTTAATTACCATTTTGTCAACATGCCAAAAAGTGTAATAAATCAGTTATGTTGTGTATTTCTGTGACTGTCTGTCTTTCCTTCTTCATTGTATACTGGATCTTCACTGGATCACTGCAAAAACACAAAAGCTAATTTTTGGTCTGTTTCTAGTGAGATACCTGAAATAAGACAAGACTAACTCTTCAGCAAGATATAGAGAGAACAATCTCTCTAATAACATGGGAAAATTTATTGTTGTATCTAAAATAATCTGCCAATTTAAACTTTTTCATCAATGTAAAGGAATTATTTACATAATACAAGCTATTATAACTTGCTGAAAAGTTACTTGTAACTAAGTTAGTTTTTTTTCTGGTGTATTAAGATATTTGCACTATAAACTGGAAGAAAAATACTTGGTAAGATTTTGTGTTTTTACAGTTGTTTTGCTTTGTAGCAAATGCGGATAGTTTGTTAAAATCAGGTGTTCAACAAGGGAACACAAGAAAATATATAAGACACTGGCCCTTTAAGAGTGACAAAAACTATTTCACTTTCTGACATAATAAAACATGACATAAAAATGTAACTATGCTGTAATTAATGGCACATTACTGTCCATATTAATTAGAGGGGAAAACATATGCAATGAAATAAACCACCTTCAACTGTTGCACATCCTCCGGTTCTTCTGACAGCTTGAGTTTTATGAAAACTATGAATTTTATAATGAAAATCAATCATTTTCGTATAGCTGAACAATCTGTTCTCTACAATTTCACCCATGAATTTCCAGTTGGACTAGGATCCAGACTCTTTTCCCTATGTATTAATGAGCTGATCTGCATTTGTTTCACTCAGAGGACAGATGCCTTTTAACCCTGGAAAACAGCTTCAAAATCACCAAACCCAAAGTGTCCCCCTGTGCCTTCCTGCAGAACTAAAGACGAACGTCTGCTCTGCTCGTTTAAATTGCACGCAGCCGCATATCATTAGTGACAGATGCAATGTGCTTGTTTCCTTCTAGCAACATCTTCTTGGTCACAATTAGGTATTTATTTTTGGATTTTACTTTTCATTTAGTCCATATTAGCTTTTAATGCACTAGGACCTTGTTTTCTGCTATGTAGGCATAAATTATATTCTAATTTTACAGGGTGGGATGTGATTTAAAGGGGCAGTATTATGCATTTCCAGGCACATAATGCCATTTTATACCACAATTAAATAACTATATTAACTTCAGTTGCTATAAAAAGTCTATTTATTAAATATGACTTAAAAGAAATTTGACTGTCATTTAATGCTTTGAAATTAGGCATCTGTCTCTTTAAGAAGCTCCTGCTCTCAGGAAGTCATCACATTGCTCTTCTATTAACCCTGTCACAACATTTATACCAGCATTGAACTGAGAAGCAGCTCCTATAATGAGCCCAGCTGATACACAGTTCCACCAGGTGTTTGCTAATTGCTGCTGGCTAGTCTGAAGGAGCTGCGTGGGACAATGGTAGATTAAAGTATTTCTTAAGCATTCATGAAGGAATCAAGGCAACTCTCCAGGTATGCTTTTGAGGAGTGAATATCATTATAACACTTTGGTGTCCAAACTTTTCCAAAACTAGCAAATTTAAATTACTGGTGGGCCACAAAATTCATTAACTTAAAAATTTGAAAAACTGTTTTTTAAATAAAATCTGTACATCATTAAAAATCCAAACATTAAAAGGGCTTTGGACTGTTACCTTAAATTTGCAAACACAGAATTTCCAAATTTTTGGGTCATCAATTGTTTTCAATCTATTTTTAAAAAGATTCTTGAGTTGTGGTCTGGGGCCAAACTAAATTATTTATAGGGCCACAAATGGCCCGTGAGCCACACTTTGGACACACTTGTTACAACGTGATGTAAAGCTCAAAAAAGTAAATTTTACATAATATTGCCTCTTTAACAATCAGGAGGTTTTTGAAACGGCTCATTTTCCAGACATCAAAAAAGTTAACTTATTCTCAAAAAATGGCTTTTTTTTTAAGTGCTTGTCTGTTTTTAGAAGCAGTTGAAACACAAATGGAAGCACAAAAATGAGTAAATTGTGAATTTTGAATAATAGATCCTCTTAGTTAGGCGAATTTTCTTCCATTCAGCCAATTATAAAAGCTTATTAATGTCTGCAAACATTCTTCAATCTCCACATTCTTTGCATTATTGTTAAACTTGTGCAGGTATTTGTTTACGAAAAACAAAATCCATCCTTTTATTGTGTACTTGAAGGTACTTTTACTTATAATTACTCCATTTGATTATTTTAAGGTAGGTTGATTAAATAATTTAATTAAGTTTACACCGACTGAACATCCTACCAGAGTTGTGATACGTTTATGGTTTGAATCAGCCAGAAAAAGTGAAACTCAGGTAAACACATTGCTCTTTATTTCAGCAACAATACCACAATGAAATTATCATCACCTTCTTGTTGATCAATCTTTTTTTTATTTTATTGATCAGAAAAGCAACAGTCTGGCACGATCAGCTTAAGGCTTTTTGATTCCAGCTCTGTCTCTGAGGTACAGCCTTGTCCAGCTCCTGCCACAACAAGCACTTTTTATGGTTCACTTTATGGTTCTCACATGATGGACTCAAACCTTTAGCACCATAACTACAGCCTGAGCGGCTTCCAGGAAACCGCAGCAGGGAATGCAAATAAAAATAAAAATAATTTTAAAAAGAGTCTCTGTGGGAGGTGGATTTTGTTCAGAGTTATTTGGGAAAACAAACCGAGATCATACAAGAGAACCGAAGCATCTCAGTGACACAGTTTCAGATTAATTACCCATAATCCCCCTGTTCAGTCACCGTCTTCACTCATCTGTGAAGTTCACAAACAAATACACACCCCGAAAACACAAAATTCAGAAATGTCCATTTTCTATCATTTTCTATCTGCACTAAAGAAAAACAACCCAGGTAAGAGTTCGGGTCAGAACCTGTTGGCTGTAATTTAAGAAACAAACGTTTTCTTTAGCTTTGGGTTTAAAAAGCTCAGACTGAGATCAGATGGTGAACTGGAAAAGATCCAGTTCAGTTCAGTTCAATCTGAGGGAACTAAAACACACAAAGAGATTTAGAGGATCTGAAACACATTATGAACCATCCAACCATCCACCTGTTCATCCATCCATCCAACAACCATCTGTTCATCCATCCATCCATCCAAACATCCACCTGTTCATCCATCCATCCAACATCCATCTGTTCATCCATCCATCCATCCAAACATCCACCTGTTCATCCATCCATCCAACATCCATCTGTACGTTCATCCAACCATCCACCTGTTCATCTGTCTAATCATCCATCCAACATCCATCTGTTCGTTCATCCATCCAACCATCCACCTGTTCATCCATCTAACAATCCATTCATCTGTCCATCCATTAATTTGTCAATTAATCTGTCTAATCATCCATCCATTAATCCATCCATCCATATATACATCTATTTTCCATCCAGACATCAATATGTCCTCCATCCATCCATTCAACTATCAAGAACATCCATTTCTCCATCTGTCTCATCATCCATCCATCCATCCAATTACCAATATTTCATCCATCCATCTCTGGTTGTTGCAAGATCCATTTTTTCTGACTGTTTGGTATTCATATTTTTTAAAGTGGGTTTAAAATTACTGAGAATTCTGGAAATTAGTTTTTTTATTATTAAAAAATGTCATGAAATCTGCTGCAAAGCATTCAAACTAAGACTAAATCTTGTGTTTTTACCATCACTACTATCATAGCTTTGATGTTTGGATTTCAGGATTGGGAACTGTTTCTTTTTTTCTACATTTTTTTAAGATAGTTCCTTTAAGAAAGTATCAGTACAGTAACAATAACAAACACCAGTGTCCTTAAAACTTCCTCTTCATTATACAATAGTTTACATGTTAAATAATATCTGTCATGTAGCTTTTGCTGCTTAAGATGGGCTTTTATTTGGACATGTAAAGTCCATCACATTTATGCCCTGTAAAAATTATAAAAATCACAACAAATTTGTTTTTCAGTGCATTTTCATTCTTAAAAGAGAAATGAACAATATAACAGCCCGCTTGTAAACAAATTGTCTTTCAATTTTAACTAAAAAAAACAAGAACCACAGGAATGTTGAAAATCCTACTAACAGAATGAAAATGAGTAAAAAGCCTTGAAATAAATATTCACACTGTCCACAGTTTTTACATTCAGCCCAAATTGTTGCTTTTACACTCCACTTTTCTCTTGCAACGTGACTCTAAGCTACCGAAAAATGACAATAACCAAGAAAACTACCTGTGCTGTGGTTCTTGTGGGTTGTTTGCAGGATTACATTTTGATCAGCCTCACGTACTCACTCAGCGGTGTTGTAGCTGCCATAAATAATCCTGCGTGTTTGAAGGCTTGTCTCTGCCGTCGACACCCTGCAGAGGTTGGTGCTTCCCTCACGGCGGAGGAACTAACATTTCTCTGCCTGTCTGTGCTTTTTCCTTACGTCTTTGTGCCACATCATGACCTGAGAACTGATACAGAAACCAAAGTATGCACCTTCTGTACACGACTAGGGCTGGGCGATTTGGCTTAAAACATGAAATCTCTGATCTTTTCATATCAAATCCGACTTTCGAGGAGTTTGATCTCGCTTTATTTTTCTAAAAAAGAAATTACAAGTGATAGAAAATATTTTTTAATCATCCCTTAGATTACCACGGAGTATTAGGGTATGAGAAATTTTGTTTAATTACGAGAATATAGTCAACGTTAGCTAAATAAAGATACAATTTTAACAGAAAAAACATCTTAAAATAAGTCGTTTTAATGAGAAAAAACAACTAGGCTAAGCAAAATGTATTGAGGTGAAACTTAAAAAGCTTGTCGAGTGTTTATATTTCAAAACAAAACCGCATAAAGTTTATTTTGTAACACATCGGATTGTGTTCGGGTCGTTTCTCTTTCCTGTTATGCTATGTCGCCATCTTTGTTTCAGGATGATAGGCTTGGCCTAAGGATGACCAGCAGCGCCTCTGCAGGATGGAGGTCAAACTACAACGCTAAAAGAAGGTTTAACTTTATTCATGACCCGAAACAGTTAATCGACAATTAATTATAAGTCGTGTAACTGTTTGCATTTCTATTTCAAAGTCCTGGTGCTGATAATAATTTGATGCTGATGTGTTTATAAGATTAAGTATTTCTATTAAGTATTATCTTTAAAAACCTATTCCAAAGTATAACCGTGCAAGATGCTCAGCATTCCTCATTTTAATTTTTCTGTTGTTTTGTTGTGTTTGACAAACATAAATTTATTCTCGTAATTAAAAAAATTAATTTGTGGGCTGGTCTTAATTCTATATAGAAGAGTTGACCTGATTCCAAAATCCAAATAAAACACAAAACAAAATGGCGGACTTGGGCAAGCTGAAGTCACCCAATGAGTGCATGTTTAATTCAAAAATGTATCAATTTTGGAATTAAATGTTAAAAAATTCATAAACAGATTTATCGCCCAGCCCTATACACAACATAATTTCTTTTAAACCCTTCTTTTTTTTCTAGCAGAACATAAAGACGCATTCCTTCACCTCTCTCTTCTTCAGCACAGAGAGCAATTGGAGATCGCGGAGCTGAAACAGACTGTGCATTGACAGCAGTTCCTCCTGCCATCTTCACTTTAAGGCGGGATGTCCAGCTGAGTCACAGCATCTCCGGCACATCACACGGTGGTTTCGTACTCCATCACTTCTTTGGCTGTGCTCAGGCAGCGGTATTGAATCCTCGGCGTCACTGGGGCTGCGCATTCCAGCACCAGGATGGTTTTACGCAGCCGTCGGTCGATGTAATGAGCGTCCCATGCCGGGTATTTCTTTCTCGGGAGGTCTATTCGGATGACGGGGCCCTCTGTCCTGGGTTTGAGGTGAGGCAGAGGGGGCTTGGCGCCCCGCGGAGGGCGCACCTTAAACACGTCTCCGTCCACCCCAGGATCCCTGTCCAAGCCTTTAGTTCTCTGGAGGGTCCTCGGCGGGCTGCCGACTAGATCCGGCGGGAGGCTGGAGGCCGGCGACGCCAGCACCTCCACTGGAACCTCCTTCTCCACTATGTACCCCCACCCGGACATGGAGCCGTCAGGGTGCAGCAGGCAGTAATACACAAACATGAAAAAGGTGCCAAGCGCGTAGCTGCTGGCCACAATGCACACCATGACGACGGCGTAGAAGTCCGGGCCGCCGTGACGCTCGGCCGCCCCGCGGTACACGAACCAGGCGGCAGTGAGCGCCACGTTCTCCACGAACACCGTCAGGCTGTAGATGAGCAACCTGCAGCGCGTGCGGCCCTCTCTGACGCTGAACCAGCAGAAAATATACACAATGCCCACCATCATGTTATAGATAATCTCCTCCCACTTGGACATGCAGAAGTCCGTCTCGCCTTGGATGATCCAGAAGGTCATGATGCACCAGTGCGCCACGATGAAGATGCCAAAGTAAAGCTGGAACACGGAGGCGAAGAGGGCGAAGGCCAGCGCCCGGGCACCGATGGTGAACAGGTGCCACAGGATCTGGACCATCACGGCCTTGTAGGTCATGGGGAGCTTGTCGTCTCTCGAGTCCCTCAGGACTTTCTGGTAGGAGGAGATCATCCAGGCGAGGGACAGCAGCGAGGCGGAGGCAGAAATCCCTGCAGAGACAAGAACAGGGTGGTCTTAGGGACAACTAGATAGAAATAAAGAGGAGTATATCACTGCCAAGAAAAAAAATCTGAAATTTTTTCGATTAATCTCAGAAATGTTCTAGAAAAAACTTTCTGAAATTTCTGAGATTCAAAAGTGTAAAAATGTTTTGCTTTTGGAAAACAACAAATTCTTGGAAAGTTTTTTTCTTGAAAATTTGAATGGTAATGGTGTTTGTGTTTGTGGTGTTCGGTCAACGGGGGCCACTCACCCTGAAGAGGTAGAACCTGACTGGTGTGGATCATGATGCTGAGCTGCAGCACCAGCTGAGGAGCGCTCTTCAGGAAGGACTCGAGCAGACGCAGCATGCTGATGTCCGCGCTCTCAAACATCATCCGCCAGTAGTAGTGGCGCCGCTCAGGGTCGCCATGCCAACGGCTCTGCACCCCCAAGTACAAGGCGTGGACGTACCTGAGCGTCAGAGGAAGATTCACATAACATCATGGTTGGAGTTACAGGCTCAAAAGTTTTACAAGTCAAACATTTTTTACTGAATCTCAAAATTTCTGAGGTTTTTTTTCAAGGAAATTCACATTAATCTCAGAAATCAGAGAAATTTTCTAGAAAAAAAGTGAAACTTTCTGATCTGCAAAAGTAAAAATTTTGCAACAAAACACAGACATATTCAGATAAATCTCAGAAATTTTCTAAGAAAGATCTAGAAACCCCCCAGAAATTTCTGAATTTTAAATTTGAAGATTTGCTAGAAAAAACTAATAAATATGGCAATTAATCTCAGAAATTTTCTAGAAAAAAAACGGGGAAATTTCTGAGCTCCAAAATAAATAAAAAATACTCAGAAATGTTTAGATTAATCTAAGAAATTTTCAAGGAAAACAAGCAAATTTCTGAGTTTGAAAAGTCAAAAAATTTCTAGATAAAACTCCAAATGTTTTTAGATCAATCTGAGAACTGTTCTAAAAAAATAAACATGGAAATTTTTGAGTTTAAAAAGCTGAAAATTTGTTGCAAAAAAAAAACCTAAAATTTTGAGAAAACAAGCAAATTTCTCTAGCAACTCTAAGACTTCCTAGAGAAAACTTATTTTGTGGTTGAAAAGTCAGAAGTTTGCTAGAGAAAACACAGAAATCTTTAGATCAATCTCAGAAATCAGAAAAATGGCCCTGGGGTCTCACTTTCAACACCCCTTTGAAATTCCAGTTTCTCTAAAGTTATGTTTTCTTTGTTGAGATCAGAAAGAGGAATATTGAGCTTGTGTTTAAGGCTGCAGTGAGAGGAAAACTGTCACAAAAACAGAGAACAAAACAAATCCAAATTAATGTTTTTATGCAAAATTACTGAATTCAAATGACAGCCTTCACCTTCACAGTTAATATCTCTTTAACTACCTTGGGAAACAAGGTCAAAAGAGACTCATGTTAAGGAGACTAGCGAACCATCAGAGGCTGTGTGCAGTGATACATTTTGTCATATTAAAGTCACAACCTTCAGTGGGTTTTATTTGCTTTTCATGTGATCAAAGAACAACACAAAGGAGTGAGGCATGCACTTTGTAGAAGCAGTGAGGAAAAAAGACACATGTATAACATTTATACACTAAAAGCAGAAAAGATTATTTGATAGTGCATTTCTTTTCAGTTGGAATCAGCTTCTGCTCGTCTACTAATGCTATAGAAGCAGAGCTAATCTTTAGCTTAGCTTTAGTGATTTTGCTGACTTTCAAGACTTTCCTCTAAATTATTTTTACTATATAAATTCTAAACCTCTAATTTCCCTGGTTGTTTTGTAAACTTTTTTTTTTTTTTTGCCTTATTGCAACCTGTACGTGAACCCAGATCGGACTTTTTCCACTGTGACCCAGGCTAATGAGATTTGTGGTCTGAACGTATCTGAACGGCCAGTTCAAATTCATCCGACCTGAACGTCATCGATACTCGACAAACGTCATTATTCTGCGCCCTGATACGCGCAAGCGGGAAGAAAAATAACAAACTTGGCGGGCAATAATGAGAATGAAGTTGTTAACTTGCTGGCTCCGGATGGAAAACAACTTTAAAATCACAAGATATGCTCCACCGTTAGCATCTATGTTTACTTCCGCAAACACTGAGCACTTCTTCTTTTTAATGGCGGTTAGCAAAACACCAAGCGCGCTCTCTGTGACTACTGCGCATGAGCAAAACACTAAGCACGCTCTCTGTGACTCTACTGCGCATGAGGGACTCTCCTAAGTCGTTTACAGAAGTCGAATATCTTTGGAAATGTGAACGACCAATAAATAAATATATAAAACATCAGAATTGTTTTAACGTAGCCTTAGATACACAAGTCTAAGACTTTTAAAGGCCTGCAAGACATAAAATTGCTCTAACCCCTTTTTGTCTCGGTTTCTTCAAGACAAAGCGATCCTTGAAATGTACACACAACGAGAGAACGGTGCATATGTGGAGTAATGAGGGTCAAAGACTCACAGATGGTTTCACTGCACTCTATCCATGACACAACCCTCCCATATCACATCTCATGTGAGCTGACATTCAGTTCAGGTTGCAGGCCTCAATTGATCCCAGTTCACCTGACTAAATGTGTATCAGTGACAGATCATTCGCAAGTTAACAGCTCGGGGTAAAACACACAGCGCTAATCCTCTTTAACATTCAGACACACTGCTGTGAGTGCGGCACCCATGAACAGGACACACACACGCACACACACACACACACACACACAACAGCTTTAATGGCATTACCGGTAATTCTGTGCTGCCACAACGTTTTAATGTGCTCCTGGACACACTCACTCAGTCTCAGTCTCTGGGCGGATGTATGGGATCAATACTGCTGTCTCAAGAGGAAGGAAGCGAGAGGGCACAGAAAGACACACATTGTGTTGTTCTACAGGTAAATAAAGCCATATGAGTCCAAGTTCTCCCTCTCTAGCATGACCAATTGCCAAGTATTCATATACATTTGTCTCATAATGGGAGTGTGGCCTCACACCCGTCATACGACTGAATGTTTCTTTGAACTGGCAGTAGTTCAAGCCTGTCAAAACCTTTCAGAGGACTTTAAGTCTGAGCCCCGACTCACCAACACTGACCGAGTTGTTGACCCACAGACCTACTACTGTCCATCTGGGGAGTTTATGGCTGCGTGGGTCATAAATAGGTTCAGATCTAAATATTTTAGAGAAACGTATACTAACATGCAACTTATAAGTCAAAAAAGGTTGCAGAAATGATATTATTATTAGAGTGAAATCGATTAATCGATTTAATCATGATCAATCGATTCATTTAGTAATTGATTAATCATTAAGGCTAGTGTACAGACTCAAAAAATCAGCATTTTCTGAAAGAACAACACACTCAGTGCAATAATTAAGTCAAAACTGAACAGATAATATAAACATTTTTTAAGTTGATAATTTACCAAAATAAAGTGAAGTTGGACTGAAAACCCTTTTTTCTGTAAATACGTTGCAGAACTCCTAAAGTGGCAAAGTTTTAGCTTCACCTGGTTCAAATTATGTTAATAAATGTCCTATTTAACACCTTGTGCTTAACTAATTAAACAGGTTAGCCCTACACTGCTCTGATGTTAGTCAAGCAGAAATAGTTGATCTTTTCACATGTTGATGTTAGAAATATTTACCTGCAGATGAATCCTTTGCAACAAATGATCAAGCGTACAGTAAAGAAATGCTATGTTATTACATTGTAGGCAATAAAATTGCTGATCAACAACAAATGATTTGTCTATTTGAATTCTTTTCATATATTCAATATTATAAAAAAAGAAACTTGACTAATTAAATAACAATTCTACAGTATATGGTCCATTTTTGGGTCTGATTACTTGATTAATTGTCAGAATAATCAATAGAATACGTGTGAATGTGTTTATAATGTGGCTACCCAAGGCAAAATGGAGTGGGTGGAGTTTAATCCCCTTGTAAACCAGGGAGAAATGTCAAAAGACACGAAACCACATTGGAACCACAATGATCAGGTGGGAAGAGATGTTGGACCTAAACACAAAAACCAGAGACAAGGTGTTCCGATCCGAACCTCTCGGATCTCCGACTCACCTCCAGACCTGCGCCAGCTGCAAAATGTGAATGAGGGCTTGAAAGACCCACATGAAGGCTCTGCAGCAGTCCCGGAGTCGGCCCCCGCCGGTCGGCCCCGGCAGCACCGCGGCGGCCCGGCCAGCGCCCCACTCGCCGCTGTCCTTGGTGCTGAAGTCGCCTCCCTCCGCGCCATCCGCCGCCGCCACCACGGCTGCCGCCGCCGTGCCGCTCTCCACGGACTCCGTGAAATCATAGGCGAACCACCGGAAGCTCAACACCTGCACGACCACGGACGGGACGATCACAAAGACCAGAGTCAAGGCGAAGCACCAGTACTCCCTCCGCAGGTAGTAGTCGGCAGCCAGCCACAGGTCTGAGGCCCCGTCCGAGAAAAACACCAGCAGGACGCAGAGGGTCCAGCAGAAGTCCTGCAGGCTGTACCGGTGCTCGCTCACGCGGCGCTCCGGCGGTGCCGGTTCGGACCGGGCGAGACACTCGGGTGGGATTTCGTTTCGCGGAGAGGCAGGAGCACCATCAGATTTCGCGGCCATGTTTGTAGAGGGGAAGAGATGGGAAAATGATGGAAGCGAGGGGGAGGGGGCGAGCAGCCAGTAGGGCCGCGTGTGAGGGGAGGAGGAGCGGGAAAGGAGGGCGGGGAGCCACCGCCGCTGATCAATCACCGGGTTTAATGCAGATAAATTCAATTTAAAGGCACAAAAAGCTGCTGGTCTGGTGTAACGGTATCAGACTGGATTTCACTGCATCAGTGAAGGTTCTGTTGTTCAACATGAGGTCTGAATCCAACTATTACACGGAAATTCAGCGAAATCTGTACACTATTAAAACGATTCTTGGAGGATATTAAAGTTTAGATACTAAATTGTTACTGATATGTTTTTTGGACTTTTAGTTTCAGTTATTTTTACTTTTCATCACTTCTTTCTTTGTTTCTATTTTAGGATGTTTTCACACTCAGTCCGGGTAGGCTCAGTTTGACTTGGGACCAAAATTGCAACATCTTCAGCTGGTGCATTCACTTTCACACTGCACCGTATCCAAACTAATTGGATCACCTGTTCCCCTCCTTGCCTGCGGTGGCGCTGCACCAACTACTACTGTAGGAAAGGACATAACCTCAGAAGAAGACCAGCGGAACTTCCTTCCTTATAAAATGTAAACAAAATTGAGTAGCGTCAAATTTTAGCAGTTGAATGATTTTTCTTTTGTCTTTGGTAAAGACCACAAACCATTTCTTCCTGTAATAGTGACTCTTACGTTTGCTTTGTTTGTATTTACCCAGAATCCCTTGCGTTGTAGTCCATTTCCTGCTTTTGGAGCGGTCTCTGGTCCATGTAAAGTGGACGATTTTTTTGGTCCACTTTACGGTTTGATTACTCATTCACACTCATTCACCCAAACGAACCAGACTTTATAGAGAAGCGAACTAGAGTTGGATTAAAGCGGATTAAACAGCCGATGTGAAAGTAGAAAGTGACCCTGAGTGGCAACACATTTTAGATGTAAGATTTTGCCTTTATTATTTTTTTAGCAAAATAAAGCAAGCCATTTCTCCTGATATTTACCCAGAATCCCCTGTGTTATCGTTCGGATTTGCTCTAAAGTTTTCCAGGTGGTAAAATTATTAGGTTTTTTTTCCTGCACGTCATTTTTACAGGACTGTACTTTGACTGTTTTTCTATTCCTACCATTTGCAGCTTTACCTTAAAGCAACATTTTATAAAGTCCCAAATTAATGTGACTCATTAATATGGTGACATGCTTTAAAGATCTGATCACATCCGCTCTAGAGTCTTCAAGTTCGTCCCCCAGTCAGTTTTCGATTCTGCTTTTTACTTCACATCCTGCCTGCTGTTGAGGCCAAAAGTCTGGGTTCCTCTTTGCTGCCGCTTCCTCTCTCGGTTCGATCCTAATCTGCTGAACCAGAGTCATTTCTGCCAGCAGGAAACGCTCCTCTTACACTTTCAGTCTGGCAAACTTCTCCTTAAACAGGAAGGACAACAACAAAAACAAGAGTAATGAAAATGTACTAAAATTTAATCATTCATAAAAGCTGGAAAATCATCTGACAGGGTAAGAAGAAGCAGTATTAGAGGTGATTTAGTACAATATGCTTTCAACCTCGACACAAATCAGAGCGAACCCTTACCCCCATCTGTCTATAAAATACTAATTTCCTTAACTTTATTATGCAAAAATGGAAGTAGAATATATTATGGGAAATATGGAAGGCTTGCAGCTTTCAATATAAAACAAAGTCACTTAGGAGAGATGTTATTAATACACATCCTTGTAAGTAGGAGCGAGTAATTTATGGGCAATGATGCACCTTCATTGACAAAGTTAGTGCAGAATTGTACAAGAAGATCAACATTTTTACATGGATTACTTTACAAATATATTGTCACAATATGCCAAAGACTGTTGTTACTCATAATAAAATTCTCATTAGTTCCCTTAAATGGATTCAAATCCAGTTTCCTCTTTTACTTTGTTATTTCCAGAAGAAAAGACACCTCGGAGAAAAAAACCAAAAAGAAGAAAAATATATTTTATCGTCAGGATTGACGATACAAGAAGAGGTTGATTTTCTCTGCCAGTAAAACGCAGAACATTTTTTTTTTTTTAAGTATGTGCCTTCTGCTGTTTTGCAAATGGTGTGGTTTTCTCAGCCAGCCTTTTTCAAAAATGCTCTGGAGAGGACTTGGAATGCTGGCACCATCCACCGGGAAACAGTTCATCATTCTGCAGGTAAAAACAGAAACGCAGCGTCATGATAAAATAAAATAAAACATAAAATATTCACTTTGAAAACTCTTTCATGCCGTTATTCCGATTAGCTCAGAGACGGTTAAAAGAACAGTTTTTAAATAATCTCTGTTCAATGAAAATTTCTTAAGATCAGATAATCAGTTCTTCTCAAAATGTACTTTTTTAAAATTTAGATCATGGGTGTTCAAAGTGTGGGAAGGGGGCCACTGAAGGCCCTCTGATGGATTCTGTGCGGCCCCCTGACCTCAAAGCAAACAGGGGGTTGATACAGATGAAAACCACATAAACATGAGGTCCAGAAAATACACCACCACTCATTAAGGTTTCTACATTTATCTTAGTTTTAGAGTAATTAGAACCACAATCATCCACCTACTTTTACTCAAAGCAAAGCAGTCAGTAATGTAACGTTAATGGCATAATAATCCAAGAACATATTCTCAAAGATTAATACATTTTAAATTCTAACAAACATTTAACACAACAGCTGGAAGATGCTTTAAATATCCAAATTAAAAACAAAAAGGCAATAAAAATTAATTGTAAAGTCTCTGTGAACAAAAAAAAAATAAATAAAAAAGGAAAGAAAAAAAACGATACGCAAAATTCTGAAACAGGAGAACCGAGATGTAGAACGGAGCAACGAACTAGATGTGACTCAGGATCACAGAATCTGGCGGTGAACAGTGAAAAATAAATATGAGTGGCAAATTAGGTGAAACACGTGATGATTAAACGGCGCAGCAGGTGATGAGTTAAGATCAATACAAACGATAAAATAAAACCAGCAACAGGAAAGAAACTAAAGAGGACATAATAAACCAAGAAAGGATGAAACTAATCAAAGAAAACTAAATGGAAACGAATGAGGAACAAAATGCAAGAATAAACTAAGAAATAAACTGGTATGGCAAAACCTTTGGAGCAATAATTAACACAGATAATGATCTATATCAGGGGTTTTCAAAGTATGAAAGGGTGAGCCCCCCTTCAAGGAGCTTAAGGCCTGCTGCGCCCCCGTGGAGGGGGAGAGGGGGTGGGGAGGTAACTAAGTTACTTTCCAAGTCAAGTAGTAACTAACTGCAGGAAAGTAACTAACTGCAGGATTAAGTAACTTTTTAGTTACTTTCAGCAGCTGCTAACAACAACGCTCTGCCTCCTGTGAAAATCACATTGAGCTTTGCCAATACTTAATTGTAAGTTATTTTATAATGGTAACATCAACAATGTGTCTCCACTGATAAGGTTGAACTGAAGAGGAGATTGTACAAAAAATAAAAAACATGAGTAATTTGTGTGGTCCACTGTTGTCTGGAAAACTCTAAGAAGAATTTTTAAAGCCCCCCTCCCCCAGCCTCCAGATTCTGCATTCGCCCCTGAGTTTGATGTGCACAGAGCTCCTACTGCAGCTCCACAGCTCCGATGGCTGCGACACTTACCGTAATATTAATAATTATAACGGTGCTTGCCATTATAACTATTGCCAACTACGGACACGTTTATTCGTGGCTGTTTTCACGTTTATTGCGCTGTTTATATTGGTCTCGATGTTTGCAGTTTTCTGGAGCGCAACGCGAAGCTCGACGTCATTCAGAGGTAATACATTAACTTGACATTAACAAAGACACAGCGGGACGGATCATCCTGGAAATGATGAACAGGGAGAGACGGAGTAAAACTACCTTAATGACGGACAAATTCTGGGATTTATTGTGAGTCTCTGCTTATTTCCAAGCCCAAATGAGCAACTTCACGTTCAAAAACGAGCCCAAAAAGGCGCAACCCGCCGCTCATTAAATCTGCAAGCGACTTTAAAAAAATGAAGCCCAAAGCCGCTTATAATAATCGGACATGTCGACAGAAACTCAAAATAGTTCCAGTTTTTCCACCAACAAAACGCGCATCTCCCTCCATTGTTTACATTTCTGTTGCATAGAGACGTCGGTCACTCGACAAGACACGTAGAGGAAATACGATTAAATAACAAAAGAAGATAGTAACGCAAAAATGATTTTGATAAGTAACTGTAGTCTGACTACTGGATTTGAAATAGCAACGCGTTAGATTACTGGTTACTGAAAAAAGTGGTCCGACGTCAGTAACGTTACTGACGTCACTGGCCAAAACATCCTCTAAGGTGGGAAACATTTCCACTGATCCCCGCTCCACACGCGCACCCCACAGTACCAACTTTTTCCTAAATCCACAGAGTTGATCGTGTGCGTAAAAGACGTTTCTCTCACATCAGTAGACAGCAAGCAGATAGCTTTTCCGGTTTATTTTTTTTCCCTCGCACCGCGCCTCCCCTAAAGTGCTCTGGCGCCCCCCAGGGGAGGCGCGCCTCACACTTTGAAAACCGCCGATCTATATGGTAAGAATAAACAGTTGTCGTTTTCAGTTAAAAGGTCAAATAATATTGTTAAAGTGCCATGAATTTGTTGAGACCACATCTAGTACTAAGAGGAAATATATTTTACAGACTGTAACAGTAACAAGGAGCTTGTTTATGTTTTTAATTAGATTTTATTTTATATATTTATTTCTTCAGCGTTATCTTTCATGACAGTGTTAATATCATGTCCATTGACTCCATGACACTTTCAATCTGACTCATTACGATTTGATGAAGAACCAGCTTTGGTCTTTGTAATTTCTGTCCAGTAAAACTAATAATCTATAAATCAATAGACAGGTTTATATAAAGATATAATCCATGTTTCTGTTCCATACTTGTATGGCATTGAAAGGATCTGGATTTTTTGTTTTTCCAATGAAAAGCTCTGGTTTGCACAGCAAATACCGTGTGGGTGAAATTTTATGAATGATACTCTGATGTCCCATTCTCCTGAAGGCAGCACAGAGCTGCACCACCACAAACTCACAGAAACACTGAAGAGAAGAAGAGTTTTGATCTGCAGTTCTATCCATGTTTTATGGTTGCACAGCACTTTCTTTTTGCAAATAGTTTAAATTTTAAACTGGCAGTGTTGCACAACTTCTATCTGGTCATTTTGTGAAAGATTAAACAGCTAAAATTACACAGAAAAATAATATTTTTTCCTCTCTGATTGGCTGCTGTTAGGCCTAACGATTTTAAATTGATGCCTGTAAAAGTAATTTGTATTCACAAGGCTTTTTTCTTCTCTGGGAAATGATTTTTGATAATAAATACAGAAACAACCATAAAAATCAAAACATCAACAACAGTGGCAGTAATATTAATAATACTATTCAGTATTATTGATGGGAGGCAGTGAGGGACCTGGATAATGGACAGGTTGAGAAACACTGATCTAATGTCTCATGTTAAATAATTCACATGAGAAAAGTAAAAGTTTGTCTAATCCAGCATCAAGAAAATACCACAAACATTGCTACAGCTGCAATATGTTTGACAGCGCAGGTTAAATAATCAAAATGTGGCCTTTAAAACGAGATCCAGCTCTAAAGGGTCGCAGATCATTTTTATGCATTTTACAGACGTTTTCTGGTTCCTAAAACGTTCTGTTACCGTTTCTGAGTATAAAAATATTTCTGCTCACAGGAAAAAAAAGCTTCACTCAGTTTGCTGCGCGTTTTAAATGTTCGGTAACAACCCGGAGCTCAGAAAGCCCGGCAGCCATGCGAACGTCTGGAATAAATTTAGTCCAAGCTCCCACTCACCTGGCCTGGAGCAACCGTGGGAGCGCGTTTTTAGAGCAGCGTGCAACCCGACTTCTTTTTTGTCTTCTTCTTTTCCATCGGCGTTTTCCTGTTGATCTGTCGCACCAGATCATAGAAAATCTGCAACACAGAAACGGCTTTTTCTGTTTTTCGCTTAGATTTTTACATACAAACAGAATTTTGGGCAACATGGAATCAACCGGCGTCAAATGTTGTTGTATATGTTTATACGCTACAGTGAAATTAAAGAACTTTTCACACATTTTAAAGGTAAGTTTTCAAATTTTCCTGCACTTTGGAGTTAAAAACGATACAAACCATCTAATAAATAAAGAGTTTCAATACAATAATATGATATAATTTGTTACTGTTCTTAATAATGTTTTGTGAGAGTATTTTACATTCCTCAGCAGGGACAAGGTGAAATAAAATACAACACTGCAAAATCTTACCAAGTAATTTTGGTCAAGTTTCTAGTGCAAATATTTTAGTTCACTTGAAATAAAACAAACTAACTTATAAGGAACAATTTAAATAACATTAAGGAATTATTTTAAATAATTCCTTAATATTGATAAAGTATTTGTTCTTTTGGCAGATAAATTAACTTACAACATGGGAAAAATATCTTGCTATGAGTTAAATAATCTGCCAGTGAAACAAGCACTTCTTAATATCAACATTAAGGAATTATTTACTTAAAGAAAATCTCTATGTCTTGCTGATAAGTTAGTTTTGTTTTATTTCAAATGTGCCAAGATATTTGCACTAAAATCAGACCTTTTAATACTTGCTAAGATTTAGTGTTAATACAGTGAAAATGTCATGTTTTAGAAATGTTTGTCACACCTCACTGTTTTTAACAAAACACAAATTTACCCAAAAAAAATCCCCCAATTTCAATAACGTTGTGTGACGTTTAACATATAAGCCAGTGTGAATGTCAATTACACAGGTCAAAAAGTATTTGAACTATAAGGAATAATAAATATTGATTACATTGAATAAATCCAAACGGAAAAACTAGAACAGAAGTCAGTTTTTGTGCAAAGCAGAATCCTTTAATCTAACATTTGATTCAACAAGAAAATATGGAAACACTTCAGCTGCACATGCAAACTGCAATGAAATGCTGTTTGGATATAATTTTCAGCTTGTATTTGTTCTTAAAAGTAAATTATATTTATCTTGTTACATTTTGGAAGGTAGGAATCCCCTGCTGATCATAATAAAGTACAAATAATTTCTGAATGTTCTTGTAAAATACAGGATTAATAATCATTTATTATAGTTATTAATTTTGTCGTGTGATAGTATTCTACATATGACTGTAAATTAATATATATATATTTAGGAATAATAAATATTGCTTACATTGAAATAATCCAAACAAATTATGTTAAAATAAATAAACACTTAGACACAATATACAAAGAAAGTCACATAAAAAACAAATCTTTAAAAAATGTTCTGGTTAAATTTCCTGGCATTTAGCAAATATAAATAATTTAGCTAATTCTAACCAACCTAAAACAAGAAAAGCTTAGCCTGAATTAACTTCAGATAGTCAATTTTTTTTATTAGGTTTATGAAAATATCTGGTGTCAACTGTAAACAACATCATATCCAAATTTAGGCTTTTAATAAAACGCTAGACTTTATCAGTCTGAATATTAAACTCTCCAGAAATCAAGCACTTCCAAACCGTCAACTTTAGGCATTTAATGACTTTAAGCACTTCGTTGAATCCTGCACTTAGCGAAAACATTAGTTCCCTGAAAACTGAAAGGCATTTTTAAATTAGCATTTCTATACAAAATGCATCTTCTACGTTGATTTTGGACTTACCTCGTTAACATTGATCTTTGATTTAGCTGAAGTCTCTAAAAAGGCACAGTTGTTCCACTGACGGGCCAGGTTCTGGCCCTGCTCCTTCCCGACCACGCGCTCGTCCTCCAGGTCACATTTATTCCCCACCAGGATCATCGGAACCTGATCGATCAGAATAAATGCATAAAGATTAAACTCGTCGGCTCATGAAAATTAATCTGCCCAATAATCATAATATTCAAGATGCTTCCAACAGCACTGAAGAAAGTTTCTAATACTGGTGAAATGTGTTCATTTTACCTGAAGAGATTTTTATCATAATATAATGAAATAAATGTAAATATTAATAATTGAATTATGGTTCTATTGAATGTTAGATTTTATACATTAATCATATGATTGGTGAATCCTGTTGTATTCGGCGCTCTCAGTTTTCTATCTTTTTTTCAGAAAGAAAAAAAGAACAGAGTCACAATATTAACCCTCAAAGTGCAGAAAGTAGAGACTGCTAAGTGTCCACACGATTCTGTACTTATTCTGATATCATTATTGATATTTTTTGATACAGTGAAGAAAATAAATAATCTCAACTTTAAGGACAGTTTTGGTTTTTTTAAAACTCTTTATGGCCTGAGTTTCAAATTTCCGCCTGGAAGTTTTGATTGTTCAAAGTTCTTTAAATGTCCTGTGAGTAAATATATTGGCCCATTATATATATATATATATTCCAACTGGAACCTTCAATATCTAGCAAGTTATTTGTGCAATTTACCGTCTATTGAAAGAGTGTCTCATCAGATTAAACCAAAGAAAAACCTGCTTCCTGCTACAACGGGAGTGAAATTACCGTAATAACCCGATATTGTCTGGAAAGCGCAACGTCTCCACTTTCAGAAACTGCTTGGATTTGTCAGCTAGCACAAAGTGTTGCAGAATTACGGTGCTGCACATTTTGCTCGGTCTAGGAGGGTTAAACATAATTTAATTGGATTTTATCATAATAAATCAATTTTTAAGATAAATGATAAACGATACGATAAATTCCCACACCTAATTGAACAAAGGTATTTTGGATTTCCAGTGTATTTTCTTTAGAAAATCTTAGATAATCTTTATGACAATAAAAAACAACAGAAGGATTTTTGTAAATAATTTGGAGTTACGTGCAACAGCAAAATACACAAATAGATGAATCTTTGTGAGTTGACCGCTCGTTCTTCAACGCTGAATATTAAATATGGTTCAAGTGTCGTTAAAGAAAAACCATTTCCTCTTGACTGGGATTGCATAAATTTTTCAACGCTTACCAAAATTTGGAAGCAAACCGAATCTTTTGGGCCTGGTTCTGATCGGCTAATAAATAACAACCATCAGGTCTTTGTTTACTGGGAGTGAAGTTCGCTAATCGGTCAACCGTACATCCACAGTTTGATGCGTTTTAATAAACGAGCTCAATTTCTACGGATAACAACAACCAGTGAGACAGGCTCGTCCACCTGCACAGGCAGAAATCAACACACCTACGGGTGACTCATGCAGGTTATCACTGTCAACATTTGCTTTCCTAAGAAGAGCTTCTCTTTATGTCACGACTGCTGGCAGCTGTCGGCTCTCCCTTAATTTCTGTGGGTCGTATTTGTTAAATAAAAGAAAAACATGCAACATAAAGGGAAAACTCTGTAAACATACCTCCAGCTTAAAGGTGAGATTGGATTATTGGTACTTATTTGACTCATTTCCACCATATATGGAAATAAATCAACATGAGGTTTACATCCTCCAATAAAAATAAAATGTCGACATAATTATAAAATAATACACTTTTAACGTTAAACTGACTTTAAAATGGCAAGACTCTGTAAAGACAGTAATTACTAATTGGTTAATGACAGAGACTGTTTCATTCCTACAATAAAAGTTGTTTTTAAGATAAAGAATAAAAAATTAAAGGTTATGAGAAAAAAAACCCCAGATGTGCAATACATAGAATGTGCCCAACATTATCAACACATTATAATCTTGTAGGACCCAAAAGTTCTGTCGTGTTTTCCTTTAATTTAAACGGGTCAAACGTGTAAATGATACGTTGTTATTATAGATACAAATGCTATAGGAGCAAATTAGAGGGTTTATAATTACATTTTAAACAAATAGTTTAGTAAAAAAAAAACTGATTTTTTCTTAGAAAGTTACACTCATGACTAAACAAACATTTTTGATTCCTGTTTGGTGTTGCAATATTTGACATCCACAACCTGTTAAATAAACTGTGGCAAAAATTAAAACAAATATTCACTTTTGTCACACAGGAAGTGTCACTTTATACCTTAAAAATCAGCCAGTTTGATAAAAAAGTAACAAGTTAAGATTGTGGATTATACAAATGACACTGAATTGAGAAGATGAGATCCTAATCATCCTGTTCTGACTAAATATGGCTTAGATTCATCTCAGCGTACATCCTTCCTGAATCAAAAGGTGAAGAAACAAAGGCTGAAAGAGGCAGATAGCATCTAGCAACACCTCCGACATTTCCTCCATGTCACAAAGCTGCTGCTGCCCCCCGCAGCCGTCAGTATAAGGTGGGGGATGAACCTAAACAGAGCCTGCTGGGTTCACACTGACGTGCAAAACGATGCAAGCAGAGTCATTTCTACAACGACGACATAGCTCCTACTTTTACAGGAGTCTTGAAGGTGACCTGTTCTGCTTCCTGAAACAGGTTAGGATACATTTCTGTGCGACCACAAAACATGTTCTTGCATAACCAGATTTCATCTGCTCAGTTCTGCTTATTTTGAGCTGCTTTAGGGCCTCTTGTCATTTTACATTATTACTAAATAAGCTGCTGCTGGCCACGCCCCCCAACTCAACGTTTATCTTAAAGGTAAGCATTTAACTTTTATCGTTTATTATGAAATGTTTCCTAAGAATTTCGATGCATTGTCTTGAAAAAATTGTATTAATGTTGTTGGGGGGGGGAAAAAAACCTAAGCTGACATTTTTGGAAATGTTATTTATCATTTTAATCCACTGTTTGTTCTGTAAATTTGATAATAGGATTAAATGTGCAGCTATTTAGTGATATAAATCAGAAAAAAGAAGCCAATTCAGAAAGCAATAGGATTAAATAAAAATAAAATTCTAAGTCCATTTCACCCACCCAATCCTCGCACGTGAAATGATGTACAATTACACAACCGTACAGCTTTGAAAAGCATTAGTAGAGCCTCCTGCACAACCAACAAGAATGCAGCAAGTGGTTTCTGGATGGTAGGTTAACAATACAACATTTGTCTTTTCCAGCAGCCATTGTACAGCACACACAGTAGTAAAACCACCTGACCAAATGTCCTGGAGCTCCTTGCGTTGCTAGGTAACAAGGGTTTGGCTTAGCTGGGGTTGCTAGGTAACAACATAACTTTTAACAATCGCGAGGGTTTTTGTGTAAACAGCTTATTTTCCGGACACTAAAAAACTTTAACTTAATGTCAAAAAACAGCTGCGTGTTCTTTTTAAGCGTTTGGTGTGTTTCTAGAAGCAGTAGAAACCCAAATGGAAGTATAAAAAAAGTACAAAATGTGAATTTCGACTTTAATTGTTCTCTGAAAGAGTTCAGATTTCCGATTTTTTGGGTGTCTGTTTTAAAAACCTGTTGCACTCACATCCTCAGTGTCCTTTACTCGCAGGATTTGTTCCCGCAGGTCTTGTAGGTCGTTAAATGTTGACTGTGCTGTAATGGAGTACACCAAAGCAAAGCCTTGCCCGTTCTTCATGTACAGGTCTCTCATCGCTGTGAACTGTTCCTGCAGAGCAACAGCAGAGGAGAAACAGCATCAGCGACCTGGAGGGCCTCTCTAAGCCAAACGCAGCGGCAGACGAGACTCACTGTTCCAGCGGTGTCCAGAATTTCCAGCATGCATTGCTGCCCGTCCACCTCAACTTGCTGTTGTGTCAGAAATGAAGAATTTAGAGGTAATCAGACGAATTTAATAATGTTCAGGAGGCAACAAGAAGTTTTGTTGTTTTTTTTTATAACCCTTACCTTTCTGTAAGAGTCTTCTATAGTAGGGTCATACTTCTCCACAAAAATGCCTTGCACAAACTGGACTGTCTGGAATCAACCAAGAAGACGACAAAATTAAAAGCGGTAACTGCATTGTGCTAAATAATATTTTAACAAAATACAGTAACCCTTATTAAAATTTCACATCAGTTTTGTCTCAGCTTTATCTATTTTTAATGACTTTAAATGAAAAATCAAATCACTGCAAAAATACAAAATCCTACGAAGTATTTTTGGTTTAGTTTCTAGTGCTAATGTCTTACTACACTAGAAATAAAACCAAACTCACTTACAAGTAACTTTTCAGAAAGATATGGGATCTTGTTTTAAGTTAATAATTCCTTACCATTGCTAAAAAAATAAATAAAAAGTTCCACTTATAATGACATTTTCTAGTAAAAAATCTCGCACTTTACCATCAATAATAAGGAATTATTTACTTAAACAAGCTCCAGAATCTTGCTGAAAAGTTACTTGTAAGTTAATTTTGCTTTATTTTAATTGTATTAAGATATTTGCACTATAAACTAAACCAAAAATACTTGAAAGATTTTGTGTTTTTGCAGTGCATTTGTAATGATCTTCCAAGGAACACTTACCAGCGCAGATTTCCCCACACCTCCTGATCCAAGCACGACTAGCTTGTACTCACGCATGGTGGGTGACTTCACTGGACAGCACAAGAGTCTGAAAAGACAGAGACAGAAATCAGAAATTTAGAGGTGAAGACATTCTCCACCTTTCCACAGACACAGACGGGGGAAAAGACTGTGCTGAAATATGGAAAAAACAGTTTGAGAATATCCCAGAATTGATCACAGATCAGCTATGACTCAAAATATATACAAGTATTTTAAACAGTTTGGGAAAAACAAAGCGTCTGATGCACTTTGAGGACAGTGAACTAATCATAAAATCATGATATTTCCCCGATATTGTCTTGTTGAATTATTCTTGTTCATTTTTGCAAACAAAAAGTCCGAACTGAAAATAAATGTAAAAACTTAACACGTGTTTTTGTATTACAAATATTTAAAGTCAATAAGAGTTATGACATAGTAATTTTATGTTTTTGTAAGACGTTATTGAGAATTAAACACCAACATTTGAGTGTTAAAAAAGGCAAACACACCAAAAAAGCAACTCAAATGAATATTTTTTTGCATTTCAGTTAAATCCTAAATAAGTAAAGGTGAAAATTAAGAGTAAAATGTATTAAAATGGACAATGATGATTAAGAATATTTAAGTAAATATTCTTAAGATGCAAAATTTGGTAGGAGGGAACTCTCTGTGATTGGCTGATTAGTGTGGTTCATTTACTTAAACTTTACCAAGTTGCAAATCCAGACCCAAAGTAAACATAAACAGCACATGTTGTTCTTTGTTCACAAATATATATGTGCTCACATCAACATTTTCTCACAGCAAAACTCTAAAATAAACAAACAAGGTTTAGCCTGGCAGGAAGCAAGAAAAGTCTGGCAGCCCGCCATGCTTACAATGCACTGCAACCATCTAATTTGATCCCATTTTAGTTTAATATCAGTCAGTTTCTTAATTAGCTGCTCATAGGTAACTTCTTGTTTAATTGTAGGTGGTTACATAGATCTAAAGCGCTGCTGAAGTATGCAGATAAATAAATCTTAGATGTTACGCGTCAATAGACTGGTTACAATAAGCAATAAATCAATTAATCACATGAGTAATTAAAATGAAGTCAATTTCCATTTGAATAACTTATTGTTTCTCTCTTTCTACAAAAACTGGATGAAAAAAGTCTTCAGTCTGGTTCTAGGAATTTTGTTTACAGCAACTTCATAATCAATCTTATTTGTTGTTCTGTTTGTTTATTTTGGATATTTCAAAATACTTTGTTTAAAATACAAAGTTTTTAGCATTTAAGGCCTTGAAAATACTTGACAGTAGTCTCAAGACAACATTATTGTTTATTGCAGTCAAATGAGCAGAATGTCTTACCAGATCTAACTGATGTCTTGTGGATCAAGCAGCTTTCTGAAACAGGACTAAAGAGTATAATTTTCACGCCACGAGATTTAAAATGATGTAAAATGATGACAATGTTAATTTTTCTGCATACAGATTTTATTTTAGAACTATATTCTGACTCATTTTCTTTCACTTCCTCCTCCAGTTTCTCATACCAGCAGCTCAGATCTAATTAAGTTTGCCATTTTAGCTTCACTTGCAAGCAGACGCAAGCTTTGTTAAAGTAATCGTTGGGTGTGAGTATCAAACAATTGCTGTGAAACGTAAAGTTTAGATGATTAAACGTAACTTGATGCTCATAATAACAGCCTTGTGTGAGGCGGTTTTTACTGGATGAAAAAAAATAAGTGACGCCGCTGTAAATCAGCGTGAAATATTTAAGTATTATGCATTTTTTGCAGCACCTGCAATCTCACACCAAAGTTCAAGCCCTTGTTAAGTGTTCCAGTTTCACAAATAGCTTCATCTCATTACAATACAGAAGAAAAAGGTCGCAGTGAGTAACCCATCATCAGCCTGACACACATTAGAAACACAGAATGGCCTAGAAAAACGATTTGGCACAAAAAGGAGCTGCCACCGGCATTTTACAATAAAGACGCAAGTGTTTTATGCAAATTAAAAATGTAAATCTTTGTAATAGTTTAGGGCTTGTTGAGATTTAACCATATAACCATGACTAAGATGTAATTTAAAATTATCAGCTTCTCTGATTTAACTTTTTATAGATTTATGTTTGAGTAAAATTAACTTTATTCTTCTATTCTATGAACTACAGACAACATGTCTCTGAAATTCCAAGCAAAAATTTAATATTTATTTACAGAAAATGAGAAATGGTCAAAATAACAAAACCGATGCAGAGCTTTCAGACTTCAAATAATGCAAAGAAAATAAGTTTGTATTCATTTAGAAACAACAATACTCATGATTTAACTCAGGAAGAGTTCAGAAATCAAAATTTGGTGGAATAACCAGGAGGATTTCAGTGAGATTCAGTGCAGTGGACTCTTAATGTTTTCCATATCTGTATATATGAATAAACCATGTAATTATAGACATATTTCCTGGTTAAGCTCTAACAAAGTGCTAACACATATCAAGTGATAAAAAAAGAAAAGAGAATGACACATGATACGTTTCACCTACATAAGCTGAACATGTGAAGTCAAATAAAACATCTTGGGACATAATTCTGAATTTAAAACAAACAAATGTACATTTCTAACATCAAATGTCAAAGTGGGGGAGAGATTTACAGTAAAATCCTGTTTAAAAACCTCTGAATGTAATAATTATGCTAGGTCAGTAAGATCTTTGTCAAATGCTGCGACAAACAATACAAAACCCACTCTGTCGCAATCGGTCAGCATTAGCAATTCTAACTACGACGTCTGAAGCACCACAGTGAGAGACAGGCACACAGCAGACTTCACAAAGAGCCATTGTGACGACTCTCATCTACTCAAGTACGCCACACAGACAGAAAACAGAGATCAGAGAGTGTACGCGTGACGAACGCTCACAAAAACGAGGACGGGGTGCACAGAAAGGCACAGAAAGCCCATGGCTGATGAGCCTTGTGCTCCTAAAGTAAAAGTCACAAACTTGCTTCTAAGTTTTTACATCATATAAGTACCAGGAATGTTCTCCTGACTAGAAACAAGACGAGGGAGGCGTATCAGAGCCTGCCGATTTTTTTTTTTTTTTTACCACACCCGCTCTTAGTTTTCATAATAAGGAGTCTCTATGTTCTTGCCAACAGTAAATGAATAATTTGATTCCAAATTTTGATGAGATAATGTAAAACTGATAGAAGGCTTTCACAACCACCAGGAAATTCATTTACTCTAATAAATCTGCTTCATTTACCTTGTACACAGTTGTAATGATAGAAAGTCCCTCTACATCTGGGGAAGAAGGCCTTATGGATCCTCAGGTTCACTGATGCCAACCAGTCTCCAAGGCGACGAGATGTAGAGAGGAACAAATCTGTCCAAATGGCTCCTAAATGTAAACAATAAGACAGAAGTCAGCACAAAAAAATACAGAAACAAATAATAATCAAATTACAAACGGGGTAAACCTGAGTGATCATTACTAAAATGTTGGGATTGTTTTATTTTGAGGCTGAGAACATTTACAGCTAAATGCTAAAATTAAGATAAATAATTTCCAGTTTGAGAAGGAACCTGAATCTAGCATTGATTAATTAAACTTGTCCTCGCATCTCTAATCCATTCATGTTTGGTATGTAGGTTGTTGGAAAAATTAATTAAACTATTTCGCTGATATTAATAATTCTTGTCATCTTTGTGTAAATCAAACAGGGTTTTGTTCGACGATTACTAAAAGCATTTGCTATTTTATTATGATGATATGCTTACATTGTTATTGAAAATATTCCAAAAAGCAACAGCAAATAAAAAAGTTGGCTTTTAAGGAGATAGCTCAGCTGGTAGTGTGATAAATCAAGGAACTGGAGCAAAAAAAAGAAAAAAAAAAAAAAAGTGGTAGGCGAGACCGTAAATAAATATCTAAAATAAGCAGAGCTGGGTGATATGGCTTAAAAGTAACATTTTTGATTTTTTTCCTACCAAATTTTATTTTAATCAGTAATTTTTTTAATCCATTTTAAAAAGAAATTATAAATGACAGAAATATTTTCAAAAACGTACTTTCCCCCCCCAAATCATACCTTCTGGGAGTTGACCTGAATTCAAAGTACACCTAATACAAGCTGTAAAACATGGCTGTAAATCAAAATGACAAGTCACATGCCGGACTGGCATCACTCTGAACTACAGAAGCCTGAAGAGAGCATTTGTGAAAGATTTTTTAAACAATTAAACCTTTATAAACAGCTATTTCAAGCTCATGCTTAGCAGTATCAAATGTAAAGATACAAATATATATTTTTCTGTTAACATGTCATTGCTAAATGTACAGGAAACTTTAAGTGTTTATAATTTGAACAAACAGATGAATAGTTTACATTATTACATGATTTGTTGCACATTTTCTCTTAATTTAGACAGAGTTAAAATTATGTTGCAACTTTACATTACAAAACTTCTCAAATTACTAAAGCTGTCTGCCACGTTCAGTATGAAAAAAGGCTGATCTGAACCATTAATAACAAAAGGTATTAATTTTCCTCCCACAGTGGCAAGCCAGGGGACAACATCTTCAGCTTACAGACAGTATCATGTGTCAGCGACAGAGGAGGGAGGGGGATTTCAACTCGACTCAAACGATCAAATACACTTCTAGTCTGAATTTAAAACTATTTCTATAAACCTCCTCATTTAGGAGCTCAGTTGAAAACACCAAAAGTTGGGCAGCTGTAAAGTTACTAATAAAAAAGGGCTCACATCTTGTACAGCAGTTGGTTTCGAAAAGAAGGGAAGGGTGTGGCTATTAGTTTCAAAAACCCCAACACTGACACTTTAACACCGAATAAAAATCCACAGCTGTTACAAACAAAAACAAGCACACCAAACCGTGATTTATCGCAAAGTCTGGGACGGGGTAATCAGAAACTAGAAGTTGCTGACCAGGAAAAAGTTTGACAACTTATGTACTAGCACTTAGTTAGCACACTCCGGCAAATGCTAGCTAACGGCGTTTATTGGTAGCCTGGTAAATATATTTGAAAATGTAGTTAGCGGCATTCAAGGTGGCAACTAATTTTAACCAAACCCCCTCAAAGCACAAAGGCCACAGTCTTCTGTTTTCTGGTGTCTGGCTCGCAGTTTGGGCTCTCTGTACTTTTTAGCTAAAATGGGGCGCTAACTAGCTACCCAGTTAGCATTAGTCACTCCTCTGAAACTATTAGCTTTTCCCAAAAGTTTCAGCTCCAAGTCATTACTGTGTATAACATCGGTGTGCGGATAAGCCACTAAAAGCTTGAAGACTGCTTGGGTATAATTAAATACGCTTACTTGAAACGAAAACGTAGTTTGCGTCGAGAACTCGTCAGTTACTCACTAGCTCTCTTGTTAGCCATAGCTAAGCTATGCTCTACACACAGCACTGCTTCTCTACAACTGAGGATATGTCAGAAACACATAAGGACTAGGAAACAAGCACAAGCTCACACTACTAATCTAACAAAGACACATTTTAGATAATTAGTCTTGAAATTATTATTTTTTCTCCAGATGTATCAGCTTTTTAAAGAGACTCACCGTACTCCGCAATGCGAGTGCGTTAAATCAGACTGAATGTGCGGAGAGCTCCGGCTGTGGCTGCTGATTGGAGCAGAAGCAGCCAATCAGAGCGATCCAAGTTACGATAGAAATGAATATTCCTGACTTGAAACTGTCCGGATAAAAACGTGGATACCTATCAAACAGGCATTTCACTCAGGAATTTAAAAGCAGCAGAAAAATAATGTGGATCAGTGTAGTTATTCTGATCCATATGGAGGTCAGTGTCTAATTTCCACAGTGAAGTTTTTGACAGCAAATGCTGTATTTTGTAATATAATATATTTTTATAATATATTTTACCTGCGACAGACTGGCGACCTGTCCAGGGTGTACCCCGCCTCTCGCCCGGGACGCAGCTGGAGATAGGCACCAGCAACCCTCCCAACCCCATTAGGGAAGAAGGGTGTTCAGATAATGGATGGATGGATGAATATATTTTACATATTATATTGTCTAAAATATATTATGAAATTTTTAACCTTTAGGGGTTTTTTTGGTTGTTTTTTTATTTTAATTATTCTGTTAAAATTTGGGACAGAATTTTGGACAAAGATTATAGATGGCTACAAAATACTTAAACAATGTTTTAGCACAATAAGCAGTAACAATAGAAAAGCAGAAGAAATTTGTTAGCATTTTGTCTTAAATAAAATGCAAATCAAATCAAATTTTTTTTAGTGAGAGCTCCGAACCCAAAAATGAAATAAAATTTCAAGAAAGAGTCTGAAACTGAAATTTATCAATATTTTTGGATTGATCCATCCACTGGTGAATGGAAGCAGCTGAAAGTCTTACTTTGTACAATCAATTCAGCAGAGGGTAGAGTACCCAAAAATTTTACTCAGGTAAGAGTAGCACTACTAACACATATTTTTACTCAAGTAAAAGTAAAAAGTATCTCTCTAAGAAATTGCTCTAGTATACGTCATAACATAATTTTTGATGTCATCACACAGACAAAAAACACAACTTTATGTACAAATTTAGGTAATTTAAAGACTAAAATAAAAATGTCCTACAAATATATAACATAATTGCAAAAATAGACAATTCTTGACACTTTTCTAAATAATTTCATTAAATATAAAATTTGATAAAAGAAAACTTCTCACAGTGTGATGAGCTGAAAACCTCTAGAGGATCTGATACTTTTTATTGTTTTCCTTCCAAATTCTTGTGCTTCTCTTGCTTTGCACTGATTGGCTCTCTTTTTAGAAACTACATTTCCTGGTTTTAGATGCTGACCTCTGACCTCTCTTCTGTAACGCTTGTTTGTGTCACATCATGAGCAGAAATTTCCTTTCCAACTGGCCTTCCTCTGTCCTCTGTCCTCTGACTGAATGGATCACATGAGTTAGCCTTAAAGTATTTCTTTCTTGTTCCACTGGCTAAATATGGGAGTTGGGTTTATCACTGAGGCCGCTCTTATTCTTATGACTGCAGGATATTATTAGCTTCTCTGCAGAGGGAGTGTTGCCATGCTTTCAAAACAAAGTGTTCCTGCCCTTATTTAATCAAGTCGACAAACAAGGATCTTGCAACAACTTCGGTCATTAACCAGATACAGGAGCAAAACCAAAAGAACAAAACTGGTTTTGAAATTAACTTAACCCAACTGAAGATGTGAACTGTTTAATACTTTATGAGCACAAAAATAATTATAACTAAATCCAACAGACAAAACTAAATGGCTTATGGAAATATTGGTAACTGTTTTAAGGATGTATATTTTCTTTTAAACAATTTCCTTGTAATAGTTTATATCTTTGTTGAATTCTGTATGTGCTGAGATTCGTTTGCTCGTATTGTTTACATTTATTATTATTATTTTAATTAAAATGGAAGTTGTTATGAACTCACAGTTCAGATTAATTTCACTTCCTGCTACGGCGTTAGTGAAATTACCGTAATAACCCCATGTTGACTGGAAAGCGCAACGTCTCCCCTTTCAGAAACCGTTGGGATTTTTCAGATAGCGCAAAATGATGTGGAATTAGGGCACTGGGAATTTGGCTGAGTCGTCGACACGTTCAGCCTAGAAGAGTTAATTTAGCAAATAAATAAAACTAAAACTAAAAGGTCTTATTTAAATTTTTGTGATTTCACTTCTATTTGACCATTACAAGAAATTCAGCTTGAGCTTGTAAGGGAAAAGAATAAAGTCAAAATAATACGAGAATAAAGTCAAAATATTATGAGAATAAAGTAAAAATAATACAAGAATAAAGTCACAAGAAAATAAAATCATAATATTATGACTATATTCTTGTAATACAACTTTATTCTTGTATTGTATTGACTTTATATTTTTGTATTGAATTTATTCTCATATTATTTTGACTATTTTACAGTATTTGACTTTATTCATGTAATATAACTTTATTCTCATACTATTTTTTTTTCATTTTTTAGTGACTTTTTTGTTATAATCTCATGATTTTATTCTTGTAATTTCATGTTTTATCTTTTTCTTAATACGGCCCCAATACTCCATCATAATATACTCCCCCAAAAAGTTTGGTCAAATATTTATCTGTCATTTAATACAGCAACTGACAGAGACTATGATTATATTTTGGATCAACAATAATTCAAGATTCCTTTTCTACAAAATTTAGACCACTTTATTAAGATGTTGTCTATTAACGAGGAGATAAAAACGGCAAATTATTTACGAAATATATTTTTTCACTTTTTATTAAAAAAAATGTAACCTTCCAGTTCTCTCAACTGGTTTAGCTAAATGTTTGTCTCTGTGTGGATCAGGGGGGAAAAAACTGAATAAATGTGATAAATTCAAACTTGTTCACTCAAATCTTATTTTATAAATAATTGCAGCAGTCTGTAGTGAATTAATCCATAAATGGAGAATATTTATGATGTTTCTTTGCACCAAGTGAAATGAGAAAACCTCTCCATAGAACAAAAGGGCTTTATTCCACAATATAAATTGTAACATCTTCACCTTTCCTCTCTATCGTATGATTGGTTACCATCCTGCGGATCTGCATGTCAGCAGCGTGTTTCGTTTATTTTAGTTTTTCCTTCGGCGAGCTCTGGAACGTCTCCGCAGCTGTAACCCGTCCACGTAACTTTCTTTACATCACATCAACATCATTGCTAAAAACACAACTGGGCAGAGATCAAGCCATCAAAGTAAAAAAAAATAAAAAATAAAATAAAATAAAATTGCTCAGATAAATAAAACCTATTCTACAAAAACAAAACATGGAATAATTATATTAAGATGCATGGACTAAACAACGAGGTTTAAAGAAAAACTAAAAGCAATTATAGTTATTTTTACCGGGGTTAATAACTTCTTTTCATTCCCCATAACTCTGTGAAACATGCAAAGAGGCTCCAAAGAAGATAAATTTTAATCCTTAGCGCTTTTTACTTGGGGTATCGTGGTGTAAGACTCCGCTGTGCCGATGAAATGCAGACCCATGCAGCACACTTAATGTCCTTTGTTTCTTTTTTCATTTAGACAACCACAAACAATTTATAAGAAAGAAAGAAATATATATATATATAATATATGTAAAAATACAAAAAAACCCTAGACATTATAGTTCTGGACGACAAGTCAAAGAGGAGATAGCACCATTGTTACAAAAGGGTCAGACAGGTGGGACTGTGTCGGGGAGGGACGGGGACCGGATCAGTGACGCTTCAGGAACGGACCAAGGACCTGCAGACTTCCCAAAAACTTTAAAAAATAAAATAAAATTAAAAATTCATTTTCTTCACTTTCTCGTCTGTCGATCGCTCAGCGAACAAGCGACACAAACGTAGTCCTCCTTCTCGGCCGTCTCCGCCGTGACGCCGACGCAGACCTGGTGGAACCACTGGTTGCATCTGCCGTCACACTGGACCCAGTCCACCTGCAGCGGCACAAGGACCAGAAACCACAGAAAAAGGGAAAAAAAAATCAGTTTTATCATAAAAAACTGTTTGATCTGGGAGGTTAAACATCCCAGGTTTTGTTGTTTGCAACTCAATCAGTTTGTGGTTTTGTCCTGAGAACATTTCCAGGGTCTTCATGCGACTTTATGAAGGAAGGAAACAAGTTGGTTTATAAGTAAAAGAATAAACATCTTTCATACAGTACAGACCAAAGGTCTGGACACAACTGTGTGTCCAAACTTTTGGTCTGTACTGTATATGTTTTATATTTTGTTTATTCTGATCAAATAAAGTTTGTGCAGCTCCTGCCTTTCATTAAAACAAACAATAATGATGGTTCAATGGTTGTATAATCAGGGTTTGAACACTTTTCCCACAATATAATTCAATAACTTATCAAGCTTTTTCAAAGTAAGTTTTCAAACTTTTTCAGGAACAAAGTTTGGAAATAAAAACAATACAAATTAACTAAAGAAGACAGTTTCAATACACTGCTATATATCACATCACTCATAATGTCTGGTGATAGTATTCTACATTAAACAATAGGGAGAAGGTCAATTAAAATAGAGTTTGAAATAATAACTATTCATTACATTGAAACAATCCAAACTAAATGTGTTAAAGTAAATTATCTTCCTGTTCAAATGAAATGCTTAAAGACAAAATACAAAAAAAGCAACAAAAAAAATAATAATAATCCTCAAATTTCAAAAATGCTCTTTGACTTCCAAAATATAAGCCAACCTTTATTTCAGTTACACAGATCAATAATTCACTGATTATTCCCGATTAGGAATGATAAATATTCACTATATTGAAACAATTCAAGAAAGTTGTATAAACATAAATTACCTTTGTGCTCAAATTACACAAAGACATATAAAGAAGATTAGAAAAAGTTACAAAAAATATATAAGTTTTTGGCATTTAGAAAATAAAATTAATTTTGATGATTGTATCTCGAAGGTTTAGACAGATTTAACTTCAGATAGTGATTAAAAAAACAAACTATTTTTTTATTAGGTGCATGAATATATCTGTTTTTAACTGTAGATAACACGATATCCAAGTTTAAGCTTTTAATCAAATGTTAGATTGCACTTTATCACAAAACTGTGCAGTCTGAATATCAAAAAACTTTCAAGATACAGAAATCATGTTCTTTCCAAACCTTGAAAGCCAAATTTAAAATCAAGCATTTTCCAGGATTTTAAGCACCTTTACACAGGATTTTAACTGGCTTCCCTCCCTTCAGTTTAAGGGATCACTTTAGAGTCTCACCTCGTCTCCTTCGGGCAGCAGACAGCTTTCAGCGGGACACACGGCCATTTCTTCGTCAGAGTCGTCGGACTGGGAGAAGTCGGAGCGCGGGGAGGATGAGGTAGAAGCCGGCCGGTGCTGCGGCTTCCTTTTATTCACCTTCTGTCTTTTGTGGGAGTGTTTTTTATCTTTCCCCCTGCTCTCTGCGTCCGGTAAACCGTCCCTCTCCAGACGCCTCTTCGCCTTCCTTTCTGAGGCCGTCATGGAGTCCATTGTGTCGTCGCTCCCGTCCTGAAAACAGAATCAGTCCCGATAAAACTCACCGAGAGCAAAACTCTGTTACACACCTGAAACTGTTAATGAGGGGAGAGGCAGACTCACTGCGAAATCACAAAATATTACCAAGTATTTTCAGTGCATTTTAAAATGCAAACGTCTTAGCACACCTGAAATAAGAAAATACTAACTTACAATTAACTTTTCAGCAAGATATAAGAGCTTGTTTTAAGTCAATAATGTTAATGCCCTTAATGTTAAGGAAAAAATATCACCACTGGCAGATTACTCCACTCATAAAATTTGAAAAATGTCTCGTTATAAGTACAATTATTTGCCAGTAGAACTAGCATTTTTTTAAATCAATATTATGGAATTATTTACTGAAAATAAGTGGCTATCTCTTGCTGAAAAGTAAGTTTAAAGTGAGTTTTGTATTATTTCTAGGGTACTAAAATATTTACATTAGAAACTACACAAAAATCCTTGGTAAAATTTTGTATTTTTGATGTGTAATCTGCAAAATTTACTTTTCCCCCCCAATAATTTAGCAAAAATTCTAAATATTACCAAATATTTTTTGATCTAATATCTAGTGCAAATATCTTAAGACACTTGAAATTATACAAAACAAACTTACAAGTAAATTTTAGGCAAGATAAAGTAGCTTGTTTTAAGTTTATCATTCCTTAATATTGATTAAAAAAACACTGGTTCCACTGGCAAATTATTTCACTTATAATGAGAGAAAATGTATTGTTAAATAAAAAATAAAAATAAACTACTTTTTTAATCAATATTGAAAAACTATTTACTTAAAACAAAGCTAGATGTGAGTTAGTTTAGCTTTAAGTCAATAATTCTTGAATATTGCTGAAAAATACTGGTTCAACTGGCCGATTATTTCAGTTATAACTTGGAGAGAAGAGACTATCTGGCAGTGGAACTAGAACTGGGTTGCTAGGTGACGGGCTGGGCCTAGTTGAGGTTGCTAGGTAACAGTGGAGTGCCTGGCCCTCACTCATGAAATAAGTGAAATAATCTACCAGTGGGAACCAGGACTTTTCCCCAATATTAAGAGATCTTTTACTCAACTCAAATCCTATATTCTTCCTGGAGATATAGGAAGATATAGGAGTAAGCTCCAATGGGAGATTATTTAATTTACACAAGATATTTTTCTCAAGTTACAAGTGAAATAATCTGCCAGTGGACCTAGTACTTTTCCATCAATATTAAGGAATTACTGACTTAAAACAAGCTGTTATTTCTTGCTGAAAAGTTAAATACTTGTAGTGTAAACAGTATGGTGGAAAATTACACAGAATTCATCATTTAAAAATCTAAAATACTTATTAAGTTTGCTATGATTTTTTGTCAGTTGTGTCAGCACTAAGCAGTTTTAAAATATCATGGAAATACCAGATGATAGATGAATGGATAGAAATAGAAGGCAAAAAGAAAATGACAGAAAGAAAGAAAAATGAACATAATAAATGCCATATTTTGTAATAAATCGTTCCCTGAGATAGGTCAGGAATTCATCAGTTTTGATAACAAAACTAATAATCTATCTATTAAAATAACAAACAGTGCTGACAGTAGCTGTATTTGCTAAGGTTGATTATTTTACCTCGTTCAGTGCCATATTTGTTCCCTGAGAGATGAACTGCACGTGTTTGCTGTGTTCTGACGGCTCCTCCTGGGCCGGCGAAGCGGCTCTGTTGGAGTGCTGGTTGTTGGCTCGGTCCAGTAGGATGTGGTACAGGCTTTGGACCTGCGGCAGCGACACCTGCAGCAGGAGCCCCTCCACCATCAGCTCCTCTAGCTCGCAGTTCAGGCCTGGAGAAACCAACAAACAGAGAGAGGTTCAACTAAATGTACAGGATTCCTCCTTTAAATCAAACTGCAGCTCTTGAGCAAACAAACAGAAAATCTAGTAAAAGTACTTTTGGTCTGTTTTCTGGTAGAGATGCACCGATCGAATGTTGATATCTGAATCAGCCCTGATATTGTAAAAAATTCTAGATTAGGTATTAGGGACAATGCCCGATCAATAAGCGCAGATCTATTTAGTCTAATTCTTTGCTTTGTGCTTCCATGTTTCATTAACTATTTTACATTATAGTCAGAATTAACTGTACTTTCTGAACCATTAAAAGAAGGTTTGTTGCATTTTATATTTACATGTTTGACCAAAATGTAAATAGTCAACTTATTGTTTTTATCAGTTTCAGCTTCTTCTTTGTTTATTTTATAATGTCTGTTCTACTCATAATTGAACAAGTTGAATTAATTAAAGTTGAGCTGCTTTTACAAGTTTAACCAATTGTGTAGTGTGCTGTACTGGTGCAAAATTTGTAAGGAATTTGTATTTCAGTACATTTATGGCTGTGTTTACAAAAAGAAACATTTTATGTCAATTAAGCTGATAAACTGTTTTGGATTGGTATCAGCCGATACTAAACCTCAGATATCAGTATCGGTATCAGAAGTAAAAAAGAAATGTGGAACCAGTTTCTAGTGTAAATATCTTAGTACACCTAAAATAAGACAAAACTAACTTACAAGTAACTTTTCAGCAAGATATAGGAGTTAGCATAGATGAAAAAGTACTAATTCCCCAGGCAGATTATTTCACTTAAAACATCAGAAAAAATCTACTGCTTTTAATGTTTTTTAATCAATGATCAAGAATTATTGACTTAAAACAAGCTTCTAAATCTTGCTGAAAAAGTATTTGTAAATTAGTTTAGTTCAGTTTAACATATCTGCACTAGAAACTATACAAAAATGACTTGGTAAGATTTTGTGTTTTAGCAGTGTGTGTCCCTTGTCCTACACACTTGAATTAAAAGATTACACTGCAAAAATTCAAAATCTTGCATTTTATTTTTGGTCTAGTTTCTAAATGCACATATTTTAGTACATTTGAAATGAGACAAAACTAACTCAGAGGTAACTTTCCACAGAGCTGTAGCGGCTTGTTTCAAATGAATAATTCCTTAATATTGATGTAACAGATCATTTTACTTATTACATGGGAAAAATGTTTTGTTATATGTGAAAAAAATCAGCTACTTTTTAAAAATCAATTTTAAGGAATCATTAACTTAAAACAAGCTCATTTATCTTGCAGAAAAGTTACTTGTAAGTCAGTTTTGTCTTATTCAAGGTGTACTAATATCTGCATTGGAAACTAGACAAAAATACATTTTAAAATGTTGTGCTTTTGCAGTGCAGTCATTTAATTAAGTGTGTAGAACAAGCTTCTGATTTGAAGCCTGAACTGAGCAAACACAGACCCTGCAGTGGGATGCATCTCTGCTCGGTGTAAAAGACGGTCTGAGCGTGGCTTGTCCTGTTCCACTCTGGAGTCAAACATGGAGCCTGAAAGAAGAAACATCAAACTAAGAATTAGCATCCGCGGCTAGCTGCTGGCTGGGACAAGAAAACGACTGACCGAAGACAGACCTGAGTGTTGTTGTGGGTGTTGTCGCAGCCCGACACCCAGTGGGTTAGTGTTGGAGGTGTTTCCGGTCTCTCCTCTAACTCCGGCAGGTTACACGTCTGTAAAATCTGCTGCGTTCGGTGCTGCCAGTTAAGAGTTCTCTCTACCACATAGTTCAGGGCGTCGCCCTCCGGCAGACGCACGCCTACGCCGTGCAGGGACGCCAGCAGGGAGAGGACCTTGCTTAGCGGGGGCTTCTCGGACCGCTGGCAGTGCGGACAGAGCCACGGCTGAGTTTCGCGCGACTCTGCCGGGTCCCTGACACACACGCTGTGGAAGGCGTCCCGGCAAAGCTCGCACTGCAGCATGGCTCCCATGGGCGCCTCCTGGCAGAAACACACCTTCAGGTCCATGCAGTCCGCTGTGGGGAGGAGCTTCGACTCGTTCGCCGCCCTGAGATTGAAGAAGGTTTCCATCTCCCTCACGCGCAGCTCCTCCAGAGTCGCCATCTGGTTGATGAAATGAGTCAGTTTTATTTCTGCACAGGTTAAATGTGACTTATTAGGCTTCCTTAAACAAGTTAGGATAGATCTACGGCCTATACAAAACATATTCATTAACATTTTTGCCCAAAGTCATTCTTAGATAAAGAAATTTCAGTCTGGTCAGTTTTGTCTATTTTGAGTCATTTTAAGGCCTCTGTCACTTTAAATCAGAATAAGCTGCTGCTGGCCACCCCGCCAACTCAAATGGCTGCAAACAGATGCACAATTATACTACTCTACATCTTTGAAAAGCATTAGTAAAGCCTCCAGCACAATCAACAAGAATACAGCAAGTGATTTCTGGATGGTAAATCGACTACAAAACACTTGTCTTTTCCTATAGCCATTGTACAGCGGTAAAACTAGCCGACCAAACATCCTGGAGCTCCATTTGGGTTGTTACGTAATGGGGCGGTTAATGGGAATGTGACTTAACATTAGGGAAGTTTGTGAATAATTTTCCGGATCATGGATTCCCTTTAAAAAATATTATCTGGCCTCTGGTTGTTGGGAAATGGACCCAAAATTAGGCCACAAACATTTTTTTTACATTCCACAAGGAGACAAGAAATCATTTGATTGAATTTAAATCTGTAATCAGCTTAGATAATATTCTGAATGTTAAACTAATATTCAGAAAACTCAAGAACTACAGATAGATTTGTTTTGTTTTATTGTACTGATGCTTCTTTTACTAAAAGAAATCTGTCACACAGAGGCTTTTTGTTTGATTAGCAATTAATGATGAAAAAATGGTACATTCTGCATTTAAGAATATTTAAGGGGAAGGAAGAAGAGAGACACCAGACCCAACAGTGCAGATGATCTGAAGAGAGTTATCAAAGCAATCTGGGCCTCCATTAGACCTCAGCTGAACCACAGGCTGACCTCTTCCATGCCACGCCGCATGAATGCAGTAACTGATACAAAAGGAGCGAAACTGATTGCATCTACTGTAGCGTGCATGGGCAAATTTTTCAGAAAAGTTATTGTTATATTCTACTTTTCTGAGAAACTTAATGTTACGTTTTTATTAGCTGTAAGCTATAGTCATCAAAATGGATAGAAATAAACACTCCAAATATTTAACTCTGTGTGTAATGCTCTATATAATACATGAATTTAACTTTTAAACAACTTCCATGTGATCTTCTGTACTCACTGCAGAGTTAGGGTCCTTGGCCTCTGAAAGAGATTTCTCCACATCGCTGAGACAGTTCAGTCGTGTGGGTTTCTTTTTATTATTTTTCAGGGATTCTTTCCCCTTCTTGGCCTTCCTCTTCGGAGAACCGACAGCTCCAGCTTCAAACCTTGGACACAGGACCTGCATTTAAAGAACATAAATAGATAAACATTAAAACTGATGACTCAAATAATAAATACCTCTGTTGTTTTTAACTTACTCTGCAAAAACACAAAATCTTGCCATGTATTTTTGATTTAGTTTCTAATATAAATATTGAAATAAGGCAAAAATAAGTAACTTTTCGGCAAGATATAGGAGCTTGTTTGAATATTAATAACTTCTTAATATTAATGAAAAAGTATTAGTTCTATTGGCAGATTATTTCAATTCTGACATGGTTAAACTATCATGTTATAAATTAAATAATCTCCCAGTGGAACTAGAACTTTTAGCCTTTAATATTGGAAAAAATGAAATGAAAACACATTATTTGATAAGTTGTGCATAAGACTGAGATGAAGGAGATTTTATCAATGCTTATGACTGTTGTCATAAAGTGTCATTTGGTAAATAATGACATTATTAATGCAAAGTTGACACTTTTAATTGACTTTTACAGCAAGTTTGAATGGAACTTTGCATTAAAAGTGTCATTATTTACTGAATAATGCAAAGTTTACACTTTTAGTGAACTTTTAATACAACTTTTAGTGCACCTTTGCATTAGAAGTGTCATTATTTATCGCATGACACTTCATGACAACAAATGCAAACATTTATAAGGACTCCTTTCATGTTCATGACAGTCTCATATCAGTCTTATGCACACCCCATCAAATAAAGTGTTATCAAAAATGGTCTTGTTCCACCGGCTGATTAAGTCACTAATAAAAAAACAACAACTTTTTTTATATCAATATGAATGAATTATTTAGCTCCTAAATCTTGCTGAAAAGTAACTTGTACTTTAGTTTTGTCTTATTTCTAAACTTAACCAAAAATACTTGGTAATATTTTGTGTTTTTGAGCTCTTCCAGAGGCTCAGATCACAAATTTCAAACCTCATCCATTCACTGCCTGACAGATTTTAAATATGGACATGGTTCAGTAAAATGTGGTAGATAAAGAAAACATTTGTATGGATTTATAATCTGTACAATAATACCTCCAGCAATGTAAGAGTCGAGTCCTTTAGAAGGAAAGTTGCGGCTGCAGATTCTTTCCACTTCTGCAAGTCTGCCATCAGAGACTCCAGCCGGTCCAACGGCTCCAGTTGCACTTGGATGGCTTGTCCTCGTAGCAGCATGTCGGAGAGGCTGTCCGCCATCAAAACGCAGCCGCTGGCCTGAAGGAAGCACAACTTTTGAGTGGAAAACTCAGAGTTTGAACACTTTTCCCACAGTAAAATTCAGACACTTCTCAAGCATTCTCAAGGTAAGTTTTCGAACTTTTCCAGCACCAACCTTTGGATATAAAAACAAAACAAATGAACTAAAAATCAGCGTTTCAATTCATTATTACATGACACAATTTATCAATGTTACTAAAAATGTCTTGTGATAGTATTCCACATTCTACAGGAGGGACAATTGAACTAAAAAATGACAAACATAACAATATCACAAAATTATACCCTATTCATCTGACTAACCAGAGAACAAAACACTAATTTAACAAAAAATATCTCCAAATTTGGGGCTGCACAGTGGTGCAGTTGGTAGAGCTGTTGCCTTGCAGCAAGAAGGTCCTGGGTTCGATTCCCGGCCGGGGATCTTTTTGCATGTTCTCCCTGTGCATGCGTGGGTTCTCTCCGGGTTCTCCGGCTTCCTCCCACAGTCCAAAAACATGACTGTCAGGTTAATTGGTTTCTCTGAATTCTCCCTAGATGCGAGTGAGTGTGTGAATGGTTGTGTGTCCTGTAAGTCTTTGTGTTGCCCTGCGACAGACTGGCGACCTGTCCAGGGTGAACCCCGCCTCTCGCCCGGGACGCAGCTGGAGAGGAACCAGCAACCCTCCCGACCCCATTAGGGATAAAGGATGTAAAGAAAATGGATGGATGGAATATCTCCAAATTTTAATAACGGTCCTTCACTTAAAACACATAAGCCAACATCTATCTCAATTACACAGATCAATAAGTCACTGATCCAAGCCAATCGTATTAACGTAAACTACTTTCGAGCTCAAACTAAACAAAGAAAAACATACAAAGAAAGTTACAAAAAAATTCTTTAAAAAATACTCTTGCCAAGTTTTCTCACATTTAGCAAATAGAAACAGTTTCGGTAATTCCAACTAATCTAAAACAAGAAAAGCTTAATCTGATTTAACTTCACACAAGTGAATGTGTGAAAATAAAATGTGTGTATCTTTTTATTCAGAGTATAAAAACATCTGGGTTCAACTGCAAGTAACATTTTCCAAGTTAGGCTTTTAATCTAACATATGAAACACTTTCCAAACCTGGAAAACGCCTAAATGAAATTCAAGTATTTTCAAGGATTTCTTCACCTGATGCTCCTCGGCTTCTTGAAGCCACTCCCGGGCTTTCCTGATGGTGTCTTTCAGCAGCAGACAGTTTGGGAGGTGAGCTGGGATTACGGAGGCCTTTTCAGCAGCAGCGCTCAGAGTCTCTATGGAGTGAGGCGGCCTGGTGATAGAAATAAAACATCATGATTTCAGGCAGATCCGTGTTATTTATTTAGCAGCAGACGATATGAATGAATGGGTTTCTGCTTCATTCATAGGATTCCTACAAAGAAAATTAAAAAGGTGCTGCAAACACAGTTTAAAACCTGAGATTTTTGTTGTTAAACTTTTGAGTAGTTGTTTTGTTCCAGGAATTATGTATCTTTCAAAAGAAATTGCATTTTTTTCGACATTAGCAGAATATGGATAGAGATTAATGGAGAAGTGGCTGCAGCCATGTATCAGGTGGTGCTGCGCTCACCTGGCCTTCAGCAGGCTGCTCGCCTTGTCCTCCCAGCTCTCCGACAGGGTGAGCTGCTCCTGGAGGCGCGCCATGGCTTTCTCCACGGACGGATGCGGTACTAAGCCGACTCCCTGGTCGATGAGTCTCCTCATGGCCTCCAAGGTGAGCGTGCTGGGCTGGGCGCTGGCCAGCTGCACGGCCTCCAGCCACCTGGCCTGCTCCAGCCGCTCCCGGAGCTGCGGCAGCTCTGGAAGGTCCACATCAAAATCAAAGCTGACGTCCAGGAGGCTCTGGATCTCTGCGACGCTGGGAGACTCCTCCACCAGGACCTTCTCGCTGTGCTGCTGGAAGTCTTCAATCCGATTCAAGAGTTCCTAAATGAAAGGAAGCATTAATTATTTTGCTTTTCGACATTTGCTTAATGATACATACCCACACACACACACAGTAGTATACAATAGTAGTACTTTCTTTAATGTTTTTTGTTTATTATTTTCTAGGGGACCCAGGCCCCCTACAGCCCCCTCATGCAGGCATCACTGCTGCCACTGGTCATAAAGTGCTTCATAAAAGTATTTATCCCCCATAAACTTCCTTCATATTTTGTCACAAACTCCAATGTATTTTATTAGAATCTTATGTAACAAGCACAAAGTGGTCAGTAATTAAAATATAAATTTTTTAAGATTTTTTTTTTTTTTTACAAATTAAAAAATGAAAAGTGTTATATGTATTTGCATTAACCCCTTCACTCTGATACCCCAGAATAAAACTCAACCTAAACCACACAGAGGACAGCAAACTTTACAATCCAAAGACCTATTTTTACTAAAGAAGAGCAGATCGATCCAAAATATCAATAATATCAATTTGGTATCAGTATAGAACTGATAATTTAGTTTCAGATTCACTCTTAAAATTTTTCTTGTTTTTGTGTTGTAGTTTATAAACTTTACCCCCCAAAAGCGTTTTGATTTGTTCTGAAATTATTATTTAAATCACAATTGTTTTACAAAAAACTGACATAAAATCCTAAAAGACATTTTTTATTTGTGACGTTAATGTAAAAAACTACAAAATGTTCCTTTTCCTTGCCGTACCTTGAGCTGAGGTGCCTGCGGGAGGCTGCAGCACAGGTTGTACAGCTGCCTCACAAAGGAGCTGAGCTCTTCCACCGTTAGCTGGCTGCGAGATTTTCCACTTCCGCACCGATACCTGGAACAACGGGGAGACTCAACTTGATAATACTGACACAGTGGAACGAACAAATGTAACTTTTATTACAATGTTACCTGGTCTGCTTCTTGCCGTTCAACAGCTGCTGAGCCACCGAGGCGCATTTCTCTGCGTCTTGAGTGACGAGCCGCAGCCGCCGCAGCAGGTCGTTGTCGGGGAACAGTCTGGTCTCTGACTCAGTGAGAAGAGAGCGAAAGACGGGCAGACCTGAGGAGAGAACGACGGGTCAGACGCCGTCTTATTAACGCCTTCACAACCCAACACTGAAATGTTTTCAGCAGGGGAATGAAACACAGCTAATATGGACTAAAAACTTTATCACAGTATTTTGTGGAACTATTTTGAGGTTAAAAGTGGCAATAATAACTATTTATTAGTTCTTTTTTTTAGTAAACTTTGTGGCTGTGACTGCATGACGCAGGAATTGTAGCCCAACAAACAAAAATACTGATATTGATTTACACATTTGTAAATCGCTTCTTTAGGACATCAGTTACATAAAAAAAAAGTGTGATCTGCATCACTAAACTGCACACAGTGATTGCATTGAATCACATTTTTACATTTATTGATATTTATTAATAGAGGACAAAACACTCCAAAATCACAAAATCTTTTTTTGTGTAGGTTTTAGTGGAAATATCTTAATGCTCTTGAAGTAAGACATAACTAACTTACAAGTAATTTTTTATCAAGATATCAGAGTTTGTTTTAAGTCAAAAACTCATTAAAAATGATGAAAGAGTTCTAGTTAAAAGTGAAATAAACTGCCAAAGGAACAAGACATTTTAAATTATAGTATGGGAAAAATATTTTGCTCCACTGGCAGAATATTCCACTTATAACTAATACGTTTTTTTTTTTAATCAATGTTAAGGAATTATTGACTTAAATCAAGCTCCTAGTTCTTGCTGAAAAAATACTTGTAAGTTAGTCTTGTTTTATTTCAACTGTATTTCAACAAAGATATTTGCAGCAGAAACTAGATTAAAATTGCCAGGATTGTTAGTTGTACTACACCGCTAAAAACAAAATTTTACCAAGATTTTGCAGTGTAGTGCAATTAACAATCATGATAATACAGACATTTTTTGGGGGGACTTCAAACATCCTTAATTGGAATTTATTGTGACAATGATAAATCAAAACTCCTATCACGATAACAAATGTATCACAATAAAAGAAAATACGATAAATGCCTAGTTTTTATCGTGGAAAATCCAGTTCCAAACAGGAAACCTCTTAAAGCAAGAATACATCATGGAAAAAAATGCAGCTAATTTAGATAATTAACACAAACAGCAGGTATCAAACCTAAATATCACAGACTATTGCTTCACTTATTTAACGTTTTGTTTTACTCACCTTTTTTCTTCTCCAGTTTGGCCTCCAGAGTCTGAGTGACACGAGAGGCCCAGTCATCATAGAGCTCGGCTCGCTGCTTCACGGCGTTCATCATGGGGAACAGGTCATCCATTGTGTATCTGTAGCTGAAGGAGCAAACACAACTCCACATTTAGCTCTGGAGCTGCAGCAGATTCATGATGCAGCAACTTTTAGAGGAAAATATATAGCTAAGGCAGTGGTTTTTAAAGCGCGGCCGCCAGGGGGAGCTAGGGAGGCCTCACAGAGTTGGATTTAAAATGAGAACAAAAAGGATAAATAAAAATTAAATGACTTTTGAAAAATACAATATAATCTGAAATTCTATCATTATTGTAAAATATAATTTAAATAACTAGTTAAAATGTTGTTAGCCAAGATCATCTTTCTGATTGGCTGCCATTCAAATTTATGAAGCTGATTCTCAATCCTGAAATGGAAAAGTTTCTGGAAAGAAAAAAGACGGAAGGAACCATCCAGCAGCCCTGCTGCAGAAAACATAGGAACTGTGGGGATTAAATAGAATTTGATGTAATGAATATAAAATACGGTATTCCTTTTTTTTTTTTTTTAAATTCATCATTTTTATTTTTTTGTTTTTTTATTTATTTATTTTTTCCCCACCAGGGGGTCTTTTGTGGGCTCTAGTGTCCCTTATTCGAAAGTAGGCTGGCAGGAAAGGGGGGAAGACATGCAGCAAACGTCGGCCGGGTCTGGGAATCGAACCCGCAACCGCCGCGTCGAGGACTGAAGGCCTCCAAATGTGGGTCGCGCTACCCTCTACGCCACCACAACACGGCCTATTCCATATTTTTAATAATCAAAAGAGGGGATTATGGTGGAAAAATTTTAAATATAGTATATTATAACACAAACCTGATAAATAGATTTGCACCTCAAAACTCATCAAAACTAAAATCAGAAGGCATGAAGCAGCACAGCTGCACTGCAAAAACTCAAAATCTTACTAAGTATTTTCGTCTAGTTACAAGTGCAAATACCTTAACACAGTTGAAATAAAACAAAACTAACTTGTAAGTAAATTTTTAGCAAGATACAACAGCTTGTTTTAAGTAAGTAATTCCTTTGATATTCATGAAAAAGGTTTAGTTCTACTGGCAGATTATTTCCTTTATAACAAGACATTCTTCCAGTGCTTTAAGTGAAATAATCTGCAAAAGGAAATGGTACTTTTTCATCTGCATTAAGGAATTGTTGACATAAAACAATATCTTGCTAAAACGTTACTTGTAATTTAGTTTTGTTGAATTTCAAATAAACTAAGACATTTGCACTAAAATCTAGACCAAAACTACTTGGTACACAAAATGAATTAAATAATTACTGAAAAGTGAATAAAAGGGAAACAAAACACTCTAAAAGTTGATGTTTAGATATTTTGTAGCATTTTCTGAGGGTTTGCTGAGGGCCAGAAGCTAACGCAGCATTGAAACGTTTGGGAATCAGTTGCTTGCTAATTTAAGCAACGGTTTCATCAGGAGGATAACTCGCCTGAAGAAGAGTGCTAACAGCGACGCTGACACAGAGAGAGAAGAAGCTTTTCCAGCAGTTCTTACTTGAGAGTGTAGTTGGAGACGGGGCAGGAGCAGAGGCTGTTGATGTGGTAGAGACAGACCAGCACACCTGGGCTGCAGGGGCAGGTGATGGCGGAAAGGTAGCAGGTGGTCCTGCACTTGGCACACTGACGCTCATCATCTTGGAGGTGATCATATTTTGCCTCCTTGCAGTTCACCACCCCCTAATGGTGTTAAAAAAATCAACAGGATATGATTTTTCATTTTAGGAAACATTAATTTTTGGCACAAAATCTGTAAGTTTTACAGAAAATGTGAACCACTGTACCATTTTCTTGACTTTGTCCCTCAGTTCCTGCTCCTCTTTGATCATGAGGGCCATGTCCTTGTGAACGGCCGAGGCCAGAACCACGTTGAGCGTTTCTGCTTTGGTGGCCATGTTGCACACCATCTCATCGTGGGAGAAGACGTTGTACCGATGCAGCAGACGATAGTGATCCACACACTGCCTGCCCAGGGGCATCTGGATGCACAACCACAAACAGACAGGTTCCAATTATCCAATAAGAAGTAACATTTATTTTAGGCAAAAAATTACTTTTAAGGCTATTTTTTACTTTACTGCACTTTTTACTTTTACTTGAGTAAAAGTAAAAACATGTTTTAACCAAAAATTCAGCAGACACACACCTTGTTAAAATTGTACAAGTTTTTTATTGAAAGAAACTAATTTGGAAACAAAAATCTTCTGCCTGATTTTTTCTTTCTCAGGAATTGTTGTCATTTTCATTCTTAAAGTACTAAAATTTTCACTTATCTTTATATATCTGAATGACTTTGACTGGGCCATTCCAGAAAATCCAACATGTTGTCTTTAAAGTTTAAGTTTTCCTTTTGTTATTTCAATTTTTTTGAAAAATAAGTATTTCTGAGTAAAGCTACATACCCAGTCCACGGTGCAGAAGTTGACCGCCTCAGCGAAGTTAAAGCCCTGATTAAAGCCGCTGTGATACGCTCTGGGAAACGTGATGACGAACTCCCCGGCGCACTGGTTGGTTCTGTAAATCTACAGCAGAGAGACGAGTTGTTGGTTTTTATTCAGGAGATGTGAAACAGACCGAGGTGATGACTAAAGCAGCGGGTACCGGGACGCCGTGCGCCATCAGAGTGTTGGGGTTCATGATGGTGACCAGTTGGTGCAGCAGGTCCGGCTGGGACTCAAACAGCTCTGGAGCCAGTTTCTTCATCACCTTCTCCAGCTGCTCGGCAGCAAAACCAGGAGCACCATACCAGGTCTTCGGTTCGCCCCTAAACATGAACAGCATCACAAATAAAGCAGCAATAAGGAAACAACACTGCAAAAACACAAAATGTTAGATTGTCTAATTTCAAGTGTAAATATGTCAGGTAACTTTATGCTAAATTTTTTAATATATTGATAAAAAGTACTTGTTCCATTGGTAGATTTTTTCGCTTATGACATGACATTTTCCCATGTCATAAGTGAAATAATCTCCCAATGGATCTAGTACTTTTTTTTTTTTATCAAAACAAAGGAATTATTTACTCAGACTCAAACTTTTTAGTCTGACTCCTATTCAGCAAGATATAGGAGTAAATAATCTCTTAATATTAGTGAAAGAGTTTTAGTATTCCACTGGTAGATGTTTTTTTTTTTTTACTTATTTCATGAACAAGGGCCAGGCATTGCACCGTTTCCTAGCAACCCCAGCCAAGTCCAGCCCGTCACCTAGCAACCCAGTTCTAGTTCCACTGGCAGATTATTTCATTTATAACACAACATTTTCCCATGTTATAACTGAAATAATCTGCCAGTGGAACTTGTACTTTTTTTTTTAGTTACTTGTTTGTTTGTCTTATTTCAAGTGTACTAACATATTTCCACTAGAAACTAGACAAAATAATTCTTGATTTGGTGTTTTTAGCAGTGTGTGTCCCATGTTCTACACACTTGAATTAAATGATTACACTACAAAGACCCTAAATTTTAGTATTTTTGTCTAATTTCTTGTGCCTCTATCTTAGTACACCTCAAAAGTAAAGATAAAAACTAATTTACAGTAACTTTTCAGCACATTTTGAGTCAATAGTTCTTTAATATTAATCAAAAATACCAGTTCTACTGACAGATTATTTCAATTATAACATGGGAAAAGGTCTCGTTATAAGTGAAACAAGACATTTTCATCAAAATGAAGAAATTATTGACTTTAAAAAACTTCTTACTGAAAAGTTACTTGTACTTTAGTTTTGTTTTATGTCAAGTATACTAAGATATATGCACTATAATCTAAACAAAAAACATATTTGTGCTGAAAATAAAGGAATGTGCTGATCTTCTGTCCAGAAAAGTTAGGACTGAAATTTTATTTCTTTTTATTCTTTTTATTGCTGCCAGGTCCCTCTTTAAAAAGAGATGGTAGATCTCAATATTTTTTTATCTGGTTATTATTATTATTATTATTATTATTATTATTATTATTATTACTTGATTTAATGTCAAGTTTGGGGTATTTTCAGATATAAAAAAACAAATATTCAATAATTTGTCTTAACTACATCTGCATTTTCAGCAAAGTTCTGAGTCTCCTTTGTCAAACTGTATTTGTGTTTTTGCAGTGTCTCCTTGTATTTGTACCAGTGCAGGTAGTTGATGGAGTAGCTCCAGTGATCCTCAATGTGCCAGCAGAACGAGGAGAAGCACATGCCAACATAAAGCCAGGGCAGCGTCATCCCGCAGATGTCAGCAGTCACATGAGTCAGAACCGATGGGTTCATCATCGCCAGATTGTTCAGATTCCAGCCACATTTGAGGTATTTCTGCAGAAGACGAAAAACACAACAAATGTGATGTTGTAACAAGTCCACTTCTTCATAATAAATTGTATAAAAGAAGAGAAATGCAATCAAAACTGCTCACAATTCCTCTGACATAAAGAGAATACCTCATCTGCTGGGGAAACCTTAAATTTTCCATTTGGGATGGGGAATCCGCTCCCAAACTCCTTGGAGGCGATATCAGCTCCATACTCCACGGTAACGTCCTCCTCGATGGCTCCAACCAGGCGCCAGAACTCTTTCTCCACCAGCTCCATGGGTACCATCTATCACCAGCACCAGAGGGATGAAATCTGAATTTAAAAAGGCTTAAAGCAACACAGACGAGGATGTTTATGTAGGAAAATACACGACTTACATGAACCGGCATGTTGAAGTAGTCAGATTTGAATGCATCTGCCATTTGGCCGAACGCACGCAGAGAATAGTCCCTGTGTGCCTGTTCAAACCCGAACGCCTCGTGAGGTTTGCTGCATTCCTGCAGGTGCAATTAAATACTGGTTTTATGTTTACATCCTACATATGTAACACAGCAATATAAAAACTTTAACCTTTTGAATGCCTCTCAGAATAAGATGGAAACTCCATGCTGCAAAAACACAAATTGTCACCATGTACTTTTGGTCCAGTTTCTAATGCATATGTTTTATTACACCTGAAATTAGATGAAAGCGCCATACATGTAACTTTCCAGGAAGATATAGGACTTTGTTTTAAGTCAATAATTTCTTAACATGGCTGCACAGTGGCGCAGTTGGTAGAGCTGTTGCCTTGCAGCAAGAAGGTCCTGGGTTCGATTCCTGGCCCGGGGTCTTTCTGCATGGAGTTTGCATGTTCTCCCTGTGCATGCGTGGGTTCTCTCCGGGTTCTCCCGCTTCCTCCCACAGTCCAAAAACATGACTGTCAGGTTAATTGGTCTCTCTAAATTCTCCTTAGGTGTGTGTGTGTGTGTGAATGGTTGTGTGTCTTGTATGTCTCTGTGTTGCCCTGAGACAGACTGGCGACCTGTCCAGGGTGAACCCCGCCTCTCGCCCGGGACGCAGCTGGAGAGGAACCAGCAACCCTCCTGACCCCATTAGGGACGAAGGGTGTAAAGAAAATGGATGGATGGATGGATTTCTTAACACTGAAGAAAAAGTACTGGTTTTCTTGTTGTAAGTGAAATAATCATTTGATTCTTTTAATACTTTTTATCAATACTTGGGAATCATTAACTTAAAACAAGCTCCTTTATATTGCTGGAAAGTTACTTGAAAGTTATTTTGTCTTATTTCAAGTGCAATAAGATATTTGCATGAGAAACTAGACCAAAAGTACTTGGTAAGATTTTGTGTTTTTGCAGTGAAACTGAGGCTGAATCAACATTTCGTTCACTTTTTCCTCAGTAAAATTCAAGAACTTTTCAAACATTTTCAAGGTAAGTTTTGAGAATTTTCCAGCATTACACTTTTGGATTACACTATTATTAATCATGTCTTGTGATAATATCTGACATGTTACAGCAGGAACAATGTAACAAAATTTTATGCCTCACATAAATTCATATTGGTCATTCTAACTGACCTAAAACAAAATAAGTTTAGTCCGATTTCACTTCAGACAGTGAGAGGAAAAAGTGTTTTTTAATTAAATATATGAAAATATTAGCTTTCAAATGTAAGTAACACCGTCAAAATTTAGGCTATTCAAACAATGGACTTTATAACAAAACTGTGCAGTCAGTTTTTCAGGGCTGCAAATGTTACATGATCTTTTGAAAAAAAAATCTCATAGAAAACGTGTTCTTAAGTTTAAAGAATTTTTAGGTTTAAAAACAAATAATAAAGTGTAATAAAGCAAATGGATACATTTTCTTTTATGGGAGGTTGACATTTGTCATAAATGCCATAAAAAATGAAACCTAAAACCTATGCTGTGAGCGCCTGAAGTCAAAGTCAAAATTCTTGTTTGGCTCAAAATAGTGAACTATAAACTGCGACTGATTCTGAAAAATGCACACAGTTTCCAAAAAGTTTCTAAATAAGTATTACTGGTTGTTTTGGAGTCATTCTTATCTAGTGACATTATTCCATTAAAAATATCTGAAAAACAGCTAAAACCTGCATTTATTAATCAAATATCTTTCTTTAAATACATCAGTTGGTTCTTTATTACTTTTGCCTCCTAACATATAAACATGTTGCTACATGGTAAAGTAACTTTATCTTACATTTCCACTTTGTTTCAGGTCTGTTTTATATAAACAGTGTATTGACATCATGTGCAGTTTGTGTCACCTGAGCCAGACACTTGGGGCACCTCCAGTCTCCTTTGGGGACGTCGTGCAGCGGGGGGATCAGACAGTAGGTGTGGTAGCTGTCGTCACAGCCGTCACACAGCAGCAGCCGTTCCTCGTCGCCTCCACTCCCACACACCAGACACACCACCAGATCCACCTGGGAGACAAAGGCAGATGTATCAACTGAAAACAAAACAAAACAAAAAAGAAAGAAAGAAACATCTGCTGAACTTCGGAACAAACTTCCAGAAAACTGTAAAACAGCCAAAACGCTGACTTCCTTTAAATCTCAACTAAAAACCCACTTGTTTAGAGTTGTTTTTGAAAGCTAATCACCGTAATTTCCGGACTATAGAGCGCACCTGATTATAAGCCGCACCCCCTACATTTTTAAATGAAACACTTTTTGTACATACATAAGCCGCACCGGTGTATAAGCCGCATGTGTCTACATTGAAACATGAGATATTTACAAAGAAAGACGATACACAGAAAGTGTTTTTAAAGTTTTAATAATATGCTGTAGCTTTTCTTTCTGAACAGCAGCAATATAGCAAAACAACACTAACAGGGCTGGTTTAAATAACATACGGTTAAAAGTCACGGAGAGCCGTCATCCTCTTCCTCCTGTGCACTGAAACCATGGAAGTGTTCTTCCTCAGTGTCTGTTTCCTTCTTTATCGGCCAGCTCGATTGGTTTTAACTTGAAAGCTGCATCATATGTATTTCTTCTTGCATTCTCCACGATGAGGGTCTGTTCAAGCTAATTTTATTCATGCACAAAGCACGATGTTACATTAGTCTTCCTCTACAGATATATTCCAGGTGTCTCACTCTTACCTTTTCTGCTCCAGCGCCCCTACTGGCCATTAGAAAAAATTCATAAATAAGCCGCATCGTTGTATAAGCAGCAGGGTCGAAAGCCTGAGACAAAAGTCGCGGCTTATAGTCCGGAAATTACGGCTATTACAAATTTATTGGTGGAATCTGACTTAATGTTCTGTTCTGATTGTTGATTCTATGTTGCATTGTGTTTCTGTGTTTGATTTGATGTAAAGCACTTTGAAATGCCTTGCTGCTGAAATGTGCTATACAAATAAAATTTGATTGATTGATTGATTGATTGATAAGCAGGCTTTTCAGAGATGAGACATTACAGAGTTTACTTTGGTCCATTCAGATCCACAGCAGCTTAAAGCCGGAAGGTTTGAAACGTCTCACTTCGTTTTTAAATGGAAATTCTCTTCAACAACTGAGCAGATCAGCTGCACAATGAGACAATTTTAAGAGATCTGCATGTAATTCATCATATGTTCAAAGTTCACATAAATAAACGGACGGATGCTTTAGATTTTGGTTCCATAGTCAGTAGTAACTGATTCTGGAAAATACTTAAATTCTGAACATTTCTGGACTTTTCCTGGCAGGATCAGAGAAGTAGAACCATAAAGGAAGCAGCAGTAGCAGTTTTAGAAGTAAACTATAAAACATGTTTTTTTTTCCCATATGGGGAAAAAAACAGCTATAATGAAGTGAGCGGAGCTCAGCACCCTCTGACTGTGACGTCAGTACTGGGAGGATTTTGAAACGGCTGGTTTTTCAGAAACCAAAAGAAAATTTTTTCACTGTTTCTAGGAGGAATAAAGACCCAAATAAAAGTACAAAAACATCCAAAAAGGGAATTTTGCACAATAGTTCCCATTTAATAATGGTACAATGATGAATGGCTTTTTATGAATAATTTTAATTGCGACATTTCCATTTCCAAACCAGAGCTGTTGAACCTCTGAGCTTTGACAGAATTCGTATATCTACAGAGGAATAATAGTGAACGTTTCCTTCATGAGGCGACTGATGAACGCTGATATCTGACGTTCAATTGAAGCTTTCATCATCATCAATTATTCAGCGATTGAACTTCTCAAGGCTCAGGATGTTTCTACTTACTGGACTCGGAGGAATGAGAGGAATCATCTTCTTGTAGCGGGACTTGAATTTGTCTGTTTCCATTATTGGTTCCTTAAACTCGACTGGTTCCTGTTTCACTAGAATGGGAATTGGTTTTTCTGCAAGGCAGTAAGAAAACTCAACGTTACAAAGAGCAGGTTTCATGTTTCACATATAAATTCACTTCAGTTCTTCATTTGCAAGCTGTAACTTAAAATCTGATTGAAAAAAATCGTTCTTAGTGTGTATGTCTATTTCATAGTAAATTATACTGATCCTGTTACATTTTGGGAAGTAGAAGTTCCCTGTCAGTCATTTCTGAATGTTCTTGTAAAATATAATCATATTTAGTCCTGGGTTCATACATTTTTCCCACAGTAAAATTCAAGCACTTTTCAAGGTAAGTTTTCAAACTTTTCCAGAACCAAACCATGGAGATAAAAGCAATACAAATGACTAAATAAGACAGTTTAAATTCACTATAGAATAATATTTATTATTGGTATTAATAATACCTGGTCATAATATTCTACATTCTGCAGCAGAGATGATGTAAATTAATATATAATTAGGAATAAAAAAGTGTAAATAATATTTACAAAAAGTGTTAATGTAAAGGATCTGGCTGCTCAAATTAAATGATAAAACACAATGTAGAAAAATGGTTTTAAATTTTTATTTTTATTTTAATGTTCTCTCTAAGTTTTCTGGGATTTAGCAAACAGAAATAATTTTGGGTATCATAGCTGACCTAAAAAAAAGAGAGAGAAGTTTAATCAGATTTAACTTCAGAGAGTGAAAAAAAAAGTGTCAGTCTTTTTAATCAGTCTATGAAAATATTTGTCTTGAACTGTGAGTGAGGTTTTTAATCAAATGTTTGATTGCATTGTATTGCAAAACTCTGCAGTTTCAAGGACTTTATAGATAAATCAAGCACTTTCCAAACCTTGAAAACACCTCATTTAAATTCAATCATTTTCAAGGATATCAAGCACCTGCTAATAAATCAGAATATCGTTTCTGGTGTGGCTCGATTGTCAGATTAAAAGTACGCTTTGAAAATAACAACCTTTAAGCAAGTATTAAATACTTTTCAATAAGTTTATGTATTTACTTTGTCATTTTTATAATATTCTGATCTTAAATGTTAAAGTTTCATTAGCTGGAAGCAGAAAATCACCATAAATAACAGAGATAAAGCTTTATGTAATTTATCTATATTATGTGTTTCACTTTGTGACGGAGTTACTGGAAAAAGCCAACTATTAAATAATCAAATTTATTGAATATGAATGTAGGTAATTTTCATATAAAATGTTTTTTATTTTTTTACATATTTGTTAAAATTGTCACCAGTTTAACATGAGACAGACAGTCTGTGAAAAGATCGACCTCCTCTCTGAGCTACTATTGCCGTCTGAAGAAATGCTCCGCTCCCGAACAAAAACAAACAATCAGAGCAAAGAGGAGGGTCTTAGCGCTGTCAATCATACTCATGTAATCGCTGCTAATTGTGCTAATGGTGGAGAAACAACTTACAGTTACAGGTAGACTGTTTATCTGACATCATCAGTGGCCATGCTAACTAGCAGTAGCATTCATAACAGGCTATGCTAGCTCTAATTGGTTGTTTCTAGATTGCACTGGGAACACTGGGAGCAGGCAGAGGAGCTTACCTGTCTCATGACATAATGACAGTTTTAACAAACATGTAAAGTACATATTTTTTTATATGTTACCTACTGCAACTTTAAATCAGTTCCATGCTTTACTTTTTGCCATCTGAGATGAAGAGTCTGACCTGGTTCTTGCTTTACGACAATAGAGCCCATCCTCCTCCTCAGATTGGGCTTGCTATCCGCCATCTCACCTGGCTCAGTCTTCACACAGGTAGTCTGCACCAGCACAGAACAAGAAGTGAAACTAGAGGCAACCTCAAACAGTAAAAAAACACTGTGAAGCTATTCTTGGAACCTGCGGCGAAAAGTGAAGCCGCAGCGACTCTCACCTCGATCTTCATGCGCTTGGCTCTGCGAGCGCTTGGGCAAACATCAGGCGGGGGGGCCGGCGCTCTCTGAATCGGCTCCTGCAGCTTGGGCTCTTCGCCGCTCATCTTCTCCGCCGACTGGTCGGGTTTCTGGACACACTGGGGGAAACAGAGTCGGTTTAAAACCCAAACCTGCTGCCTATGAGCAGGGATTTGCATGTTTGACAGGAAATACCTGACATGGGGAAGTTATAAATACGGACAGAACGGGATACAAGTCAGAAGATACTGGGAGGATATCGCTAATAAGAGTCTATGCACTGCAAAAACACAAACTCTTACCAAGACGTTTTGGTCCAGTTTCTAGTTCAACTATTTTAGTACACTTGAAATAAGACAAAACTAATTTAAAAGTAACTTTTCAGAAAGAAATAAGAGCTTGTTTTAAGTGAAAAAAATTCCTTAATATTGATGGAAAAGTGCTAGTTCCACTGGAAGATTACTTCATTTATAACATGGGAAATTGTCTTGTTATAATAGAAATAATCTGCCGGTGAAAGTAGTACTTTTTTCATCACTATTAAGAAATTATTAGCTTAAAACAAAATCATATATCTTGCTTAAAATCTACTCATAATTATTTTTAATTCAAGTATTCTAAGATATTTTAACTAGAAACTGAACCAAAATTACTTAGGATTTTGTGTTTTTGCAGTAAATTGTATGATTTTACATTGTGATACTTTAAAAGTCAATTAGTGAACGTACTTGAGATAGGATAAATTAATTTTATAAATTAATTTTATATTTTTAGTTTATGAATATTTAATTTTGGGAAAATCTTCATAAACTGGATTTTTTTCCCCACCAATGGACTCCTGCGGTTTCCATAGTTCAGAGGGCGGCCATCTTGTTTGACAGCTTCTGTTTATTTGAACCTTGAATTCATGTCAACTCTACCATAACACATTACATACACGCTACAATTTTTCTTACAACTATGAGAATAAAGTCACAAAACTACAAAAATAAAATCGTACGGCAAAATAGTCTAAATAATACAGGAATAAAGAGTCAATATTACCAGAAAAAAGTTGGAATGTTAGAAGAATTAAGTAATAATTTTATGAGAACTCCAAGATGGAAAATAACAAAAAATAATAATAATGAGGAATGCAGGGCACCTTGTGAAGTTATACTTTAGTATCGGTTTTACAAATAAGGAAATATTTTAATACATCAGCATCAAATTTTCATCAGTAGCAGGACTTTAAAACTGAGGTGATCACATCAGATCCTGATAACCAGATGGAAACCTTTTCTCATTAAAACAACCTTTTCTCATTAAAACAACCTTTTCTCATTAAAACAACCTTTTCTCTTAACTTGAAGACGTTCTTCTCGGAAAATATTTCTTTATTTCACTAATACTATGGTTATATTCTCTTAAATTAACATTTATTCTCGCAGCCTGGCTATACAACTCAAAGAAGGGATGATTAAAATAAAATCCACTTTTTGAAAATAATTTTTTTCATTTGAAATTTTGTTTTTAGTACAGAAAGTGATTAAAAAAATGTTTTCTTTGAAAGCCATGTCGCTTGTCATATCAGGTACTAAATGTGGATGAAATGTATCACATGGTATTTGGCTGTGAAGCCAGAAGAAAGACGTGGTTAATGAGAGTTTGTCACCTCAAACAAGACAAACATGTCAAATCTAAAATAATTTCAGGCTTGTGCTGAGGCCTGGTTCACCTGGTGTTTAACTTTTCAGGTTTAATAAGTAACAAAGGAGGACGGATGATTCAAACAACGCTGAGCCAAACAAGATGAGATATTAACTTCTGGAAATTAAAAAAGTAAAATAAAATAGCAGCAAAAACAAAGTATTCACACAGCTTAACCTTTTTCACATTTTGTGACTTCACAACTTTGGAGTTCAATGTATTTTAAGTAATAATTATATAAGTATTATGTCGCAAACTGCAAAAACACAAAATCTAACCAAGTGTTTTTGGTCTAGTTTCTGGTGCAAATATCTTAGTAAACTTGAAATAAGAAAAACTAACTTATAAACGTAACTTTTCAGCACAATATAGGAGTTTGTTTTAAGTAAATAATTTCGTAATATTGATGAAGAAGTACTTGTTTTATTGGCAGATTATTTCACTTACAACATGGGACAATGTCTTGTTATAAGTGAAATAATCTACCAATGGAACTAGTACTTTTTTATTAATATTAAGGAATTAGTGATTTAAAACAAGCTCCTCTATCTTGCTGAAAAGTTACTTGTAAGTTAGCACATATGAAATAAGACAAAACTAAAATATTTGTACTAGAAACTAGACCAAAATACTTGGTAAGATTTAGTATTTTTGCTCTGTATGAATGAACAGGGATTCCAGAAACTCTTGGAAGCACCAATCTGATGGTTGAATAAGCTAAATAACAGATAAAGATCGACAAATATATTTTATTGTTGACCCCACATGTGTATTTACTCAATAATTTAGCAGACAAAAGGCTTTTTTTATTTAAAATGTTAATTTTGTCGATATACAGCTATGGAGAAAATTAAGAGCCCACTGCACTGAACTCCATTGAAAACCTCCTGGTTTTTCCTCCAAATATTGATCTCTGAACTCTTCCTGAGTTAAAACATTAGTATTGTTGTTTCTAAATGAATATGAACTTGTTTTCTTTGGATTATTTGAGGTCTGAAAGCACTGCATCTTCTTTGTTATTTTGACCGTTTCTCATTTTCTGCAAATAAATACTAAATTTCACAAACATGTCATCAGTAGTTCATAGAATAAAATACCAATGTTCATTTTACTCAAACAAATACTTATAAAGAGAAACGATCAGTTTAAGTAGTCTCTTAATTTTTTTCCAGAGCTGTATTTCGATTAAAATGCAATTAACTAAAACTTTAAATCAAGTCCCATCGCTACATTAAATGCAGTTAAAACACACTGACGTTTGCGGCTGAAACATGAGAAGTTCAACAGGTGTGAATACTTTTGCAAGTCTTTGTACATTACGGGCACCAGCTCCTCTGAGGGTTCAGACAACATGTGGACAGAAGGATGGATTTTATATTAACTGATATTTCAGCGTCAGAGTCTCTTTGTGCTTTCAAACAGTAAAACTCCTCCTCTTGTCTTTCTAAGAGTCAAGAACTCCACAAAGTTTTAACTTCTGATCTTGTTTCTGCCTGACACAGAAACAAAACCACAGTGGCTGCTGGATGCACGCGGTAACACTGAGGTGGCTTGAGAACAAATACAGCCGAGTCAAGCTGGAAGTATTGACTTCCACACAACGGCCACCCACACAGGACATGCATTTCAAGCTTTAGCAGCTTTGTAATCATCACTCAAACGTACCTTTTCAAGGTCAGGATCAGCCTCCAAACGCATCAGTTTGGAAGCTGGTTCTTGTGCCTGAGGCAAAAGAGAGCTTTGGTAATAAAACATTTTAGAGTGACCTGTCCAAGTGGCCACACAGAACCAATTCAAGTCAAATATCACAGAAGCTCTCTTTGTTTTTTACGGTGCAAATGCAGTTAAAGTCACAACGAGACACTAAACTACAAGAGGCTCCAGCGGCAGAGTGTACTAGTTCCTGCACTCTGAACTAATTATATTTATACAGAGAAGAAAAAAAGCACATTGACTTCGGTCACATTAGATTTATGCCACACATTCTCTTTGTATGTAGGATAATGTTGATACATAAAATGCTGGACAAATTATAATAGGGTAGGATGATTAAAAAGACAGACATTAAATCAGATTAAATTGATTTTACAACAGGAGATTTAACACTGGAAGTGGAAAACATTTTAAATATGTAAAATAAATAAACGAAACAACAGAAACAACAAATAGAATTAACTATGAAGTCTCTGTAAACAAAACTGTCCTTCAAAAAAATGCCTAGTTGAGACCAAAACACCAGACTGAACACTTTTGTCATCCAGTTTTTGATAGAAAATAACTTATGCAAATGGAAGTGATTGACTTTGTCTTAATTTATCATGTAATTAATTGATTTATTGCGACAGACTTAAGGGTTTGTACACTTTTCCCACCGTATAATTCAAGCATTTCTAAAAACAATTCCAGTTTTCTAGCATTTCCAATGCAAGATTTTGGAGTTGAAAGTAAAACAAATAAACTGAAGAAGACTGTTTCAGTTGTTCTAGATCAGAGGTAAAGTCAACTAAAATACAACAAAATTTTATGTCACATTAAATACTTTTCTGATTTTAACTGACCTAAAAACAAGAGAAGCTTAGTCTGACTTAACTTCAGACTTTCATATTACATGTATGAAAATATCTGGTTTCAACTGTAAGTAATGTTTTCCAAATTTAGGCTTTTAATCAAACGTAAGATTACACTTTAGTACAAAACAGTGCAGTTTGAATACGAAGCACTTTTAAGGATTTATACAGAAATCCAGCACTTTAAAAACCTTGAAAAAATTAATTGAAATTCAAGCACTTTCAAGCACCCTGTACATAAATCAAACCAGAATTTAAAAACTGTATTTTAGGTTTAAAATTAAATTAAATGTGACTTCTTAAATTTATCTGAGAGTCGCAGTGAGAGTGCAGGGACATGTGGAGTTAGGTGAATGGCAGACTTCTGCAGTTGGAGCCTACTTGACTAAATATCCACACTTTTAGTAACAAACCAAAAACTTAGAAATGCAGAAGTCAAAATTATCTTAAAAAAAACAATATCATACATTTTCCTCCAAAGCAAATCACCCAGAAATCTTTTGGATTCTGCTCGTTTCGTTTGTTTGTTGTTGTTTTTTTTAAACTTTTTTCACAAACAGCATCATTTCAGATGATGACTGCAGATTGCTGTCATGTCGATACATGCGTGCAACTCACCAGCAGGTTAGCTCCGCTCTGAAACAGATTGTAAGGATAGAGGATTCTTTCGTAATGCCCTCGCAGGTGTGAGCCGACGGCTTTGCCGGGAGAGAAGCCCATTTGAACTGCGATCTTGGTCCACCGTCTGTCCTGGCAGACGATGTCAAATCCCCCCTCATCTGCAACGAGCTGAAACGGCACAGAGTGATGTCAGCGGTGTCTGTTTCTGAACTCTGTGAGATATATCTGTCTGTGAATAACGAGAGGTGGAATAAACCACCTTGTTTAGCTTATACAAGTCCAAGATCTTCCTCTCCACATGAGGGATCTTCAGGGTACAACCCTGCAAATCCCAAAATTTGGCAATCTGGTCCAAAAAATTGAGCTTGACCCTCGTCTGTGCCTATAGACAAACAAAAGCAAACAAAAAATCTATATTTATTTCCTCCAAAATTACAGTGTGGGTCACCACACATTCTCTTTATATGTCGGATAATGTTGATACATAAAATGCTGGACAAATTATAATAGGGTAGGTTGATGAAAAAGACAGACATTAGTGACCTAAAGTATCTCTTTTAATAAAAAAAGCATTATCCTTTTACCAAAATTTTTTACCTTATGCTAAAAAACCCCAACATTTTTAAAGTACCTAAAATCTAAAAATAGACAAATGAATAAAAAACAAAAAGATGCAGAGACCGATAATAGTAAAATCACATCTGACATAATCTGAAAAACAAAACTCACCTCCAGCTCATTGAGCCGCTGGATGCGAGGGACAAAGTGAAGCTTGTCAACATCGCAGGCAAATGGTGGCTGCCAGTCCTGAAGAGCAACAATGACACATAAAGGAACATGGAGGTCATGATAGCTGGCAGCCTGCAGACGGGATTCACCCGTTCATCTTTACACCCAGCCCGAGGCGTAAACAAACAAAACTATCGCTTACATGTTTTTATGCTATTAAGAAAGAAGCAACTTTTGAATTTGCTCTGAATTGCAAACTTATAGGAATGTTACGCTAAGCTCTAACTCTAGGCTTTTTTTGGATTTAAATAATCGTATAGACAAAAATATTGATAGTTTATTGGTTATTTCAGCTGATAGAGAAAATAAACAATAATAATCGCCTAACACAATTTATTTCTGCCAATTTGTCCAGACCATTAAACAAACATAACTTGAATAAATACAAAATGCAGCTTTTAAAATTGAATTTTATTAATTAAAGTGACTAAAGCTATATGAATCAAACAAGCCTGATTAGGATTACATGTGTACATTTAGGAAATTACTTAATAGAACCTGTCTAGAAACATGAAGTAGGCTAAAAGAAGTCAAGAAGAATGCCCCAATCTAAACAGATTTAAGAGCAGGTGATTGTCTGGGGAAGGTCAAAAGGTCGTTTCTAAGGTTTTGGAGCTCCAGTGATTCTCAGTGAGAGTCATTATCGACAAATAAAGGACACATGAAACCCTTCCAGAGGTGGCCAGCCTATAAAAACTGCTCCGAGAGCAATCATCAACTCAACCAGGAAGTCACAAAAGAAAGCCAAACTACATCTAAAAAAACAGTGCAGGCCTCGCCTGCCTCAGTTAAGGTCAGAGTTCATGATTTAACAATAAGATAGAAAGAGACTGCTGGAGTCCAGGGAATAATTTTAGTGGACTGATGAGACAAAAGTGAAACTTTCCTGAAGGTTTCCATACCATTAAATCTGGAATAAAACTAACAATATTTCAGAAAAACCTTCAGACAGTCGTGTGGTGGCCGTAGTGTAATGCTCTGGGACTATTAAATGTAATGACTTGCTATAGGAAAACCTTACTCACCTATCTCAGGATACTCTACCCAGTGACAGTAACTTCACTGAATGAAGAATATACATATTCTAACTAAAAATACACCAGATGTAGACCTACTGTTTATGTTAAAGTGAGACATCCTGTTTATACACAAGCTTTGTTATCCAAATGTTATGTGGGGGTTAAGTGAAAACTGAAAGTATTTTACCTCGTTTGAACATAAATATGCATTACACACTGTAAATATTAGTTTCATAAGTTTTATACTGAAATATATTATTTGTAAAAGTGTTTATGCAGCTTGAATCTGTTTATTTGTAATAGTTATCTGAATTTTCTTTCCTTTTGGGCTTTAAAACAACAGAATTTACACATAACTAGAATTTTTCTGTCTGATTTTATAATTAAAGTATCAAATCATATGCTATGATCAGTTAATAATAATAATAATAATAATAATAATAATAATAATAATAATAATAATAATAATAATACATTTTATTTGTAGACGCCTTTCTCGACACTCAAGGTCACCTCAAGTACACATTACATTTGAAATGCTAATTTTATTTTACTAAATACTTTCTTATTCTTACTTGAATATTTCTTGAATGCTACTTTTTACTTTTACTTGAGTAAAAATATGCAGAAATAGTGGTTCTCTTATTTGAGTTTTTGGGCACTTTGTGCACATCTGCTTGTAGAAAAGTGAGACTTCCAGCTGCTTCCATTCACATTCACTTTATTTTACACAATATAATGTCATAAAGACTGTTTTGGTCAAAAACGAAATGCTACTCTTACGCAAGTACAAGTTTTGGGTCTTCTACTCACCTCTTACTTGATTTATGCAGCAGAACAATGATTGAAAGCACACGGCCAAGTCTAGCACTGAATGGCTAAACAAAAAAGTAGCTAAAGTTACGTAGCACCTGAGTCAAATCTCAGACTTATATCTGATTGAGATGCTGTGCCATAATTTTAAACAAGTTGTTCATGCTTTAAAACTTTCCGGTGTGGCTAAATTAAGACAATTCACAAAAAAAGAATGGGGCAATATTCTTCTACATAGTTGTCACCAGATTATTTGGATTAGTGACTGATTACTTTTTTTCCACAAAGGCTCAGAATGGTTCATCTAGCTTAAATGAAACCTTAACTTGAAAACCAACATGTTTTATTTACTCAGCTGATCTTCAACTGGTGTTAAAATCTGCGTAAGTGGGACAAAAACAATAAAAACGTAAGAAGTCTATATGGGAGGACATACTTTTTCACAACCTTGTAGATCATTTTGCAATGTAAACACTTCTTTTTTTTTTTAGAAAAAACAACAAATATATATCTATACAGTGTCAAAAACACCCAAAGTAACAAAATGAGCCCCAAGTTCTTTGCTTTAAGTCTGTAGCCAACATCCCCCACTGACAGACAAAATGGCCAGATGGAAGACTCAACTCAATAGTCCAGCTTACCACAAAGCCAACATGGAGGACAACACCCTTCAACACAGGCTCATACATGAACCCTGGCTGATTATGTGGTTGCTCATATTATCATAGCCTGCATCAATAAAATGTTTAGCAATATTGCGTTTTTAGCAATACTTCAAAGGTCATAACTTGATTTAGTAGGGAGGACTTTTTTCCTCCACTTTTCAAAAATCCATACTTAACAAGAACATCTTACATAACAGTTAAAATATTTACATATTAACGTGTGAATTAAAAATTAAACACACTCTGCGTCGGGTTTTTATTAGAAAGTGACCACGAAAGTGATGGGACTCACTCTGTGGATGCTCTTCAACTAAATGAATTAATAAATATGAAAGTCAGCTTCATGGCTTTAAGGCCATTAAAAGGACAAACACGGTAAAAGATGAAGCCAAATGTCATTAATTTTATTTTTATCATCCGCATTTTCTTGTTATGCTTTCAGAAGCCGAATAGCTTCCGCATAGCTGCTGGTGTCAAAGCTGATAGCCTCATTATGACAGGTATAGCTAAGGTTAGCCTGCCAGCAGAGAGGATCAATGACCGGACCACCACCGAGGCTTTATTGACCTCCGACTATAATCCGGATTTAACACCCCACAACAAACACACGACTGCTAGTACACCTCCACTAGATCAGTATATCTAGGTTAGGACAGGGTAAATGAGAAGAAGCTAACGGTTGCAGCACAAAGAATGAGGACCGTGGTGTGTATCCGCCATGTTGAACAGTCCCTTTAAATCCTAGCGCTCGGTCCATCTAAAGCCGAACTAACTCAGCATCCGCGCCCTCAGAAACCGAATAAAACAAGTCGGCGCACTCACCGGCGGCGGCCGGACTTTGCAGATCCCCGTCCTCTCTGCGATGGGCCGGATCTTGTTGATGAAAGCATAAGGATCTCGAAATTCTTCCCAGCTGGGCTCGAAGACCGGGCACTCCGGGGGAGGCTTGAACTCGTCCGGCCGAGGCAGGCTCATGGTCGTTCGGGACCCAGCGGAGTTGTGATTCAGGGGATCGGCGTGCTGCGGTCAGGCTGAAGGTGTTTGGGTTTTTTTTTGTCCTTTTTTTTTAATTAATTTTTTTTTATTATTTTTGTTCCGGTTATTCACCAGTCACAGTCGGCCTGCAGCGCGTCGACATCAACACGAGAGGAGGCAGATTACACTCTCACACACATCTAACCGAAACACATACACACACATCCACGCACAGTGAAGAGAATGTTCCAAGGCAGTGAGCACGTCCGCCTAAAAAACTAGACACCGCACTGTTCTACGTGATGCTCGGCAGATACATCACTCTCTGCAGTTTTGCACTGTAATAACTGCTGTATACGTGTGTTTAATTGTTTTGTAATGAACTTCCTTAAAAGAGTTTTTGACTTTATTCGTTGTAAATTGTAATAATGGAAAAGAATACATCAAGTTGTTTAGTAGTAGTGCGATGAAAGTAAAGTATTTTAGTAGGTTCATAATGCATTAGGCAACACCCAAACGTGAAAAAACGAGTCAGTTCCAAAGTCCTAAAATGTTACAAATAAAATATAATTAAAAACAACGCTTGATTAAATAAGGTAATCAAATCAGTTTCGAAATAACTAGTTGATAACAATGAAATTAAAGTTGTTTTAGTTTGAAACCCACCCACCCATAGGAAGAAATACCAAAGGTTTTCAGTTTGAACACTTCTCTTATTTCACTATTAGCATTCTTCACTAATATAAAGTGCCTTGCTTGTCCTTTTCACATTTCAAAAGAGGAAAATCTTAAAAGTGTGGTCTACATCTTTTGGGCTACTGTCCTGGATCCAAGTTAGATTGTTTGGAGTTTCTGTAAACATAGATTATTAAGTGCAGGAGGTCATAACTTTATGTAATTATATTTTAAATGTGGAAATTTTCATAAACTGTAAGCAGAAGATCATATTTAAGAAAAGTAAAGGCATAAAAGCATCTTATGTTTAATTAATACATGATGTGTTTCACTTATTGAATTGAGTTACTGAAATAAATGAACTTTTCAGTAACATTTTAATTTATTAGAAATTTTACCTGAGGCTCTGTCTATCTTCACATCAACTCTGATATGAAAACTGGTTTAGTATCCCTGTTATAAAACATTCCCACAGCATGATGCTACCACCACCATGTTTAACTGTGATATTCAGCTTTTCTCTCATCTGGTTAGATCACTTTCTTCCACGTTTGTTGAGTTTTATGCACAGTTTGTAGGAAACTGATTACTTTGTTACAAAAAAAAAAACACAAAAAAATGTTTTGCAGACATAGATGATGATAATATATATTAAACTAACACCAATTCATTCTTTTATCCAGTAGTAGGCCCTATATGTGAACATAAACTAATTGTAAATGAGTCAGTAATAATACAAATGTTTTTTTATTTTGAATTACAAAGTGGCTTTATTACTGAGTAATAAAAAATATGTTTAATTGAAATTATGCATCGTGGCTTTACTCTACTTTCACTTTTAAAACATGTACATCATTCAAGATGTGTTCACATGACCTTAGTACTTCAAATGGATATTTTTACACACATTTTTTACTTGGATACAGTTTGGATGGTAGATTGTTTCCTGTGGATTCTTGATTTTCGTCATTACACGATCAGCCAACCAGGCGACGCCTTTTCATGAGTGTAAAATCTATGTAATACACCAGCAGATGTAACGACTCCCAACTTTTCCTCCACTTCGTCAATAACCTGAAACTGGCAGCTGGTGACAACACACAGTAATGGCGTATCGATTCATAAAGGGAGGTAATTAAAACACATGCATTGGGATACAAGTAATTTGAATAATAAAAAAAGATGTTATATGTTTACATTCTCGCGGATGGATCTTGAGCAGGTGATACCTCAGAGGCTGGCCGGGACTCGTTGTTTAAATAGCCAGAGTGGGAAGTTTGATTGGTTGTTCCTCACAAACGGTTGGAAACATCTGCCGCCGAACAGCAGAACAACCACAGACATGTTTTCCAGTTACAAAGCAGTTGGTTGGCTTAAACACACAAGATATTTCATGAATGTACACAAGACTTCCTGTAATTTGACAGGACTTTATTTTGTGTGTGTTATTTGATTAAAAATAAAAAAGTTCATAATAATGATGAGTTTAAAAGAACCACCAAACTGATTGAGTCTTTCTTGTGACTTGTCAAACATATCAAAAGAGTCAGCTCAGTGGATTCAGTCAGTCTCTTCCTGTCCTTTCAGACTGATTCCATTATGTTCAGGTCAGAGCTCACCATCTGCACACATTCCTCCCAAATGTCCCATGTTAAATCTTCCTAAATATCCCATGTTAAATCCTCCCAAATGTCCCATATTAAATCGTCCCAAATGTCCCATATTAAATCCTCCTAAATGTCCCATTGTAAATCCTCCCAAATGTCCACACAGTGGATCTTTCTGGAAAGTGGGTTTCTTATCACATCTGGCACAAAACTACCACAGACTTTCAGATAAATAACACCATAACAACAGGTAAATGTGATAGCAGTGATGGTTTGGGGTTGCATTGCTGCTTTTTAATGACTTGCTGTGATTGGGTGAACTGAACAAACACTACATCCATGGGAAAGTATGAAGGGAAAATCTTCTGCTGCCTATAAAGAACACAAAGGCCCATCTGAAACTCTGCCTTGTTAATTCACAAAAGGTTTTTGTGGGGAAAATGCTAAGATGACCAAGAAAACCAAGAAGGGACTTTTTGGAAAGTGTGTATTCAATTACATCTGGTATAAAACTAAGACAACATGTTAGAAAAAGAAAATTGTACAGACAGTAGGACAAGTAGTGTAATGGTCTGAGGGTCAGGTGTAATGGCAGAACCATGAAAGATAAAAATGTAAATCCCCCAGGAGAATGGCTGGCCATCAGTACAAGACTATAACCTCAAACATACTTTGGTTAAGCAGCAACACAATGATCTAAAGCCAACAAAAACCAAAATATAAGTCGCAAATTCGAGTGTCAAGATGTGGAATCATCTGAAACAGATTGCTCATACCCAAAAACTCTCCAATCCAGCTGAAATGCAACAAATTTACCAAACAGGGAGTATCAAATCCCACCACACAAATGTAAAAAAAAAGACTCATCGCCACTTACTGAAAACACCTAAAAGCAGGGTGCCATAACCAATAATCATAACCAAACTAGATAAGGGAGAAATTACTGCTCTTTTTTCATTATGGTTTGTTTAAATTTAATCTTAAAATCTATGTTATGTATGAGATTTTATAATTTATTATCTTTTAAAGTATAAACTAGTAAATCACATCACACCTACAAATGTTGTTGTTAATACTTACCACTTGTCCCCATGAAAATAAACAATAAAGAAAGAAGAAAAGAAACAAGGGAAGCATTTAACACCCACAGCTAGGAAAAAAAAGGAGCAGTATAACTTTTTTTTAAACAAAAGTTTCCTTTTCTGTTAAAAGAGGAAACTGTGACATAAAACTGATCATAACAAGAAACATTCTCTTTTTAACTAATGTTTTTTGGTATTGATTTAACAAGTTTTAAATATAGTCAAAACCAAAATATGCTCTTGTTTAAATGAGAATGGTCATGTCTAGAATGGTGTTTTTAAAATGGAAGCCACCAGAGGGCGATAGGGTACCTCAGAAAGCTAGAGGGAAACAGAAAAATTTGATTTTTTTAATCACAAATTCTTAATAATATTTTTAGCTTAAAATATAATCTATTTTTAAAAAATTAAAAAACATAAATTAAAATAATTTATTTAAATGTTTACCGTTCTCATCTCTGATTGGCTGCCAGTTAAAGTTTCAAGCTGCTTTGCTCGTTAAGCTAGCAAGCGCGAAATGGAAAGGTCTATCTGCAAAAACAGTAAGAACTCATGACCAACTAAAATTAGAAGGTATGAGGCAGCATTTATGTTAAATTAATGTAATAGTTATTGAATAGGAAATATATATGAGAAAAGTTCCTATTTCTTTAAATATTCTGCAGCACTGTCTGTGGGTTTGCAAAAAGTGGTGATCCCCCAGAAGCTAATTGTGTTTATGGGGCTGTATTGAAAAATTTTGGAAACTCTTGATCTAGAAGAAAGAGTAAGAAGCTATAAGGTGGATGTATTTTTAAATCTTCTTATCACAAGAGATACTGCTTTTGCATTAACGTCTTAGCCGTGGCAGTTAAGCGGAGTTAAGAGATTTTTTCCATCGTCAATAAATAAATTCATTAAAAATAACTTTTTGTATCCATTTAAGTTGAATTAGTCTAAAATTAAACTTGTTTGACAATTTAAATGTGATATAAAAGCAAAAAGAAGAAATTAAAAAAGAGAGGTAGTACATACTTTCCCCCTCAAAAAACAGATTTAATACCAAAGTAATGTGTAACAGTGTTGTAGGTTTTAAACTATGAAGTATCTTGTGTGGTTTTAGTTTAAGTTTTCTAGAATTTCTGAATGAGACTTACAATAGTGGGATTAGAAGTAAATGATGAAGCTAGCACCTTACTTAAGCAGCATTTAATTGTGTTCCTGCAAAACAAATTTAATTTCAGTTAATTTCAAAGTACATTTAAAATCCGGTTTCATTTTGTGCCTTCTCAAACAACAGGCTTGGAAAAGTAATACTCTACAAGGCTCTAATAGTTTCTATTTAGCTCCAGCTTGGAAAATATTTAGAAATATCTGGATATTAAACTTCTTCATCTTCAGAGTCGGAGCTCATCCGACCCAGTTCTTCGTAATCTTTTTCCAAACAGGCAAGGTCCTCTCTGGCTTCTGCAAACTCCCCCTCCTCCATGCCTTCGCCCACGTACCAGTGAACGAACGCACGCTTGGCGTACATGAGGTCGAACTTGTGGTCGAGGCGGGACCAGGCCTCTGCGATGGCGGTGGTGTTGCTCAGCATGCACACCGCCCTTTGGACACTGGCCAGGTCTCCGCCGGGCACCGCAGTCGGAGGCTGGTAATTAATGCCCACCTGTTGATGGGAAGACAACATTTACAAAAGATCTGAAATCACATTTCTGATATTTATAGTAGTGAAAAGTTCTTCCATGTTTCTTAATAAAGAACTATAATTGTCTAGACTCAAGGTCTAAGAGTTTCCAGTCCTTCAAAAATAAAAACATGAAAATTAATGAGTTTCCAGGCTTTGAAAGAATGACACAAGGAAATAGGACATAAAGGACAGGAAGCAAGGAAAAGCAGGAAAAGGGAGGACTCAAAGCAAGGAATGGAGGTAGGATGAAATCAAGAAAAGAAAGGATGGAATAATGCAAGGAAGGACACATGGATGGTAGGACACATTGAAGGAAGGACAAGGTAGGAACGTAGGTGGGACAAGAATGGAAGGACGGGGAGGAAGAATGACAAGGCAGCAATGGTAGTATGACACAACTAAGGAACAGAGGTAGGACACAGAAGGTAGAGTGAAGAAAAGTAAGAATGACAAGGCAGTAATAGAGGAAGAACACAAGAAAGAAATCAACAATGCGAGGAACAAATAGAAGTAGACCAGGAAGGAATTAAGGTTGGACACAAGGAAGGAATAAAGGTAGGAGACAACTAAGTAATGAAGGTAAGATGTCTACCTTCATTCCTTTCTTGCAACAAGGAAGGTATTGTTCCTTGCAAGGAAGGAATGCAGGTAGGTCAAGGATGCAAGGACACAAGGAAGGAAGGCAGGATAGTGAAGTAAAGGAATAATGATAAGACTGTAATAGAGGATAGAAAGAAAGATGGAAGGATACTAGGAAGGAAGGAAAGAATGAATGAAGGAATGCAGAAAGGAAGTATAAGGAAAAAGGTATAAAAAGGAAGGAAGGAATGAAATAAGGAAATCAAGTGGGATGAAGGAAGCATAAAGCAAAAAATGAAGAGAAGAAATGAAGGATACAAGGAAGAAAGGACAAAAAGGAAGGACAGACAGAGATGAGACATGAAACAAAGTTGGAAAAAAAAAAATTTCCATACTTTTTGTTTTATTTCTAAGCTTAGTCCTGTGGAGCTAACCTTAAAGCCAGTGGGGCACCAGTCAACAAACTGGATGGAGCGTCTGGTCTTTATACTAGCTATGGCGGCGTTCACATCCTTTGGGACAACATCCCCTCTGTACAGCATGCAGCACGCCATGTACTTGCCGCGACGAGGGTCACACTTCACCATCTGATTGGTTGGTTCGAAGCAGGAGCTGGTGATCTCCGCCACTGTCAGCTGCTCGTGATAGGCCTTCTCAGCCGAGATGATGGGCGAGTAGGTAACCAGCGGGAAGTGGACGCGTGGAAACGGGACCAAGTTGGTCTGGAACTCCGTCAGGTCAACGTTGAGAGCCCCATCAAAGCGAAGCGAGGCGGTGATTGAGGAAACGATCTGACCGATCAGCCTGTTGAGGTTGATGTAACCGGGAGTCTCGATGTCCATATTACGGTGGCAGATGTCGTAGATTGCCTCGTTGTCCACCATGAAGGCACAGTCAGAGTGCTCCAAGGTGGTGTGGGTGGTCAGGATGGCGTTGTAGGGTTCCACCACCGCAGTGGAAACCTGGGGCGCTGGGTAGACGGCAAACTCCAGCTTGGATTTTTTGCCGTAGTCCAGTGAGAGACGCTCCATTAGGAGGGAGGTGAAGCCGGAGCCAGTGCCCCCTCCAAAGCTGTGAAAGACGAGGAAACCCTGCAGGCCTGTGCACTGATCCGTCTGAGAAGATAAAGGCAGTAGAGGGTAAAAAGTACGGCCAATCTTTCAGGAGTATCAGTAGGTAAAATAAAATACTTGAACTTTTTTACATTTTATCTTGTTGGAAACCTCAACATGTCCTATGCTTCTTTGAACATGTTTGGATAGGTTTATGGGCTATAAAATACTTGTTCATTACATTGTTTGCTCTAAATTATTGTTAGGCTGCATTCACACTGCAGTCTGAAGTGACCCAACTCCGATTTTTTGTCAAATCAGATTTTTTTGCCGTGGCCATTCACTCTTCCAAATATATGCAACCGGATGTGATCTCCAGTGTGAATGGGCAAACGACCTGAAAGTGTCCCGTATGCACAGTAGAGGGCGCAACAACGTCTGCATTCTCAGTGTTTTGCCAATCGCCATAAAAAGAAGTGCTCAGTGTTTGCAGAAGTAAACATGGATGCTAAGGGTGGAGGATAGCTTATTAACAACTTAATCCTCATTACAGTCTGTCATGGTTGTTTTTCTTAGGGTTGGGGTTATGTTTGTCGAGTACCAATGACGTTCAGGTCAGATGAATGTGACCTGAACGTTAGGTCACATTTGAATTGGATACGTATGGGATACCCAAGTGGCCTGGGTCGCATTCGAAAAGAATCCGACCTGTGTTGTTCAGACTGTCATGAAAAGATCAAATACGGGTCGCATTACGTCAAACATTTTTACTTTTAAGCAGTTATGAGGCAAAGTGGTGGAACATTATACTGCTGCTGTGCAAATTAACTCAGCAGGTTGTTGCTAGGTAACCAAAGAATGAATGAGTTGCTAGGTAATCAAAGAATGAATGAGTTGCTAGGTAACCAAAGAATGAATGAGTTGCTAGGTAACCAAAGAATGAATGAGTTAGGTGATGCCACCAAGCTCCCTTAGCTGGCTAAAGCCTTTCCTCTGCCTACATCTTCCAGAATGCTATGCAGTTCTAGAAAGGAGTTCAGTCAATGTTCTATATATTGAATATTCTATCAAATGTATCATCTATTGATACTGATCACATGTCTATTACAATGTATTGATGTATTGTCCAGCCCTACTCCCACATTTAATTACTGACCATTTTCCGGACGCGCTCCATGACTCCATCGATGATCTCCTTCCCGACGGTGTAATGTCCTCGAGCGTAGTTGTTGGCTGCGTCCTCCTTTCCAGAGATCAGCTGCTCAGGATGGAAGAGCTCTCTGTACTTCCCAACCCTCACTTCGTCTGGAGAGAAAAATTTAATTCAGAAAAGGCAGAATCTAACTGGATGTCTGTTTTAGTTTTCATTTCAGCTGGCTGCTTTAACCATGGGTAAATGTCTGCAAAAAAACCCCCCCTCAGAACATTTATACAAAGAAGGAACTTGCAAATCAGACTTTTGACAGGAAGTGAAAATTAAAATTAGTTTAATACTTTTAGGACTGTAAGGATCTGCTCACCGATCACTGTGGGCTCCAGGTCGACGAAGAGCGCTCTGGGAACGTGACGACCAAAACTCCCAGTGTTGAAGAAAGTGTTGAACGGATCTTCACGGCAATTCGGAGCTACAGGACCGTTCAGGAAAACGCCATCAGGACCGACACCATGCTCCAGGCAGAACAGCTCCCAGCATGCATTTCCAGTCTGAACGCCTGCCTGGCCTACGTGGATGGAGATGCACTCTCTCTGTGGAGGAAAAGGTAAAGAAGATGAATGTTTCCAGCAGCAAAAGACAGAAAAAAGACAAATCAGTCACTTCCAACACAAACACTTAAGAATAAGGATATTAATGGGCAACTAATAACTGCTTCATAATCACCAAAAGACGAGTAATATAAAAATTAATAAAACCACGTGTTGTCCTGAGGAAGCAAATATACTAAATATTAAATCAAGGTAAAGAAAGGTGCAATAAAAACTAAAATCTTACAATTGTCAAACGTATTTAATGTAAAATTTTTTTTTTAAAGGAAATACTTATATATTTTAATGTAGATATAATTATTACAAATTTTATGTTTATATATAAAATAAATTTAAAAAGGAATTTTTTTAAAAAATGATAATTTTCTTATTTATTTGAATTGTGTGTTTGGATTTAATTAAAATAAGCACGCAAAGAAAATTTAAGCAGGCATTACGGAATATTTTGAAACACAAATGTCAAATGTACCAAAAATTGTACATAAGTACCGGTAAGAGTATGGCTACTTTAAAAATATTTTTGCTCGAGTAAAAGTAAAAAGTAGCGGTCCAGGAAATCACTCAATAAAAAGAGCACTTGACCGTTTCATCATAACGCCTGATTTTATACTGCATTTAAATATGTTAGACAAAAACAAAGTCTAAAATTATGTGCAAATTCTGATACTTTAACAACAGAAATGAAAAACATATTATAATTTGGGACAACACTGTAAATTCAGGGAGAAGGAAACACTTCAACCTACTAAACAAATACTTACAGTAGGTAGTGTGTGTATTTATGTTAGAACAAGGTTAGGTAATTTTTAGTACTTACTAGATTTTCTTGACCTTCAAATACATAACAGAAAATAACAAGAAAAACAAAGCTTGTGTATAAAGAAGAGGTCCCACTCTAGCATAAACTCTAGGAGTGTTTTCTTGTCTTGTGAATTTTGGTTAAAATGTTTGTTGATGATGAAGTTACTCATGGTAATTAGAGTATTCAGAAACTTTATTCAAGTAAAAGTAAAAAGTATTGTGTTCTAAAACTCCTCCTAAATGAGATTGTTTTCAAAAAAGTTACTCAAGTAAATGCAACTGAGTAAGTACAACTAGTTACCACCTCTGATTGGAATTACATAAATAAACTGAATTGAATTAATTTTAGATGGGCCTTTTCGCTAATTTATGTACAAACATTTTTAAGTTGTAAAAACAAATGGCATTCAGTAATTTGGATTAAAAAATGTCAATCAGTGTTAAACTGTCAGACAGTTTTTTTTAAAAGAAAAAAGGTCGAGCCCAGACCAGCTTTATTACAGCAACAGTCAGCAGTCTGATGTTTTTCTAAGCGCTTCCAGCAGCCGTGTTTCAACATGCTGAGAATTTGATGTTGTCTCTGCTGGAGGGAGAACATCCCATTAGATGATTTGTCACTGTTGAATGATATTTGTAAGATAAACAACCAGACTGAAAAGGATTAAAACGTAAATAGTTTTCTCCTCATACTTGCATATTCACTAGTGAAGTGTAGTGTTGGTGTCATTATATTTTCAGATTGGATCAAATATGACATATTGCAACCAGATAATTCAGTGAAAATAAACAGAAGAATGATGCATTTAAAAAAAAAAAAAATCTTACCATGTTGATAGATGGAGGTGATGAAAGAAAACTATTTTGCAGACAGTGAAGTTCCCCTGTAACGTCCCGGGACGCGTCTCATCCTACTCGGCGCGGCGTTGTGTGTCGCTTTTTATTTTAGGCTTCAGGAGGAGGGAGCAGATGGATGGAGGGAGGGAACGACATCATTCCACTTCTCGCACACAAAGCGCCGTTTTGGTCACGTTTAAGGCTTGCTGTCACTTGCAGACGTCAGGAAAAATACGCAGAACTTCGCTTTTGTTCGTGGAAGTGTCTGAAATCCTCATTCATTACCAAACTTTGCGTCAGAAAAGCTTGATGGACGGGAATCGGAAAAAAAATCAAATATCTGAATTTGATGTAATAGTTTGGAGTTTCCGTTAATTTAAGCAGTTATAAAAAAAATATGGAGTTTTAACTTTTTTTTGTATTTACAGTACAGACCAAATGTTTTGACACACTTTCTAATTGAATTCAATGAGAAGGTGTTTTGGTCTGTACTGTATATTAAAATAGCGTTATGGGAAAAGAAAAAGAGTCATAGCTCTCAAGCTGTTGAATACTTAACCAGAAAACCATTTTTCAGTTTATTGAAGATTTATCAGAGCTCAAATATTAAATGCGGAGTACTACAAGGCTCAGTGTTGGGGCCTAAACTTTTTAATTAGGTTCCAACATTAATTGGGACCTAATTAGTGTCGGGACATTTAATGCTTTTAACTCCACATTTAAACCTAAACCTTTTAATCTATACATTGATGAGATTGATAAAGTATCAACTACATATTTTTATTTGCTGGAACTTATTCATTTCGCCTCTTTTGGGGCAAAACCTTAGAGAACTTCAACACTGAGAAAACTCGCCAAGTCCTTTGAAAAGAAATACATCGAGTCTGTGTTGTTGAGCTTGACTAGACAAAAGTTGAAGAAATAAGCAACTATTAGGTCTATTTGTAAGGTTAATGATGGTGAAACTAGAACAACTTAAGTAATAATTCCTCAAAGACTGGTGTATCTAAGAATTATCAATACAGATGACAATATTTCTTGATATTATGCAATATGGTTGCAAAAACTGATTAAACCTTAAGAAGGGGCAGTTATTTTTGAATTGGAATAAAACAAAATGTATGATTTCTGGTATTTATACATACATTAATTTACCTTTTTACCCCCAAAAAGGTAAATTAGATGGTAGCAGATGAAGTTTCAAAGAAATTTGTCAGTGGACAAACTGACAGATAGTTCACAGCACTATGCTGGGTCTCGCAGGTTAAGTATAAAAATTTTCATGTGGATTCCACCAAATTAAAATGCTTGAGACAATTTTCTGACAAAAACACTTATTTAAAACAAGAAATATGAAGGGAATTTGTGCTAGGACTGTATGACAGTTTAACACTGATTGACTTTGTGAAATGCACTGACTGTTATAAAGCTGTTTTGAAATGTTATCCTATCTGACTCATTGTGTGAATCAACAATGCAACATTTTGTTTCCCAAATCTATAATTTGTTAGAACTTTTATTATGCTTTCCAGACAACAGTGACATTCAGGCTCTGTATCCTACACGTCTGTCTAAATCTTTAAAAAATTACATGCATCTGATATGCAAGACCTTGATCTCTCAATGTTGTCGAATTGGAGAAAAAAATATACAAAACAAATAGCACAGTTCAGCCGTTTTCTAAACCAATATTCATTTCAAAATATAACTTGATTGAAAGAAATAAACCTTCTGTGTCAAAGCGATTTCCATCTAAAAGTCCCATTTTCATTATTGCGCACTGATGAGCATGCATATGCTGAATCAGTTCACTCCATAATCAGACAATGTAATATCAGTCAGATGGGAGGCAACGTGTTTGATGCAGGTGAAAGTTATAAGGCAAATAGCAGCAGGAGTCTTAATCAGCTCCACAGTTTTTCTTTTGATGGGTAAAAATATATTGCACTTCTGAAAAAATAATCTCATGTGACAGCAGACACCACTGTAGACTCATGCAAGTGGAGATGGGCTCCTTGAAAGTGACGCAAAGTCTCAATCTCTGTAGCGCAGTCCCAACCCTCAGCTTGCATATTCTGGCAACTTAGCATCCCTTCCTTCGTGGTTCTGTTAGTAGTGACATTTTAGAAAACGTCTAGCTGCCTGTCCTCCTGTGTTCGTCCTTCTTCCGGACCAGGGGTTACTTCTCTCGCAGAACGCAGACTCCCGCGTCGCACCGCTGGGTTGCCATGGAGGTGACGACCTCCCAGGAGTCGATGACCGGGTCGTAACATTCGATACTGCTGAGGAGGGAGTTCCCGTCGTATCTAGAGGAAAAACAGAGGGACTGAGTCTCCAGTTTGAACTCATACTTCGTTTCTGACCTGTTTTGAGTTCTTTTTTACCCTACTTCATGTTGTGATTTCTTGATTTTAAATGTCAGGCAGTAACAGCTCTGCACACCCTGAAAAATGTGACTAACTACAACTTATTTAGAATTTAACAGTGAGGCAATTATTTTCTTTATTGGTCTGGATATCGTTTTTTTAACTTAATAAATTAAATTTCCATTTGAAAACTGATTTTGTAGTTATATCTTTGTTACATAATTTTACTATTTCTGTTTAAATGTGACTTATTGTGCTAACTTGAACAGGTTAGGATCGATATATGGGCTAAGCGAAACATGTTCATTTCATTTTTGCGCAAAATAATTCTTAGGTTATGAGATTTCATTGTCTCAGAATGAGGTGTTAAGTTGCCGGTTGCTAGGTGACGGGCTGGGCTCAGCTCTGGTTGCTAGGTAACGGCGCAGTGTCTGTCCATCGTGACTTAAGAATCAGGAGTTTTTTGAAACGGTTCCCTTTCCAAGCACCAAAAAACATTAAATTATTGACAAACAAAACTGGCTGGGTGTTTTTAGAAACAGTAGAGACACAAATAGAAGTACAAAACTGTGTAAAATGTACATTGTAAGATTTTTTTTTTAACAGTTGGAGCCAGAATAAAAATACACATCATTTTCTTCTCACTGTCTGAAATTAAAACTTCAAACTTCTCGTTTTAAGCCAGTTACAATAACCAAAATTATTTCTGTTTTCTAATGATAAAATAATAAAAGAATACAGATTTATTCATCGTCTTCAAAATCAGACGTTTACATACATTTCCTCAGTATTTGTCAGCATCGTTTCGTTTCTTTAAAGACACTGTATCATAACTGAGAAAAAAGTAGATAAAAATACTTAAAAAGTACATAATAAATTACAGTTTAGGCCTTCTCTGTTCAATAAAGCAACATCCTCTGAAAATCTCAGCTGTAGTATGAACCTCTAATAAAACACATAAAGACTAAATAGTGAAGAAAACCCATTTATTCTTAAACCATTGTGAAGTTCCGCTTGGAGGAGGCTTGTTTCTTTAAGTACTGTTGACAAAGGAGTGTAAAGACTTTGAGCTTCAGGGGTTGTGAAAGCTTATATGGTGCAAAAAATACAACATATACCACCCAGCGTGATTCTGCTCTGTGATTCGACTAAAGCCAAACTAATGTCAGTATAATGTGGAGATATTAGTTGATGCTTCCAGTGTTGGCGCCTCGCAGTTGAGAGCAAAATTGATGTTGGGTGTCTTTTACATCCCAGCAAGAACAAGGTCAGTCTGAGCGAAGGTTATCTGATGAAACAAAACACTACTGCAAGTAATTTATACAACCTCCCCTCGCACTAATAATATTAAAAAACACATTAGATTTACTAAAACAATAAACATTACTAATAAGCAATGATGGGAACCGCTAACTAAAAAGTTAGCTGCGATAACCCTAAACCGCTAATGACAAACATGAGTTCCGCTAAAACGCTACGCCAGCACATCATTTAGTAGAAGCTAATGCTAAAGCGCTAACTTCAATTCAAATTGTCTTCCCTTGAAGGAAACAAACCTCAGGCTCCAGCGTATTTTTTTTTTTTACACACATGTTCTACAATTTCTAATATAGGCATGTATATTTTGTTTCTGTACAATTCTAGTTTGAAATACAGTTATTGGAAAAAAAGAGATGAAATAATAGGAAACAGAACTGCTACGCTAGCAGTCGTCACCTGCTTCAAAATAAGAGCATAAATATAAACAGCTAACTACTTGAAGAATTCAGATATTGAACTTCATTCAACTGATAGTAAATTAGCGTTTTTAGAACTTAAACATAAAAATTAACTTATGGGAAGCTAAGTGCCCTAGATGTTTTAAAAGTTAGCAACAGCCCCAACTAGAATGTTAGCTAGCGGAAATGTAGCCACCACTGCTAACAAGGTGAAATTAAAAAGGACAACTAATCCCTCCCAAGTTGAGACTATACAGAGGGAAGGACGTTTAATCTCACCCGGCGATGGCGTAGAGTCGTCCTCTGAGGACAGTCGCTCCTACGTAACACCGTGGCGTCGTCATGCTAGCCACTGTGGTCCAGTAGTCTGTCCTGATGTTGTAAACCTCCACCGAGTCGAGGTGTGAAACACCGTCAAACCCTCCCACCACATAAATGTGGTCGTTAAGTAGCGCCACACCAGCCCCTGAAGACAATTTGGATGTGTCAGATGAGGAGTAAAAATCACGTTTTAATCAGTTTTCTTAACTCACCTGATCGCTTCGTGGCCATGGGTGTCACACTGGTCCAATGACCCGTGTGTGGGTCGTATCTTTCCACTGAGTTTAGGATATTTAGGCCATCATAACCACCTGGAAGGAGGAAAGCTGTTTAGATTAATGTGATATATAACTGGTTGTATTTATAACAACTTTATATGTATTGTCTTTACTTTTTTCATTTTCTCATATATTAACATTGGATTGCTGCAGAGTCAATCAAACAACGCAAGATTGTCTGTCGCTGCATATTTGTCCAGGAAGAATGATTGCTGCAAGTCGATGACTTGATGCAATCTGCTGAGTTTCCTTAGACAGAAAACATTTTAACTAAACAAGAATGCAGCATGTGCTTTCTAAATGGTAAGTCAACAACAAAACACTTGTCTTTTCCAGCAGCCATTCTATAGGTGCACACAGTGGTAAAACCAGCTAACCAAACATGCTGGAGCTCCCCGCTTGGGTTGCTAGGTAACAGGCTGGACTGTATGGTTACTGTCCTTTTGGATGAGCTTTAATTGTTGTACAAGTTTTGCCCCAAATTTCTCCTATGGGAGACTAATAAAATTATCTTATCTTATCAAAGCGCTTTACACTAGAGTCACATTCACCCATTCGCACACACAAACACTCACACATTCATACACCGATACGCAGATCAATAGGCAATTTGGGGCTAAGTGCCTTGCCCAAAGGCACATCTACATGTGACAGGAGGAAGCTGGAATAGAACCTACAACCTTCTGATCACGAGAGGACTACTCTTGTGATGACTACTCTACCCACATAGCTACAGTTGCCCCAAGTCTAGGTATGAATACCATACCTAGACAGTAGATCAGCCCACTGGCCACTACCAGGCCAGCGCCTTCTCTAGCAGTCTGCATATCTCCCAGCATGCTCCACTGGTCGATATTGGGGTCATATCGCTCCATGCTGGTGTGCCGACGGCTGCCGTCAAAGCCACCGGCAACATAGATCATATCTGTTGAAAGCCAAATAATATAACTGCTGAGTAAATAATTTATTGATTTTTTTTTTTATTCTTGAAGCAGATTCTTTAAAGAATTATCTTGATGGTAAACCACCTGAAAATATTTACCTCCCAGGGTCGTGGCCCCAGCGAGGCCGCGGCGTACATTCATGGTGGCGACGGTGTACCAAACACCGTCTTCGTCCGCGGTGTAGTCCAGGCACTCCACCGAGCTGAGCCTCGACCGACCGTCATAGCCTCCGATCACGTAAACTCGGTCGTGTAGCGACACAGTGGCAACGTAGCGCCTTTTACGGGCGATATTCTGGTTTGGATACACAAGTTAGCATTAGGGATACAAGTTATCGATTAATGAGTTGATCTTAAGTTAATTGGGTTAATCAATCAACTTACAATTAATTGATAAGTGGACATTTTCTTAAAAAATTGAGTTTTCTCTTGTATCAAGAAAGCTGATCAAGTTCGCATAACATGGAAGGCTAAATTTTTCATAGTATGCTGAATTAAAACCCCCTCATAAAATTTAAGACTATGTTGAGTCAACTGTATTAAATACTAACTGCATAAATGGAAAAAAAAGAAAAAGTTTTTGCCACATTATTAAATTTAGACGTATTTATTGCATAACAAAACTGAAACTTCTTAGATTGCTGAATAGAAAAATAAAAGATGAAAAGAATAAAATATGTCAAACATTTAATCCGTCATTAACAGAAAAATGCTCATACAGAAGTATCCATGTGGCGGAACCGATGTTAAAACTGCTTAGTAAAGTTTATTACCTCACGACAGTCTTCCAACTCAACCGTGTTTACTGGCATCTTCGATTTTTCTGCGATATTTTCTGTTATCACATCCTCGCGTCCGTTTTGCTCCTGCGCTGAATAAGCGCTATTAATGCTAAACTTGAGGAGTTTTGTTTAAAAGTGTTTATTTTTCAAAACAGTACCGCATCAAGTGCATTTTCCGTCTCACACCGGACTCCGTTTGGTCCATTTCCCTTTACCGTTGTGATTTGGCTCCGTCATCTTGTATCCTGTATCAACTGCTCCGCCTAAAATCACCAGCGGCGCCCTCTGCTGGATGGCGGCCACACTACAACTCTAAAAGAAGATCTAAGCGGACGCTATCAGTTAATTGACCGGAACTAATTTTAATCTATTAATTACATTTAATTTAAAAGTACTTTAATGATCCCAAAAGTAAATCAACAGTTGTTATGAATTAATTCAGATTCTTCAAAGAGTTATTTTAGATCGTGAAGGCTGTTGGCAGGAAAGAGCTCTTGTAGCAGTCTGTATTACGGCGAATCTGAAGAAGCCTCTGACTGAAGATATTCCAGACAGTCTCATGAAGAGGATGTCAATAACTTTCTTGATCTTATGAAGAATTCTACTTTGCATCTTCATCTCCAGAGGTTCCACAGTCGTCCCCAGAACAGAATCAGAACAGAACCAGCTTTCTTTATCAGGCTTTTGAGCCTTTTCAGGTCGCTTGCACTGATGTTGCTGCCCCTACAGATGACGCTCTCAACAACAGACTTAGAGAAAATCTGCAGCTTCTTGTTGCAAACCTTGAAGGATCTTAGTTTCCTCAAGAAGTACAGCCTGCTGGGATAGTGCGACCTGTGTTTGGAGCTCTTGAGTCCTCAACGCGATTGTCGCGGATTCGACTCTTGGACCCGACGATATTTGCCGCATGTCTTCCCCCCTTTCCTGTCAGCCTACTTTCATATAAGGGACACTAGAGCCCACAAAAGACCCCAAGGAGGGGTCAGCTTCAATAAACAAACCATTAATCATAACTCGGTTCATTGTTTACATCCCCCCGAGGATTAAAACGTCAAGCTGCTTCTTCAAAATTTTAACACTCACAGGCAGAAAGCTCCATTCCTGGGTTTTGGGATCATATTTCTCGACTACATCTATTGGCGACTGCTGGCTGCCGAAGCCACCTATAACCAGCAGGACTTCTTTGGCACCTGAGAATGAACAGTGTGATTAAAATGCTTGAAAATCAGAGACGTGCACTTAAACAAATTGCAGTTGAAAGCAGGATTCCTACCTAATCTGGCTTGTGTGCGAGGACCCTGCATCTCACTCCTCAGCTCCGGTCTTAAGTGGAATTTTTTGGCCTCATCAACGAGGTCTCGACAAGGCAGACTACATCGAATGAGAGGCTAAAACATGTGAAAACCTGTTTAATTATGGTGTGATAAATGCTTCAGCAGGAGATCTTTCATCTGACGCCGGGCGCCTGATTACACAACGGTCTGTTTGCGGGTCGCCTGGCTCACCTCAGCGTCAATGACATCTGTAATGTAGCGGGGGGTAAGGAGCGGCATGCGGACGAACTCCAGCATGTCTGGGAGGTAGGGCTCTCGCTCTTTCCTGTTGTGTTTCACCCAGTTCAACACGGCCTCAAACACAGGCTCCTCTGAATCCACCTGGACACAAACAACAGCAGAACATCTTAAAGGAAGAGACCCGGATAATGTTTAGAGAAGCTGTTCAACCGCAAGGAGCTGAATGTTGAGTAATTTTGCATAAAAACGAAATGCAGTCATTTATATATAATTTTACAATGCAAAAAGACAAAGTTTGTTAAAGGTGACCTATTACGCTTTCTTAAACAGGTTAGGATGGTTCTATGAACTATTAAATTTTTGTACAAAATCATTCCTAGATAATTAAGAGTTTAGTCTGCTGTTTTATGGGCTCTTGTCACGTTAAATGTAAATAAGCTGCTGCTGGCCACACCCCCCCCAACTCAACTTTCACACTCGCACGTGAAAATGGCTGCAAACAGGTGCGTAATTATACAACCGCACATCTTTGAAAAGCGTTAGAAGAGCCTCCTGCACAACCAACAGGAATGCAGCGAGTGGTTTCTGGATGGTAAGTCAACAACAAAACAAGTGTCTTTTCCAGCAGCCATTGTACAGCATATATTGTGGTAAAACCAGCTGACCAAACTTGCTGTAACTCTGTGTGAGTTGCTAGGTAACGGCGCACTACTCCGTGTGACTTAACACTAGTGAGGTTTTTGAAACAGCTCATTTTCCAGACACCAAAAAGCTTTAACTCATTGCCTGGAAAACAACTGTGTGTTTTATTTTTAAGTGTTTGGACTGTTTATAGAAGCAGTTTGGAAGTATAAGAAGTGCAAAATTTATAATTTGTGTCAACATAAAGTTGAAACAGAGAGAGACAATCAGCTTGTGTCTTTACCGCTAGAACTTTTTTCATATTTTGTCGCATTGCAACCACAAACTATTTGTTCATTTCACATTCACACGTCGCTCATAGTAGCTAACTGTTAAGTTAAGGTCTGATTTTTTTCTCTTTCTCTCAAATCTTTATATGAAGCAGATTTTCTCTTTCACACAGATTGTCTGTAGATCTTCCGGACTGCTGTAATTTCAATCATTTTCTTGCACCAAGCGAAGCACGATCTGCTCATGTAACAGTGCAATCAGCCAAAGGTGAAACAAGCCCTAAAATCCTCAAAGATGACAGAGTCCGCTTTGACAGAGTGCAAATTATCCGTGACTGCGTTTTCACATGTGTAGTCTAGTTTTCTCTTAAAACCAACAAAAATCCCAGGAAAGATAATTCAACACAATTGATGATCTATAAATCATCCTGTGGTAATAACTGTGTTTTCACAAAACAAGGCATGTGGTTGGGAAACAGGAATTTCCTGAGCACAAAGGCAAACTTTAATCAGGTTCAGTTCTCTGCAATTTCATTGTCAGGCCAATCCACAAATCCAAAGATGGCGGGTGGATGGCAGGAGGGGAGGTGGGTAGTGGTGAGATTAAAGCGAGTTGATACTTGCTGTTCACTTTTCCTGCACAGGTTCTTGACAGATAGTAAGAAAGCTGCAAAAATCAGGCTAAATTTGCACTACATCAACAATATCAGTACAGGTTTTAAGAACAGAAACCTTGCTATTGAAGCTGTCTTACCTGGATTTCATCGCATTTTATGAGCTTCTCAACTTCTGTCTGACTCAGGAGCATGAACTCCTCGTGCTGAACCACCTCGGAGAAATGCTTCTGGGAAAAGAGCTCTGCGGCCTGCATCAGGTCGAGGCAGTTGTGAGTTTCGGCAAAGTCCCGAATCCCCAGGCAGTTTGACGGATCGAGCTGAGACTCTAGAAAGTCGCAGCACGCCCTTTTCACTCCTGAGCAAAACGAAAATATGTTTGCAAATAAACAAGAGTCATTACAGATCTCTGCTAATCAGATTAATAGTGATTTATTAATTGATTAATCGTTAAAATCAATTAAAAATAAATGCATTTTGCATAAAAATAAATGCATTTTGCAATTAAGATAAAAACACCTTTATCTATAAAAATGTTTTAGCCAAAACTCCTCAAGTCGTATCGTTTTAGCTTTACTAAAGTGTTATTGCGTTGTTTTCAAATAAAAAAAAGGAATTGAATTGTTTATTTGAGTGTTTTAATGTATTTCTAATACTTTACAAAAAAATCTTAAGTGTTTAAGTTAGAAATTTGTAGAACAATCAGATAGATTAATGTACTGATTAATGCTGGAATATATCGATTAATCTACTGTTAAATTAATACATAAAAAATCAGATTAATTGTATCGATAGATTAATCAACAGATAAACCTATCGATTAATAATCAAATGACTCGAGTGCGGAAATGCAGAGATCATTTTATTTTTAAAAAATGATGTCAAGTTTAATCACTGTCACAGAGAAATCTAATTATAGTTTCACTGCCGCAGATGTCCTACCACTTAATTACAGCTGAAGAAACTCTCTAAACCTTTTCAATCGCCGTGGGAAATAGGAACTGAGAATAGCCTGTGCTGATACTAAAAAGACAATCTGTACCAAATAAACTTTTAAATTAAAGTGGAACAATCATCCGTGAACAAAAAGGTACCTTTAAGCTGAAGCAGGCATGCTGCAGGGAGCAGCTCTTGCACATTTTCCACTGTGACGAGAACCGTCTCTGTGTACACAAAGTCCAACAGGATCTCCATAGTTGATGCCGTGAGTCCCTGGATGTCGACAAAAGATTTCCCCTTTTCTGCAAGCTGCAGGTTTACAGTGAGATATAACATTGGGAGGTTAGTTTAACTTATTACCAAAAGATCCACACGCACCTAAAAGCTCAGAAATATAAATCCAACCCCATTAGCATTTGGCTAAATGCAACTTGGATGCTGACTACGTGCATTTTTATGGCTTAAACAAACTTCTGCCACATCTGACCACACTTTTCACCCAGGATTGGTAGAATTCACATTTGCATAATCTTCAAATGTTCAGTTTTGTCGAGTTCATGATTTTCCAAAAGCTTTATGGTAGTTTTTGTAGAAACTTATTCTATACAAACTCATATTTCTTATCATGATTTAAGTGTGTTAGGATTAAAATCATTACTCAAAAGTGAATAAAATGTGTACAGTTTGATAATTTACAGTTTAAAAACTCTTATGCATAAGAATTTTAAATATTAGAGACTATACTAAGTCCCTCTAGCAAATTTGCATATTTATTTATTAGATAGATAATGAGGTTTTGGAGTGTAGTTATATAGGAGTTGGAGTGGAAACACAGTTTAATGACCTCACTCTTATTCTTTTAGTCTTTATTGTTTTTGTGGATAATTTATGGTTTTTATTTTTGAAGTAAACAGTCAAACCTTAAGAAGGTTTTTCTTTTTGTGATCAAGCAGATTGCAAGAGGAGAGCATCAAACTTATGGCTTCACTGATTAGGAACCAGCTTGGTTTATTATTTTCTACTGCGACTTTTAATGTTTGTTTGAGATCGTTATCCTTTATGAATATCTTTTTAATTTTGTTTGAGAAAATTAAGAGAGAAGAATATGAAACAAGCCAGGAACCACCACGGCTGCTGCAGCAACACTGACATTGTCATCAATGAAGGAAGTATTGAATTTCTGAACAAGAAAACGTGTCCAGTTACAAATGTGAGACATTTGAGTTTGACTGAAATGCAAAACCACCAACATGAAGGAGAAAAAATACCTCCTGAGAGATTTTAGAGTCAAACTATACAAAAATGTATAAATTTTACGTCACTGATAAAAGTATGCTTGGAGGCGTCAAGATGAAGTATTGAAAAATACAAACTCAGTTCCACTCACAGTTGTCCTGGTGGATCACAGAAAGTAAGTGGAATAATGATGGAAGTCTATCAACAAAACCTTTATTGTAAATAAACCTTCTAAGCCCACCTCAGCTAAAAAACAATAAAAGTTTTTTGTTTCTGAAAGAAAATCCAACTTCATTTACATAAAAAAAAAAAATCAAGTCGGAAGTTATTTACACTGTTCACAATAATCATTAAAACATTTTTTGTTGGCTTCATAGCAACCAACCAACCTCGGGTCGCCTTTTTGTGAACGAAGCCTTACTGCTGACCTGTATGCTTTTCTTTCTTTGTTTTGGTTAAAATCAAATATGCAATACAAAAACTATCAAACATGGACATCTTTACAAAGCATATTGTGAATAACAATCGTCTTAAAAACACTCCATTTTGTTTAAATTTCTCATAACTTTTTTGCCTAGTTGGTGCGCAGCCGTCATGTTTCTGACAAACATTTTTACCTCGCTGGTGAACATGGCACAGAAATAGTCGCTGCAGGCGGCCAAGACGATCCGGTGAGCCGGGAAATCGGTGCTGTCCACCCTCAGAGTGATGTCACAGAGCGTGTTGCTCTTGCGTAGAGAGTTCATTGCATTGAGGATGGATTTGGCGTGGGAATTCGTCATGATGTCTTTGGGAGCCATGCTGCCACCGGAATCCGTCAAGGATCTCAAACTACCACAGGAATCTGAAAGAAAACCAAAGAAAAAGTATCAGAAAAGATGAATTAAAACTGAACGCAACGCAACAAAACTAGTTTAACATACCCCTTTAGAGACCTTTAACCTGTGATATACAGAGATATTCATCTTGCTCAATATCAGTTGGCAAACATGTCTATTTTATTCTTTCCTTTCTATATCATCTGTGCTTTTAGCATTTGAGTTTGGTGTAAGGACTCTGTCCACTTGGCTAAACATTACATTAGCATGAAAATGCTAAAATTTGATTAATCTCAAAATTTCCTAATTTTTTCTGGAAAATCTTAAATTTTTCAAAGTCAAAAATGTTATTTTTTTCTAGATTTCTAAAGTTAATCTCAAAGTTTTCCTTTTTTTTTTTTTTTAGCAATTTTTTTACTTTTAGAGCTCAAAAATTATCTTTATTTTTAAATTTTTTTAAAGAAAATTTCTGTTTTTTTAAGAGGAAATTGTATTCTTCATCTTCGTCTACAACGCTTGATTCCAAGTTCAGAAAACATGCAGTCATTAAGACCGAAATTGAATGTTTTGATTAGTTAGACTAATACTTTAGGACATTTTTTTTGGTTGCATAACACAAACTGCAAAAATTTTAGTAAAACGTTAATTTACATAACCAAAACTACTTCTTGGTATTAAACTAATAATATTTAAGTTATAAAATCAAGACACACATTGATACACATGCAATAAAGTGAATTCATCAGCTTACATTGCACGATAGGTGTATTATAAATGAAAAATAAATCAAACAAAAGCAGTAAGAGAATAACAAAGATTTGCTGTATCAGGAATGGAGTCAAAGCTGGTTCTTCCAAGACAAAGATCAAGAAAAAAATCAGCTTGAGTTCAGTCTTGATCCCTCCATCGAATATATTAGCCAACAATTATTGCACTCAAAACAGCTATTTTTGATTAATGTTGTACATACATACACTGCAGTGATGACAATGTATTCGCAATATAATGTGCAGCCCTATATCTGATATTAATTACATTTGCAGAGGAAAATCCATCCAATTTGAAAACTTAGAAATTATGTTTATACAAGTTACAAGAATTGTTAGTTGTGACAACTCTACTTATTATATACAAAATAAGACTGTTTAGCATCCAAAATACCTTTGAAAAACTACAAAATCGAACTTATCTATAAAAATATAGAGAGGATTGACTTCCTACTCATAATTCCTCTAGTGAAAAACTACAAAGATCTTTTTTCATTCCTTTTTGCGTGCGGGTTTGTTGAGATACAACTTACCGTTTAAAGATCTGAACACTTTTTCCACCACTGGGAGGCAATAACTATAGCTACACATGAGCTAACAGTCTGCAGCAGTCAACGACAGCTGACGGCTAACGCCAACGCCAGACAACAAACAGCGATATGAAGAGGGCTGCACGGCCCAGGAAGACAACACAAGAAGCGACACACACAGAATAACTTGGCAAGAATTTGCATAATACCTGTCGTGGCAGTAAGGCAGATTCAAAGCGCCTAAGCTAAGTTGCTTTGCTAGCTAACGTTAGTAGCACCAAAGTCCCCCCCCCCCCAGCTCTTGAATGCTGTTAAATTAGTCTAATCTGTCATGGCCCCTGTCAACTCACACCACGTTCGGCCTCGGCGGGGACGTAAATGTCTACAATTTCAGATTAAACTCATATTATTTCGGACACGATCTTTATATAGAAACTAAACTGCAGCAAGTCACAGTTCGACCACCAGAAGAAACAGCAGCAGCAACGACTCCTCAGATGGGACGTAAACAGACATAGAGATTGAAGAATAGACGTCGCATGAGCGTCAGGGACGGACGTAAACGTCGCCGCCATATTGTGGTAGGCACTTTTGGTGAGACAAAGTTGTGCACGTTTCAAAGATCTGTTGTGTAGGCCATTGTAGAGTGAAATATAGGAGGAATACATGTTCTACAAATGTTTACTTAAAAAACCGTGGACATTTCTGAGTTTCCAAAGTCCAAAGGTAAAAAAAAACCCCAAAAAACCTTTTGAAACTCAGAAGTTTTTATATTAATCTCAGAAATATTCTGTAAAAAAGAAGCTATTTCTGAGTTTGAAAAGTAGAATATTTGCTATAAAAAGATAAATTTTTTTTTAGATTAATCTCAGAAAGTTTTGAGAAAAACAAGAAAATTTTTGAGTTTCCAAAGTTTAAACTGAACATTTCCAAAAGTCAAACATTTTTGACAGTGGAAACTTATACATTTTAAGATTGTCAGAAATTTGCTAGAAAAAAAACATGAACATTTCTGACATTTTTTCAAAATATTTTCAATTTTCCAAACTTATAACTTTCCTTGTCTTTTTCTAAAAACATTCAGAAATTAATTAATGAGTTTTTTTGGAGGAAATTTACTCTTCCTATTATTTGTGTTTTATACACAATGGCTCTAATTAAATAATATGTATATACACACACACACACACACACACACACACACACACACACACTTAAGACTTAAAATAATTAAGGTTGGTCTATTTATAAAACATTTTTTTTGGATTGTTTGTTTGAGAAGTCAGAGTACCTGGGAAAAAGTTGCCTTTGAAAATCAGATTTACTTCCTCTTTTATAATTTTTTCTTAAATCTTTTTTTGTTTCCTTTGGCATTTGACTCAGCTTGACATGTTGGTTTAATTTCTTAATTGCTTTTTTTTAGTTTCTTTTATAATTATTTTAGTGTACAGCATTTTGACCAACGGTGTTGTTTTAAAGTGCTTTATGTATTGTATTGTCTTGACATTTTTAAAATTCGATTTAATGTTAGTGAGTGGAACTCTTGTGGTGTGTTGTCTATTTTTCTGGTTTCATTTGTTGCAATATTAAACATAATATATGTTTAAATTATAACAGTATTGGCAGCATTATAATACATCCAATTGGTTGTATAATATTATTAATTTTGGTAGTATTATAATACCAGCACTACTGCCAATTAGTGTTATTATAATACTACAAATAGTAATATTGTTATTATAAAACTATCAACATTGCCAATATATAATTGTAGTATATTACCAAGATTGCAATATAACTATTGTAATATTATAATACTACCAATATTGGTGTAAATTAATCATATATTACGTTTAATAAATGTGGCATATGTAGTGATATATGCTATTAAACATACAAATGGTTTTTTTTAATATATTTTTTTAAGTCTAAAAATAAACACTTACGTGAAGTTTATTCTCAAAATCGGGTTTCAAACATACTGCCTTCAAAGCAAACCTTCCACTCCCAATATGGCGGACACGACAACGTAACCTTTCCACTCAACGTAAACCTACGTGCGCGCTCCCTCACAAATCGAACGCATTTCTTTCCAGAAGCAAGATGCCTCCGCGCGCCCTCACACGTCAGTCTTTGCCATTGTTGTAAGAATGGTAAACGGATCCTCCTACTAATGGAGTTGTACTCCGAATATGACGAGAACTTGTAAATCAACTTCGGATATCACAGAACAGCTTGCTAATTCCTCTAAAACCCCACTCTGCTCTTTTTTAGCCAGCCAAGGACGGCAGCTGCGCTGCGTAGGAGGAGCTAGCGGCGTGTTTCCGCTAAAGAACAGGCCGAGGCAGCGATCTATGCAGCCCTACTGCTAGCTACCAGCAGCCGGACAGTTAGGAGCTAACACAGGAAATTGCTTAACTACAGTTTACTACGCCTTTATTACCGGGAAGCCGCGGTTTTACCTTTCGGGTTTGGGAACAAGAACGGGCGGCAGCGATGGAAGCCGAGTTTTGGGAAATCGACGAAAATGGGACTTGGAACTCCGTATATGAGGTTTGAACTGTGCAGACCATGGTGGGGAAAGATTAAGCCGAGGGCGAAGATTTCATGTTTTAGGGACAATCTTATTATTATTATGTTTAATTATTGCTGTATGTATGTATTTAGAAGTACGTCCCATCACAGAGCTTTAATCTGTAGTCTTTAATCTCATTTAATAATCTTATTCTGTCAACAGAGAACTTCTTTAAAGCTAATGACTTGTTTTTTCTCGCCATATACACGTTTCACATTTGAATAACAGTAGATGTTATATTAATTTTAGGTTTTTAGTTATTTATTATAACAATTTTGTAATTTAATTATATGTTTTACAATTTAAGTAGCTTAAAAACAAACAAAAACCATACTATTTATCCGGATAGTTATGCATAGTTTACACATTTCTGACCTGGTTGAGGTCAGTTGTAGAGGTTCTGTTGCATCATTGGTGTCACATCTGAATAACTTGTGTTCAGTTGTTTCAATCATGGAGTCTGTAAGAGTTCAGAAACGACTATTCATTTGTTTTAGCACTTTGTATTGCCTTGTTACTGAAAATGTGCTATGTAAATAAAATTGCCTAACCTTTTTAATATTTTAGATAGCCCGTAGTCTTCGGTATTGATTAATTCAGCTTATGATGTATTGAGAAGCTGCAATCAATCATGATAATTAACAGGCCTTGAACATGATCAATCTGTGATATTGTGGAAATTTCTGCTTTATAAAGGATTTATATAACCAGAGGTTTATGTTTTGGGGTATGTTGGGACAGGTTTAGATTTTTTGAGATGCATTATCTTTGGAAATCTACCTAAATTCACTCTATAAACTGGCTGTGTCAGAACTTTAAATGGTTAAAATCATCTCACCCTCTTAAAAGAATGTTTAAAATAAATATCAGAAGGACTAAATTTTATATATTCATACCCATGATGAGTGTTTAGTAAACGTATGAGCTACACATTTCTATGTTTTGCACAAATTTCTTCAACATGAAAAAACTTGACAAGTAGGTCAAAATTTAGGAAGGAAGAACCTCCTCCCCCCTGCACAGGACTTTCTTTGCACACATGCATAAATTTAGATTTTTCAAACATTGCAGTCACACTAAGATGTATAAAAATAATATAATGCTGTTTGTGAAACCATCTTCTTGGTTTGTTTTCCCACAGGACATTCGCCAGCAATCTTGTGAATTACCATGCAAGGTTGCCAAATTTCCCGAAAACAAAACTCGGAACCGTTACCGGGACGTCAGCCCCTGTGAGTTGCTCTTCGCCTTTCTTCACCTGGTCAGATTTTTAAAATAAAGAAACATACTGAAATATCCATGCTAACTGAGACGTGTCATGTTTTCATTTGACCAATAACATCGTTGCATCTGCTTGCTCCCATTTCTCCTCTGGCAGAGTAATAATTATTTAAAGGTAGAGTCCTGATCCTATTTTAAAAATCATTTTACACAAAATTTACCCAAGTTGGTGTTTTTTAATGCATTAAATTAACAAGGAGTTGGTAATTATTCTGACTTTGTATCAGAATAATTAATATTATTCTTGGTTAGTAGATTTTATTGTCTTATGAGAGTCGGTAAGTAATATATTTCATTAAATAACTGTTTACTCCTTTCTACTCTTTTTCAAACAGAAAACTGGTGCTAAGCTAATAATTTTTTTCTTGGTTATGTATTCATGTTTTCTCTTGTTATACTGATTGCTTGTTTTGCTTGTAAAAACTTGGTTGAAATGAAATAAAATTCACAAATCATTTAATAGTAAATAGGAAAATCCAGTTCTTATACTTTATTGCTCCACTATCTTTTCTCCAATAAACTACTGTTGTGTTTCCACCTAATCATGCAGAGTACATATTATTGTTCAACATTATTATCTAATAAACTAAGCAGCTAACAGAGTTTAACATTTGAACTTTGGTGGTTTCCTCTTTTCTTCACACTGAATGAGCCATGCAAAATTGTGCAGTCGGCGTTGCAAATAGTTACGGTTTTTCATATTCGCATTTAACGAGATGTGAAAATGAGGAACCCGAAACTAAGTAGTTCTGTTTACGTTTTTATCTCAATAAGTTCCCTGGGCTGGTACCTGTCAGGGTGAGATTCACATGGTGTCTGTTTTCAGTCCGTCCAGCGACGCCCTTTTCTCACAGCCAGTGGAGGACGCTGTGTGGGAGCGTTGTTATCGATTTAAAATTGAAAAACTAAAACCAGATGAAGTTTCTTGTTGCTTTTCTTTGTTTCTCTTTCTGTTCTGCAGTTGACCACAGCAGAATCTGCCTGCAGCTGGGTCCAAACGACTACATTAACGCCAGCCTAATAACTGCAGAAGAAGCGCAGAGGAAATATATTCTTACTCAGGTGAGACGCAGACTTTACTCAGAATATCTCTGTATTGTAATAAAACGTATCTGTAATGTTGCACAGCCTGACAGTAATTTAAAAGCTACAAGCAAACCTTTCAGTAAAATGTAAGAATATATTGGATTATGTGACATATTGACTGCAACTAAAGATTGTTCGGACAATGAATTGATTTAATCGGATAAAAACATTTACATTGTGCAGATTTTTCATGTAACCACTTGAGTGTTTTTATGCAAGATTAGAAAAGCATTAAAAAGATACAAAACAAACAATTAAATTTTATTTCACACTTTATTGCCTGAATCGCTTTTTAAAACAAATTTTTATTATTTGGCATTTAATTGAGCCCTGATACGTAATGTTGTGATGTTTTATTTTTTACTTTATTTACTGATTATCACTCTTATTATTTTATTATATAAAATATGCCCTGTTTAAAACGTGATTCTGAAATACAGGCGTAAAGTTGGGTTTGTTAATATACTTTTTCCAAAAGTTTCTTGGTTAATACAGTGAACTCCTGCGAACCCGCAAATATTTAATATCTGTGAATACTCAAGTCCTCCTCTAAAAATGCGTATTTTAATAGTTTAAACATCAAATATGTATTAATACCCACTCTGGAAACTGTGTTAGCACTAGCACAGAAGCTAACATCTACTTTCTTCCTCATCGCCACTGTTGGAGGTTCAGCCAATCAGCACTAAGGAACATAAATGGAGCTCGTGGATTGGCTGCTTTGCAAACGCCAGCCAATAGCGTGTCAAGATGCATCCTAGGTATTTTAGCATCACAAGCTGCATTTTCTTTCAAATATTTAGATATATTTTATGGAAAAATCAACAAATAGGTGGATTTTCTACTAATAGTTTGGAGTTGGGTTCTACAGGCATCTCTCTACTTTTTTTTTTTTTTTTTTTCTGCTGCTCAGCTCTCACTCTCACTGCCTGAGCCCAGCTCATTGCAGAACTTTGTTGTGATTGGCACAACAACTCGTCTTCTTTTTCTCAAATGAATTTAAGAATATTATTGTGATAACAAAAATATTTTTGGCAAAAAAGCTATTTATTGTTTTGTTTTGTTTTTTGGTAACTGTAGGGCATAGCGTTCGTAGCGCCACAAACACAAATACCGTTCTCAAAAAACATTCCCATTTAAAAACGTTCTTCAGGACGCCACTTACTTGAAGAAGTGTGATTTATATCCCTAAACTGCACACACTAACTGCATTAAATCAGAGTTTTGAATTTACTGATATTTGATAGTTTTGTGGAACAGTGGAGAAAATGGTAAAAATAAAATCTTCGATAATACTGTCAGTTGTTTTTCACTGGATATATATTTAAGGGAAATTTATTGAGGCAATGATGCATCAAAATTCTTGTCATGATGAGAAGTTTTTCATGATAAACGATAAATGCCCACCCCTAACCGAGGACTTAGTTTAGTTACCGATTAGGATCGGTAGATTTGTTAGCAGTGTTTTCGTTCATTTTCCTTTTTGTGTCAAACAGAAACTAAAAGTTTGATTAAAATTTCACACAAAAGAAAGAATGCCTGCTTTCATAACAAAGCAAATGCATAAATAAAATAAATACACTACATCCAAAAGGATTTATGATCAGACAAGACCTTCATATTTGCCATTTTACGTCGTTAAATGGTTGTTTTCTCTGTCGTTTCTTCTTAGGGACCCCTTCCAAGTACATGTGGTCATTTCTGGGAGATGGTTTGGGAGCAGAGGACCCGCGGAGTCGTGATGCTGAACCGGGTCATAGAGAAAGGCTCTGTAAGCACCAGCTGGCTTTCAAATCAACTCTCCGTCTCTCTGCATTTCCTTTTCTTCAGGTTTCTTATGTATAACCTGCATTCTCCTTTGGGTTCAGATCAAATGTGCCCAATATTGGCCTCAAAGAGAGGAGAAAGACGTCATCTTTGAAGACACCAACTTCAAGGTCACTCTCGTCTCAGAGGACATCAAATCGTACTACACAGTCCGACAGCTGGAGCTGGAAAATCTGTCTGTGAGTTGCTCCTCACGATTATCAGAATGAGTCCAGAAGCTGCATGGCAGCTGCTAATGATGCTAATCTACATCGTGCTGATGGCTTTGATTGTTGCTGAGGGTGTCTGTGCATAATCAGGAAGTCCTAAACTCCTGTTTCGAAAATAGAAGATGGAAAATTAATTTAGAGACATTTTATTTTGTCATGGCAAGACTAATTAATTTTGTGTAATCTGTGGAGTTTTCTTCCTCACTGGTCTTTTCTGTCAGGCAAAAGTTTGACAGACATTACGACGGAGCCTTAGAAAATAAAAAATAAATAAAATTACGAGAATAATGTTATAGAAGAACAAAATGACAATTTTTTTATATTATTTTGAGATATTATTATCTCATAATATTTTGACTCGATTTTCATTATTTTATTTTATTTTTTCTCACCATGTCTTTAATACTTCGTCGGCGTTGAGGCTACTGCTAAATAGCTGCCAGCTGTTGCTAACCCATACGATGCTACGTGGATTTTGTTCCAAAAAAGCTCGACTCTTTGGGGGTTAAGCAGGAAGCTGCTGCTAAGAGCCTCAAATAGACGGCAGAAATGTCACATTTTTTATCCGCTGGCCCGGCTGAAGATTCCCAGAAAACGTGAGGCGCTGCCGCTAACACTGATTCTTAAATTTAATTCACAATAGTCTTAAAAAGTGTTAAATTTGAGTTGGTTAAACCTTGATCGTTCCTGTAAAGTCGTGTGTGTGAGCTGATCACTGAAGAACTGAAACATCACATGAAACAAATTTTCTTCTTTTCGCTTCTCTTATCCGTGTTTTCTCAGTTTCATTTGCTGAAACTGCAGCTTTTCTTTGCTATTTTCAGTTCTGAGAAATAATTTGCATAGCAAAAAAAAAAAAAAGAAAAAAAGTCCTTTATGCATTCACTGGATTTCTTCTGAACGATTTCACTCTGATCTGCCCCTGCAGACTCAGGAGACGCGTGAAATTTTACATTTTCACTACACGACCTGGCCTGACTTTGGGGTCCCAGAGTCTCCAGCCTCCTTCCTCAACTTCCTCTTCAAGGTGCGCGAGTCGGGCTGTCTGAATGCGGAGCACGGGCCGGTGGTGGTCCACTGCAGCGCTGGGATCGGACGCTCCGGGACCTTCTGTCTCGTGGACACCTGCCTCCTTTTGGTTTGTGTAGAATCATCATCAGAGTCGTAATTTAATGTTTTCAGTGGAACAAGACAAAGTTTTAGTCTAGAAACAGTTTTTACCTGTTGTTTTTACAGAAGTATAAACGTCTTTTTGCTGCTTTTTTTTTTTTTTTTTTACAATCGTAATATAGACGTGTTTCTGTTATTTTTTTACAGATGTAAAAATGGCATTTTGCTGTTATTTTTACTAATATAAGATGGTTGTTTTGTAGTTATTCTTACAAATGTAAAACAACATTTTGCGGTTAATTTTACAGATGTAAAACCTGCTTATTTCTGTTTTTATTTTTTTTACAGATGTAAGAACAATGTTTTTCTGTTATTCTTACAGACGTAAAATGGTATTTAGCCGTTATTTCAGTTAGTACTGAAAACTGTGTTTAGCTGTTATCTTGTACAGATGTAAAAACGGCGTTTAAATGTTATTTTTTACAGATCTTAAAAGGCGTTTTTGTTACGTCTACAGATGTAAAAACGGCGTATTGCTCTTATTTTTACAGATGTCTCTCCGTAAAGACCCGTCTTCGGTGCGGATCCGTGAAGTGCTGCTGGAGATGCGTCGTTATCGAATGGGCTTGATACAAACGCCAGACCAGCTTCGCTTCTCCTACCTCGCCGTGATTGAAGGTGCCAAGTACATCAAAGGAGACACTTCTCTCCAGGCACGTTCTTCTTCTTCTCTTCTGAGTTTTTTTTTTAAAGATGTTTTCTTAACTTAATAAAAATAACGTGAATATTTCTGCTTTTCTTCCTAAGGAGTCGTGGAAAGAGCTGTCGAATGAGGAAGACGACCCTCCTGAGTTCACCCCGCCGCCTCCTCTTCCTCCTCCCAGAGACCCTCACAACGGCCGAGTGCAGCCATGTTTTTTCCCAGATGACGTAGAATTCATCCAGCGTGTGGAAACTTCCCAACTGAGGTAAACATCCGAAATACGGGCCTAAAAATCTACACATGCATCTCAGTAACTTTAGGAAATCTTCAAAGTTATTTTTTAATTTAATTAGGAAAAAAAGGAACTTGTATAAGCCAAAATCGTCTACATGCGAGTTATGAATCTAATATAGTTTTGGGTGAAAGGACTGAAATTAATCACCTTTTTAATTATGTTATAGTTTATTTTTACATGTGGCTGTGGTTAAAATTGCTATACCATCCTCTCTTGGTACTCTTTTTTTTAAATCAAACTTTTTCCTTCCACTTAACTTTCAATGAAAATGCTTGGATACAGCAGTTGGTGAATGACAAGCTTCTTTAGAAATTACACTTTGTAATGTTACACTTTGGCGTGTGGAGGGTGTCTGTGCCCATTACATGATCATGACATAACATAACATGCTTGTAGTAAAATTAATTGGATTATAGTTTGCTGTGAGCCAAAATCATCAAAGTGAACAAAAATAATCGCTTTGTGTGTAATGTATATCTATACACATTTGGGTTAAATTACTGAGATTAATCACCTATTTCATGATATTGTAATTTATTTTTAGATGCGGCTGTGGTTAAAATTACTATGCCATTCTCCTTTGGTACTTTTTTTAAAATCAAACCTTTTCCTTCCACTGAACTTTCTATCAAAATTCTTGACTGCAGCAAATTTATTTGCAATATATCTTTTCTAGCTTGTTCAGTTGTCTGTGGGACAACTTTCATGTTTTGTTTAGGGCCTTACATGGTCGTAGCACTTTTTCCTTCCACTTAACTTTCATTGAAAATGCTTGGGTACAGCAGTTTGTGAACAGCAAGGTTTTTTTTTTAAATGACCTCGTTGGCTTGTGGAGGGTGTCGGTGCCCATAATATTATCACTAGATAATATAACATTCCTGTATAGATAATAGATAATATAACACAAATTTTAGCAAAATTTGTCCAAATGAACAAAAATACTTTGTGTGTAGAGAACCTATATATTTTTGGGTTAAATTACCAAAATTAATCAACTTTTTAATAATTCTGTAGCTTAGTTTTTTTAGACGTACCTCAGCTTAAAATTGCTACACCATCCTCTCTTGGCACTTGTTTTTAAGCACACTTCTTCCTTCCACTGAACTTTCCATGGAAATGCTTGGACACTGCGGTTTGTGAACAGCAGGCTTCTTTGGAAATGACCTTTTGTGGCTCCTGCCAGGAGGCAAATAGCTGCTGGATAACTTTCATGTCAGCTCTTCCTCATGATTGTGTTTATCATTGAAATGGAAACGAACAGATATATGTCACTCTGTGTGTAAGGAACCATCAGTTTCACATTTTACATTGTGAAACTGAGTTTCTGATATAATAATCGATAATATTCTTATTTATTGAGATGCAGAGCTTTTCCTTTTTGCATTATATCCTCATTATCTGGTGAAGCTTTTGGTAAATTATTACTAAGGGTTTGTTCTTGTCTGTAGAAGTTAGTTAGAAAATACATAAACAGACTTATTTTGTTTCTTTTAGTAGCAGCTCTAAACCTGGAGTGTGAATTAAGTTGTTATAAATAAACTGTGGCGCTCAATCCAGATTTTTTCCAACGAAGGAGTCCAGAGTCAGTTTAATTCAGGTAATCTGCCTCATCTTTCCTTTCCTCAGAACCGTTTTTCGTTAATGCCATCAGAGGTGCATTAGTTTTTCTTTATTTCTATTTTTTCCCCGGTCTACCTGTTTCTCAAGTCAGACTGATTTGCAGGAACCGAGGCGGCCAGAAGCAGAATAGATAGGATTTAAAAAGATTGCAGCTCTGAAGTAATCTGAGAATCTCGGTTCTGCTGTTTGGTTCAGATCTACTTTAATTCTGGAAATTAGTGCAGGGGTTCACATAATTTTTATTCACTGTTCAATAAACCTGCCATAGTAGCAAATTTTAAATTGTCTCATAAGTTGTTGCGATAAGTTATAATATTGTTGTTTAGAGGCCTTTTTTTTTTTTCTCCGAAGAGTTTTTTTTTATATTATATCTTTCTAAAGACATAATATAATGCAAAAACACATTCTCATAGGTAAATAAACTTAAAATTTTGATGAATATTTAACACTGGAACTGGAAGATATTTTAAATATCCAAAACAAATAAGCAAAACAATTAATAAAATTAATTATGAAGCCTCTGTAAGCAAAATTGTCGTTTTTGGTAGAAATGAGAAAAATAATAAATCATACAAATGGAAATTATTGAGCTTGTTTTAATTTATTGTGCGATTAATTGATTTATTGTTTATTATTCAATAATAATTACTTACTTAAGTCTTTTTTAGTCCATTTTATAGTCGCTACGCTAGCTTAAAGAGCAACCAATCAGAAACAAGAACCTGGAAGTAACATTTCAACAAATTATTTTTGCACATATTTTATAATATTAATTGGAACAATAAACTAGATTTTGATTACGAAAATTTTAATTCAGTCAAATTTTTATTTACGCCCCTCTAAGACCTTCTGGTGGCCCTTCAGGGGCCCACGACCCTCACTTTGAAAACTACTGACTTAGAATATTTTTGGAAATGTTCATTAAATCTGGTTCGTCATTGGCTGGCTTTGTGAGCCAATCAGCAAACGTAAACAAGACGCATGAAGTCATTGACACAGAGCGTAGCAGCAGTAAGGACAATAGACGGTTGGAGAGCCGGCTGCACCTGAGATGGTTTATCGTTGTTGTTTTGATAAGAATACTATGAGGAAACTAGTGGCGAAGATTTTAAATATGATTCTGACATCAACGAATCACGACACTTCCTGTTATGAATAGTCGTCTTTTTGGGTTTTTGACAAAAATGTTTTCTCAAAGTCCACTTGACGCATTTTTTCCACCAGATGTTTTTCCTTCCACTTAACTTTCCTTCAATACACTTTGTTTGTTTTAAGCCAGCTTTGTTCGTTTGCAGTGATACTTAGTGACTTTCTGCTGACATTTTAAATTAGTCTCTAGTGTCTGAGAAGCTACAATTTTAAGCTTTAAGTCATAGTAACCACACTTAACTAAAATAATTAAATTAACTTTTTGTTGAAACAATCACATTTCTGTACAAAAAGTTTGCATATATAGACTTTTTCTTCAAGTAAAGAGCAATGTGTAAAAAGTAAGTTTATACTTCATTTTCAAACAGTTATCAAAATGTTATATTGTGATATTCTGACTATGCTTGAAATAAATTAAGCTAATAACCTGTAAAGTGCTTTTATCGTTCCCCATCAGAGCCACTTTGTAACTTTAATAAAAAATAATGAAATCAGGTTTAACATATCGGGTCATGATAATCAAGTTACTTCCTTTCTACGTAAGGAAGTAACATGTAATTATTTGTAGATTTAGTCAGGAAACTTTAATGCTAATGCATGTTTTTCTAACATCGTACGATGTTCTAACCTCAACTGTTCAGAAACACACAGCAGATTTTACATCGTCATTATTCATCAGACAGAAATGAAACCAAAATGGAGAAGCTCTGTGGATAACAAATCAAACACTCTTTGGTCCTCTTGTAGAGCTTAAGAGGAAACGATGCTGCATTATTCATCTGTCATCAGCGACCACTTCTATATCTACATATCTATGTGCACAGTTTATATAATGCACATTTATTGTGATCTCAATATTTTGCATATCATAATTATTTAGGCTCAAGCTCAACTTTATGTTTAATGCAGCATTTATGTGTTTTTTTAGTAGAGAAGCAGACGTTGCACAAAGCAAGTTTATTTTAGTAAATCATTGACTCCACACTAAGTAACGTGTTGTAATTATTTGTAGATTTAGTCAGGACTTTCTCTAATACTATCACATGTTTTCCTAATATCATACGAAACCTTATAACGCTGTTTCCAAACTATTTATAGTGCCGGTGTTTTTTAGGCAAATAGTTTCATTTTATAACTGCGTCACCTTCAGCTGCATGTCATCAAACTTAACTTTAAAATTTGACGCCTTGAATTGGGGACTCTGTCTCTTTAAGAAGCTCCTGCTCTTTCTGGCACGTCGCCTTCATCACAACGTTTCTCCATGAAGCCGTTTGCAAACGTTCTCGTGAGATTCAGTGGGAAAGTGACTGTGGAAGGAGGGGAATACATCATCTAAAACATACATGGAGTTTTGCTGTGATTGTTTACTGTATGTTTGAGAAATCCTTTAGTCTCCATGGCAACCATTCAGCTCCTCCAGACTAGTGGCAGCAGCAACAAGCAAACACCTGCTGGAACTATGAGGCTTCTCATAGTTCCAGAACGGCTATAAACGGCATCATGGAGGAGCATTGTTGTGATGGAGTGCTGAAGGCAAAATTTAGGAAAGAGCAGGAGTTTTTAAAGAGACAGAAGGTTAAATTAAATTACCAAGTCAAATATCTTTTAAGTGATATTAGATTTTTAGAACAAGTGAAGTGGACAGTTACCATAACAATCACCTAAAAGGGAAATTTAACCTTTGTTCTGCTGTGCCTCTGGTTTGGTCTTTCAGATCTACAGCAGACACAGAGCTGAGGAACAGAAACCCGGCCGCCCCGGAGCCGCCTCCGGACAGACGGGACGGGCCTGTGGGAATCGAAGACCTGACCTCCGGCGCTCCAAGGAAAACCCAGCAGGGGGCGGCGGCCGAGGACGGGACGGAGGGAGCAGAGCGGGAGAAGGGAACCTGTCCTGCGCCGGGCGCTTGGTCCCCTCTGACGGCCCACGTGTGCCTGGGCACGGCACTGGCCCTCAGCGCTTACGTCTGCTATCGCGTCTATTTCCACTGATGTCTGTCCTTCCTCCTTCCTGTCGTCTTTTTTCTTTTGTTCCATGATGTGGACTCGGCTGGCCGGTCAGCCTGCGTCAACGCGGTTCGCCTGTGATCATGTTGTAAACGGTCGGCTGCCTCTCTTTACCCAAAACCCTCTTTGTGTGTACGCCATCTCCAACGCTCAGGGCCTCGCTTTTTCAGGTGCCACATCATAAATAAACGTGTGTGTGTGTGTGTGGGGGGGGGGGGGGGGGGCTGTGAGTGTGTGCGTTCGCCGACCCAAACGCAGACGCAACGTAAAACAGACGTCAGTCTGCTAAGGCGACAGGGTTTGCATTGAGCACCTCTGCCTAATTTACACGCTTCTTCTTTCTTATTTACCAAAATGACACCTTTGAATGTTTTTCCATTTTTATCCTAAACACGTTTAGTAACAGACTGATAATGATTTTGATCAAGCTGGACTGAAAACATGTCACTGAGGGAGAAGCTTTGTTCACACAGAGTTTATGAATGAAAGTGTGGATTTTGAATGATCTCTGCACACTAGTTATGCTTTTTGTATTCCTTTGTACGACGGGGTATTAAGGTCACTCTTGGAAGATAATTTAGAAATTGCTAAGGCTAAAGTCATAAAATTACGAGAATAAAGTCATGACATTATGACTTTTTCTTTTAATATTACAACTTTATTTTTGCAATATTATGACGTTCTCAAAATATTACGACTTTATTATCGCAACATGACTTTACTCTTGTAATTTGATTTTTTCTTAGTATGGCCCTAATATTTGTACATCTGTGAATCTATTCAGTGAAAAATATAGATAGTTCCCACATGATGTCACACTTCCTAGGCAGCTTCAACACTTTATCAATTATGCGTAAGTGATGTAAACGATGTTTGGATATTATTACATTTAAGGTTGTAAACACAAATGTGATAAAACAGTAAAGAAGTTTTCATTACATCCTGTAAAGGTGAGCAAACTTTGCTACTCCTGGTGCGTTCCAGTTACCTGAGAAAAGGCTAAGAAGTTAAGAAGTCTGTATTTTAACATGGCGTCGCCCATAAACATTGTTTGCAAAAACTTGCAAACATAAATTTAAGCTTTACTTCCCAAAAGTAAAACTGAAGGTTTTTCCAAATGGGAAGTCGAACTAGTGGCTGGTTAATGTCCAGAGGAAACACAATCCATATAATACAACACGTATTTGATCTAATTTAAGCATCGGTAATTCTGTGTACTAGTCGCCTACCAAGATGGCGCATTCCGGGGAAACTTACGTCCGGTCTGGTCTTGTGGGAACTATCTATTAATGCAACATTTACAGTAAGTACTAGATGCATTTTTTTGGGGGGTGACGTGTCTCCAGTTTCCAGGCAGAATCATGTTTTGTTTTTTTTTATTTCATTTTTATCCTGAGATGGATCACAACACATGGCTCTACATACTATCCGTAGTAAAAACCTCACCTGAAGGTACCCGACATGCCTTGTAAAGCAAGCGAAAGGTCAGAGTAGCTCACACCCAACTTGCCAGCAATAAAAAAAGGGCGTGTGGTGTCCTTTCACGTAAATAAAAATATCATTAAGGCGTTCGTTCATCTCAGTAATTCAGTTCAAAAAGCCAAACTGGTGTGATGTAAGATGAGCCTGTGGCTCTGCCAGGGTTTTAAAGAAAATACTTTAACATCCAGATTTTGTTCTTCTTGATTGTGTGTTGAGGCTTTGATTGTGTGAATTTATCATCGGGCTCTAAAAAGTCTTCAAAGATTTCTGCTCTGACTTTAATCTTGCTTGCGCACATTTTTCTACCACTCGTTTTCCTTCCACCTAACTTTCCAACTTAACCACGTGCCAATGACTTTGCATGACAGGAGTCGTCTCTGATTGTGCAGCTTGAACCTGAGTTTTGGGGGTGTTACAAGTGATGCACAGAGGCAAAAATTTCGGACGATATCTACATCCGATACTAATCTTGCTGATATACAGTATTTACTGATATTATAAATATTTCTGTACCGTTTTGACAGAAATAAATCCCAACAAGATGAAAGCAAATATTGGTTGTTAATACCGGCCTGGTTTTATTTATCGGACAGACAGATATGTTATAAAATGACTAAAATTGGCCAACACCGATATATCGTGCATCACTAGTTTTACCAGTTTGTCATGAAAGTTAATCGAATTAATGCTTTATATTTATCACTTTGTGAACTGAATTACTGAGCTAAATTAACTTTTCAGTGATATTTTAGTTTGTAGAGAGGTATGTGTAGGTCTCTGAGGTTGAGCGTGGGACCAGGGATTTTAAAACTAACCAAAAAAGAAAAAAAAGAATCAAACACCAGCAAAGAGATGAAAACGATGCACTGTTCTGATTTTTCATCGTGTCATGGTGTGAGCCTGAGCTGGCCGTGTCCCTCTGTATGATTGTTATTTCTTTTTTTGTTTTTTTAAAGCATGCTGCGTTTGTGAATCGGCAGATTTGTCCAAATAAGAGATTAGTTAAGCTGCTACCATTCGTTTACCTTTGGGACAAGACAGAGTTCAGTACTTTGTCCGACAGCTGTACTTTTCCTTAGAATGTATGAGCGTCCTGGCTGCAGGACACACCCTTATTAAATTTATATATAAGCATATATATATATTTCAGATCAGGTTTTAAGTGTGCCGAGTTCTTTTCCTGCTTTAACGGATTAAAACCTCAGCACCTGTGCAGTAATTGCACCACGTTTTCCCATTTTCTATACGTATGCTGAGCTTAGAAACGTATTTTTTTATTTACATTTGTTGTTTTCATTTTTAATAAAGAAAACAAAGGAAAAAAATGTCCTGTTTTTCTTCAAATTTATATGAGGAAACATTGTCAACTCTCTCCCATTCATCAGGTTTCCAACACTTTCTCTACACTGCAAAAGCATCAAGGTGTTTTTGTCTAGTTTCTAGTGCAAATATCTTAACACATTTGAAATAAAACTAAACTAACTTACAAGATATTGGAGCTTGTTTTAAGTCAATAGTTCCTTAATTTCGATTAAAAATATTGCTGCGAAAAGTATTTTAAAACAAACTGTGCTTCCTTTTTTAAAGTTATCTGCTCCATGATCAACTAAAGTATCTACAGTATCACTGTAGATATAAAACGTAAAGGTTTTGCACCTTTACGTTTTCATATGACAATAGTTTCTAAGCTTTTGGGGTTGATTATTTTATTATTTCAGCTGCATGTTTTACGTTTGAGTAAAAGTAGGTCGATGTATTCGGTATACTTAAATCGACCAAAACTAAGACGAATGCAAAATAGCTGTTCATAAATGGAAACCTATTTTTTGTACCACATGTTTTTAAGAATTACATTTATAATTTAGTTTTAAAAAGGACTCCGAAATAATTTAGTTGTGTCAAAAAGGTATCTGTTTTTTTCGCAACACAGCTTCTGCTTTTACAAGCGCTTTCTCCCGCCGGACACACCTGACCAATAAGCAGCCAGAATCTTCTCACGTGGTTTGTAGTGACAAGTTCTGATTGGCTTGTAGTTTTCTCTCGGTGTTGGCAAGCCTAATCATAAAATCGGTTTCGCTTTGCCATCTGTAATTACATTCCAGCTGTTTGAAAAAATTAGTTTTGACAAGGTGCAACTATATTATGACAACTCCAACTGGTAATATAAGATACCTGCATTAAATTTAAACTGAATTGTTCTTCTTACAAGTCGATTACAATTTTGACAGATTACAAATATTTCAACATATCTCAATGGCAAATTTTAGAAATCAGGTACTTCAATTAAGTGTTTTTCTAAGTCAGAATATGATTAGAGATGTTTAGATTTAACTAATATCTCCGGAAGAAGTTTAGTGCCACAAAACATAATTCTGACTTTGAACTTCTGAGATCAAAAGTCAAAATCCTGAGAAAAACTTCAGAATTTTTTGCCCCCTCCTTGGCCCTAATACATATTCCGTAAAATATGTGATCTCATAACTAATTTCAGATATCTGGAACGTCAGCGTTGTGAAACCGATTTTATGTTAAAACGGCCTGCAACACAGGCTCTAAACTACTGACTCCATCGGGGGGCGACATTGCTTTAAAGTTTAAACTCTTCCTGAAGTTCAAGACGCAATGCTTTGAATTCGCCACACGGTGGCTCTATTGAGATGTACAAACCACCTCTTGCTGTCAAATAATATTCTGTTCTGTTTTGGATTCTTTCCTGTTTTTGTCTTTTGTACCTATGTTTGCAAAACAACCTTGTGTTTTGCAGTAAGAAAATGTAATTTTTTTGTTTGTTTTAGCATGAGCTGAAGTGTTAGCCTGTTTGTCACACTTTCCATTCATTTCTAGTATTCATGCCATTTTCTTTTTTTTCTATTATTTAAACTAAAATGTTCTTGCCTCTAAAACCTGGACTTTATATTCCAATATTTATTCTGGCCGGTCTTGAAACAGGTGACATAGATAAACACTTTTGTGTTTTTTTTTATTTTTTGGTCCCCAATGGGGGTTTTATACAAACAGATGTAAGGCTGATGTAAAAACGCAGAGCTTGGGGCCGGGTGGGTGAACTTTGGAAAGAAAAACAGAAGATGAACTTGTCCAGAGACAGTCTGCTGCGTCTGCTTGAGGAAACTCCACCGCATTGGGGTGTAGCGCAGATGATTTAGCAACTGTCTTGGCGAGCACTTCCTGTTTGGGAAAGAAGGATGCGCTGGTACGTGCTGTTCAAGAATGCAACTTAGTGAGTAATAGCACTCCCAACAGTGTTGGTCTGACGTCAAGCACACCAGCAAGTTAGAACTGGTTGTAGGAAAACTACAATCAAGGTGTAGCCAAGCGCCGGAAGTCCTTTCAAAGCCACGCTTGTTTCTAGTGAAAAAAGTCTGATGTGACAGGACTGCCATGACTCATGTAACTTGTGGTTAGGGGTATTGTTCTGTTGTAAACATACACATCTGGAGTGACACATTGAACGGCAGGCAATGCAAAATTATTTTCTTCCTTTTCCAAACTAATTTATGACAGCTGTGTCTCCGCTCTCAGATTAACAGCGGACAATGCTGAGTTTACAATCTGAAGCAGTCCAAAAAGTACATCTGCCCTGCCCTGCTGACTCTTCCAGCATGCGTCCTCAGTTTAGTTATTAACCTGGAACTTCCCAGGCCAGCTGAGGGTGGGAGTGGAGGGAGGGCCCATGGCTCGTAGCCTGCAGATGATTTTCTGCTAGGGCTCTGCGAGGATCAGGAAATTCCTGAAATTGAGGAGAGTCAGGTCTTTCCAAGTGACTGTGCAAAGTCTGAGTCAACACACGCTGCCTTACAGCGGAGCGCTTATTGAAACAGCAGTTCAGGAATACCGTGTCTCTTCATGCCTTTTCCCCTTTCCATACGTCATGTATCAAAAAGCGAGTGATTGTTTTCAGTTATTGACACATGATGACAAATGCTGACGGGGCTTGCTCAGGTAAAATGCAAATGAATGTTTTACCGCCGATCCAACCTACTTCCTTGAACAAGTTTGGATAGGTCTAAGGGCTTTGTCGTTCTTAGATAATGAAATTTTAGTCTGCTTGGTTCTGCCTATTTTGAGCTGTTTTAGGGCCTCTGTCACTTTAGATCCAAATAAGCTACTACAGGTCACGCACCTCAACTCAACGTTTACACTCGCATGTGAAAACATCTGCAAACTTATGTGCAATTCTACAACTGTGCATCTTTGAAAAGCATTAATAGAGCCTCCTGCACAAACAACAAGAATGCAGCAACTGGTTTCTGGATGGTAAGTCAACAAAACTCTTTTCCAGCAGCCATTGTACAGCGCACACAGAGGTAAAAACAAGCTGACCAAACGGGCTGGAGTTCTGGTTGGGTTGCTAGTTAACCCAATTTATTTAAGATATTTGAATAAAACATGTCTTAGAAAGATTTGGATATAAGGAGGGCAGCTATAGGAGGAAGCTGGAGTTAATAATACCTCTCTGTACATCTTAAGATCGCTGATTGAGATTTCATACTATGCTGGAAGTTGACTAACCCATGTCAGATCATTTCTGTTCCAAAATCCTTTCTGGCCTCCTATAACAAACTCCTAAAAAGTTTGTTATATTCGGTCTAATTTATAGCGAAAACAAAGTATCTGAAAAGTGTGGCATGCATTTGAGTCAATAACTTTTGTAATGAATTATAGAATTATAGTCTTTTGTCTCCACCACCTTCGCAGAACCAATATTTTTTTTCTGTTACATAGCTTAAGTTACATCAGACTGGACAGAGAACATCTGACATACGTTTTTAATTCTAGACACAAATTCTCAACTGGATTTATATCTGGACTTTGATTAGGCCATTCTATCATTCACATGCTTGGAGCCACATCATGTGGCTCTGGCTAAATGTTTAGAGTTGTTGTCTGGTTTTCCTCCAGGGTTTCTATGTTTCGTTCCATCTATCTTGAAACCAACTCTGAGCATCTTTCGCCAGCACCATGTTTCACCCCTGGGTTGTGTGTTTTTAATGTAGGTCGAAAAGATTTTAGGGTTTAAATCAACTAAAATTATGGCTTTAATTGTCAAAAGAACAAACTTTGGTCTGCATAAAAATTCCGGTCTCAGTTTGATTGAAGATCACTCTGGCGCAGTTTGAATGCAGAAGTGAATGTGAAGCAGACCCGAGACCAAAGCAGGAAGTGCACTACAGCGCAGGGCCTTCTGGGTAAAAACAAGCAAAATAAACATGTAAGAAATGGCTTGTGGTCTTTTGCAAAGACAAAAGAGAAATCCTACAAGTGCTAAAATCTGGCCCTACTCCATTTTTGTTTACATTTTGTGAAGAAGAAAGTTGCGCTCTGTATCTTCTTCAGAGGTTTTTGTGTCATTTCTTTCAGTGGTTATCGGTGCAGCGCCCCCACAGGCAAGGAGGGGAACAGATTGTTTTTAAAGGGTTTCGTTTGTTTGACAGTGCGGTGTGAAAGCAAAGCAACTGAAAATGTAACAATGTTGCAGTTTTGATCTCCAGCTGAACAAAGTCTGGGAAAACATCCCGGTCATATGATGAGGGCAACTTCTTCCATGTGATTGTGGAAAACTGCAACCATGGTCTTTTATGTCCTTCTTTCATGGAAGGTTTTCTTTTAGCCACTTCTTTAGCAGGTTTGTGGAGTACACAACTAATAATTTCCCTGTCAGCACATTCTCCTACTAGCTTCTTCAGAGATACCATTGCTGCTTCTCTGATTTATAGTCTATTTGTCTTAATTTAGCTTAATGACTATGTTTTGATAGACATTCAGTTGAGCCATACTGTTTCCATTCTCAGACGAGTTACCACAATTACCACAGGCTTCTTGGCTGATTCTCTGATTAATGCTCTCCTTATTCAGCCTGTGAGCTTAAGCAGGAAGTCATGTCTTGGCAGGTTTGCTATTGTGCCATTGTTTTCTAACTTAACCCTTTTAAAACTCTTCCACACCTGTATTCCTGACTTGTCTGCCGTGTTCCTTGGTCTTTATCATGCTGTTTGCTCACTAATAAACTTCGTACTCCTTCACAATACAACTGGATTTATACTTAAGGAGTTTTCACACCTGTTAGTCCGGTAGATTCGACTCGACTGGGGACAAGAGTTGCAACATTTGATACATTTTCAGCTGCTGTGGTTTGTTTTCATACTGTACTGTGTCAAACAAACCAAACTAATCAAAAAACCTGTTCAGTCCTTCACCTGTGGTGACACCAAGAACTACCAAAGAAATTGACAAAAAAGCCTCTGGAGAAGACATGGATGCAACTTCCTTTTTCACAAAATGTAAACAAAAATGGAGGGGCCTCAGATTTTCGAGGTTGTAGGATCTCTTTTTTTGTTTTTGGCAAAAGACCACAAGCCAATTCTCAACTAGATTTGCAAGTTTGTCTTGGTTGTATTTACCCAGAATGCTCGCTGCTTCAGTACGCTTCCTGTTTTTGGAGCGGTTTCTGGTTCACTTTGCGTTGATATGGATTCAAACTGCATTAAAGTTCACTTCAGCCAAAGACCAAAATTTATAGTCCACTGCCAAAACAAGTACTTTTGGTTTAGTTTCTAATGCAAATATCTTAACAGACTTGAAATAGGACAAAACTAACATACAAGTAACTTCTCAGCAGGAAATTATTTTAAGTCAATAATTCCTTTTATTGATGAAAAAGGACTAGTTCCATTAGGAGATTATTTCTCTCATAACATGAGAAAGTTGTCAGGTTTTAAGATAAATAATCAGCCAGTGGAACTAGTCCTTTCTCGTCAATAATAAGGAATTATTGACTTAAAACAATTTCCTGCTGAGAAGTTACTTGAAATAGGATGAAACTAAAATATTTGAACTAAATCTAGACCAAAAATACTTGGTAAGATTTTGTATTGTTGCAGTGTTGGTCCACATTGGAGTTTGGTTGCACATTCACACCTCCACTAACAAACTAGACTTTGATTAGAGCAGACTAAACAGGACTGTTGTAAAATAAAATATGCCTTACTTTAAGTACAAATCTGTACATCTCTTATCTATATTCAATTGACTTCATATTGGTTTCTGCTGATATTTCCCTCAGCAAAAGGGAAATTTGGTGGACAGGAAGTTTGGTGAATTATCCCAACTACTAACTACACACCAGTCTGATGACGGTTTATGCTAATTCAGCATAAGTGCATCATGATTAATGCTACAACATGATGAGCTTTTAGTCACGGAAACATTTTTCTGCAAAACAAGCAGGCCGGGCCGTTTCTGAGCTGTGATGGAAAAGCACTGAGTTGTTTTCATTGGACTGCAGTTTCAGACATCGATGGTTTACGTCTGTTGAGACATTCACTCGTGAGCAGTTCCTGTTCCTGTTCCTGCCCCCCTCTGGTTGCTGCTTTGAGGACCAACCGTCACACACGCACACACGCATACACGCAGACTGCCATAGCATAAGCTATCTCCTGTGACAAACTAAGTTCATGCATGTAGGTCAAAGCATAAATACTGACAGACTTGAGCTGGTGGTTCCCCGTTTCGAGCGCACGGCACACCGATGACGTTTGTCGACATGCATGTAAACAAAGTTTGGTTGACCTCCATGGCTAACCGCAGATGTCATCACAGTGTTCTTTTGGTTTGGTGTTGATGTTTTTGACTCCAAACAGCGGTAGAAAGTAAGGCAGGTAATGGATGCATTTCTTGTGACGACTTTGAGTTTGATTTCCTGACGCACTACACGCACGCCAGCTCACACCTTGGAGGATAAGATTCAGCGAACGTGAGGATGGCCACATAGTTTAAAGAGTGTGGGTGGTGACATTTTTTCATTGTTGCCACCCGCAACAGCACACCCTGCTTCCTGTTGAGTAATCCATACATGTCTAATTCTGAACATTTCTTACGCGTATTTTATCTATTTGTTCTGTGATTTCATAAGTAAATGACTGAAACACAGCTTCCTACCGCAGTAGATCAGCTGCAAATGTTTGACGTTTTTGTAAACATTTTCCCTCAGGTTATGATCGTGTAATCACAAGATCAAATTTGTCAACAGTTCTTCCTAGAGAAGGTATTGGATTACAAAATCCATCTTTAATCTGCTTGTTTATCAACACTTTAGCTTTAAGAAGAAAATCTATAATTTATTATAAAATATCCAGGCATTATCCATTTTCCTCTCCAGGTTTTACAGCTAGAGGAAGTGTTTCTTGAAAGTAATTAGAATAACAGAGGACAAAACTCTCACTTCCATAATATTCAGATATTGAGGACCTGGTTGTCAAAATAAAACGGGATGTTGGCCTGATCGGCGCAGAGAGTCAGATGTCTGGTAATCTAGGAAAGTTTTGTAGGCAGAGCTTTGAGGAACAGAGCAGTGGGTTGAACTTTCAGTATTGATAGCCAAGCGGCACCTTGAAGACGTTTTATTTTTCTTGAAACAGGTGATGAAATTAAAGGAAAAATATGACCAGTTTGATGTACGAGCATTTAAAATAGTAATATTACCATTTACTTGCTGAGATTTACAATTAAATATGAAATCATGCATTTTTTCCAATGGAATTTCCTCATAGTGGGACAATAAAGGAATTTCTATTTTATTTTATGTTGTATGAATGAACAACTCAAATCATCTGACCGTTTCGCGTTTGATGTTCCTGAGATTTTTAACAGCTGAAAATAGATATTTACATACACAGAACAAAAAGACATGTTAACATTTTTTTCCTCACTTTCTGAAATGTTTGCACGTGACGTCACGCTCTCCAGAACTCCGCCCACTCCGCCATTACGGACGTCAAACCAACCAACCAATGCGTTCCTTTAAAGTTAGCCTAAAAACAAACATCTGTAACCTAGTATGGCTTCTATTTAGTTGATTTCACTTTAAAAATGGTCACAGCATACTAAGCGGTCGGCGGCACAAACGGACAAGGATGCAAACCAAACTTGTCCTTTTATTTTATAACTTTTAATGAGAAAAGATACGGCAGCGATGGATAGCTGCCAATCATAATGACTATCAGCTCCCGGTGAAATCGCGGATTTGCAGAGAACACCTTTTACAAGATAAGAAGACTAACGTTCGTATAATTTATAAAGTAATTCTGATTAGAAAGATATAAAATATCGCATTATGGATAATGATTACTAACCTTAGTAACCATGGAGACAGTGTCGCAGAGTTATATAGCCTAGCATATATGGAAAAAAGTGGTTAGCATCTCGTCTTTCGTACGTTTTTAAGTCTGATCCGGTGTAAGGGGAAACGCCGTTTATGACATAGTGATATAAATTATGTGGTGAATTCAGGAAAAGTCAGTAGATTGATCAACACACCAAGAGGGAGGAGGCACGGGTCCGTTTCCAAGCTAGTCATTTCCAACTTTTGTAAATACCGCCGTCTGCGAGCCCCAACTAGGTGTGTTGCGTTCACAGACAATTTAGCTTGACTTGAGCAAATAAAATCCATAAATTAACCGGTCAGAAACTACTTTGGAAAACAATTTCAGTTGCTCTGTTCAATACTTCCGTCTCTCACTTCCAACGTCCGTCATGGCAGCCAGAATGATTAAGTGACGTAGTTGCAAAGAGTCAGTGTATTTGGGGTAAATCTATGGAATGGATTGAATAGTGAGCTGAGACAAAGTAAAAATACATGGAAAATATGTTGTATAGGATGGCTGCTGATATTAATGATGTGCAAATAATTGTAGTTTTAGTGATGAAAATGTGAGGTCTGAGTGTCATTTCATGTGTGAGTATTTCAAGGGTTTATCTGGTGTGGGGATTTCAATGATCATATGTTGATGTGCATCAGAGGGGCAGGAAATTATAAGATCTTTTATTTTCTGCTTGCTCCTTTTCAATCAAATTGTATAAACTTGCAAGTCAACTGCCATAACTATTTCTCTTTCCCCCGTTTTTTATTGTTATTGTCTGTTCGAAATAAATTTCAATAAAAATAAATTTGATTAAATTTTTCTTGTTTTAGGTTAGTTAGAATTACCGAAATTATTATAAACTTTCTTAGACTTCAGCAGTTTACATACATTTAGTTAGCCTAGTCGTTTCCATCCTACGCAATTCAACTCGATTCTCATCTCCCTTCACTGCTCCGCCTGGAATTTCTCCCATTCACTAGGATTCCTGTGGCAGAATTTCAACCAGCCCAATCAGCGAACAGAAGGAAAAGTTGAGTGATGATGTTGATTTCCTGTAATTTTTATAATTGCAGTTTGCCTGTAGTTTTAGCAACGACAACTGAGGATGTACAAAAAGCTGATCAAACCACGTCGCCAATGCTTCCAAATGATGTGTTTACATCATCAGTCGTTAGCAGCTAACAATTATTTTTAGTAATTGAGTATTAAATCTGACAACTAATTGAGTAATTGGACAACAAATATATGTGTGGCTCTGCAGAAACTGCTTAGACTTATTATGTATTACAAATGCATAAAAAGCACATTTAACTAAAACCATTAATTCCTTTATAATATATATTTTATTGCTTAAAATACAACAGCAGCATATCAAACTGGGTTACAAGTTCCACTGGCAGATTTTTTTCACTTAAAAAGTGGAAATAAAGTTTTAAAAACTCCAGTTAAACTTGTATTTTTTTTGTCAATATTCAAGAATTGTTGACTTGAAACAAACTAATGTCTTGCTATTACTTGTACTTTAGTCTTATTTCAAATATTCGAAGATATTTGCACAATAAATTATATGAAAAATGAGATATGAGTAAGATGTTGTGAATTTGCAGTGGAGTTCTGTTAGTGTGCAAAATATTTCTTTAACACTATTTTGAATTACGCAAACAGATATAATCTTTAGGTCAGTGAGAAAAAAAAACACCAGTTATGTTTGTTTATGCAGTGCGTGCAAATATCAAGCTTCTTCTGTTTCTGCTTTTTAAATATTTCAGATCACCAAACAACCTTAAAGTCAGACAAAGATACAAAACGCAGTTTTCATGAGCTCATTCTAGCTATGAAGGGTTTCAAACAGAGAGCGTCATGTTTAAGGTCACATGAGTGGGTCGGTGTTTGTTTAAGAGCAAAATATTGTGTTTTAATGCTTTTTAAGCTGCAGCCTGGTGTCAGCAGGTCAAACAGTTAAAAGTTTTTCTCCTCTGCAGAGCATTTCCGAAACCATGTGGTGATGCAGAGCTGGTGAAAACACTCTCTGTTGCGTCAAGCATTTTCTGTCTCCCAAAGAGGTGAAGACATTCCTACATTGTTTTGACAACTGAGCTGTTTTTGGTGCTGCAGGTACGGCTGATGGGAGATAGTTAAAGGGTTTCAACGTTATCATTATCATTATGCTAGGACACAAGTGTCACACTCAAGGCCCAGGGGCCAAATCGGGCCCGCTGTAGCTTCTTATGTGGCCCTCTGGACTCCAAATTACATCAAAAAGTTTTTCCAGTTTTTCACAAATCTGCAAAATTCACACAAAATCAACAATTTTTTTTTCTGATTTTACTGCAGATTTTCTCAAAATTGGTCAAAAACATTAATAAGTGACTGCTGCCTCAGCATTAGTGCAAATATTAGAACAATTCCTTACTAATATTTCTAAATTGGCACTGCAGAATCTGTAATTTTGATTGTAAAAAAACACAAAATCAAGGAGGAAGTGCTAATTATTGATATTTTAATAGTTTAATTGGTTTTATCAATATATCCTGGCACAACCGGCCCTTTAAGAACATTCATATTTTTAATATGGCCCAAAATGAAAATAAGTTTGACAGCCCTGTGATAGGAGGTAAAAAATAAAACATGTTGTTGTAGAGGCCAAATTGCAATGGAAAATTAGAGCCAAGCTAAGAAAGAAAAAGTTAATATTACAAGAATAAAGTCATAAAATTATCGCTTGTAGTATTTCAACTTTATTCTCATACAAATTTATTCCCTAAATATTATGACTTTATTCTTATATTACGACTTTATTCTTATAATCCTCTTACTTTATTATCAAAATATGACTTATTTCTCATTATTATTTTGACTTTATTCTTGTAATATTACAACTTTATTCTCTAAATATTATTGCTTTATTCTCATACTTGTATGTCTTTATTTTCGTAATTTATCTTAATTTCTTATTTTGTCTTAGTGTTGCCATAATGCTCTGTCGTAGAAAATAAAAAGAAGTAATAAAAATTGCAATCCAGGTTAAAGCTAATAATGCTGTAGGTATTATTAATCAAAGGCAACTATGAAGAAATGGGTTTTTTAGTCTTGATTTAAAGGAACTCTGTATTTCAACATTTCTGCAGTTTTCTGGACGTTTGCTCCAGATTAGAGGAGAATAAAAACCGAATGCTGTTTCTCCCTTTTGTCTTCTTTTGTCTCTTTCCTCCACTGGTCAACAGCCTCTCGGTTAACTTTGGTCTCATTTCAAGGCGGGTTGTAGTTCAGGCACCAGCTCACTGGGCGTTCCTCCTCCTCTCTTTGTGTGGACCTTCGTCATTATCACCAGTGACAGACGGCAACTTTATCTGCAATCTACATTCGGACTTTGCAGGGCAGTAGCGAGAGAGCAGCAGGAACAACAGAGTTCTTAACACACAGCCCTGAGGGACACCTGTACTCAGCATGATTGCATATGATTTTAATCATGCTTCAGGTTAATCAGCATGTAAATTTGTTAATAGTCACTCCATCCATTTTTCAGACTGATTTTATGCATGATGGATGGATGATTGTTTATGAAATTGCAGTCTTCTTGAATTGGTAATGGTTTCCTCAAAAGAAAAGACGTGCAGCTGCCAGTATCAATGTCTTACATGTATGAAAAGGAAATCACACTGAACAGATTACACTTCTGTGGAGAAGAAGCATTCAGCTTCTATGCACCACAAATCTGGAACAAACTCCTAGAAAACTGCAAAACAACCAAAACACTGACTGTCTTTAAAGTTGGACTTAAAACCCACCTGTTTAGATAATCAATGAAACATTAATCAACATCAACAATTGTTCCAGTGTTCTTCAACTTTATTTATTTTGTAAATGTGTTTTTATGATGTAAAGCACTTTGAATGGCCTTGTTGCTGAAATGCACTGTACAAATACACTTGACTGAGCCCAAATCTTTAAAATACCAGAGTAAGAAGTGACCAATGGCGTCCAACAATGGCCATCAACTCCTGAAGACACTTCAGTACGAAAAGCGTCTTCAGGAAAAGCATCAAAGCAACACGGAAATCCTGCAGGAAGTACAAGGATGGACAGCAATTGATGACGGCACAATCTGGTGACTAACGTTTGATTTTCCAGTATGACAGAACCAAGTGTTAGAAGGAAAAAGGGATAACAAGGTGCCTCCAAGACCAGAACACTGAAAATTTTAACCCGTCCAAGAAACTTTCCAGGTTTTACCCACATCAAGAACTTGTGGTTAGGACTCAAAAAGCAAGAAGAAGAATAAAAGACAAGAAGTTGTGATCAACTATAAGGACTAACAAGACGAGAATGAGTCGCCATCAGGCAGAATTTATCTAGAAGTTAACACCCAGAGAGACTCTTCACCCAAATTTAATATATATGGCAAATGAAGAACCTTAAAACTTAGATTATTTTTTGGTTTACAAAAGAAACCTGCAAAGAAATGAGAAAACAAGAAAAGATCTAAATTAATGCTCTTACACTGTGTTCAACAAATGGTCAGTACATCCTCTACCTCTACTTGCTCTTATTTGGATCATTTTCGGTTTTGTTTCTAGTGCAAATATCTTAACACACTTGAAATGAGACGAAACTAGCCAACAAGTAACCCTTCAGCAACAGCTTTTTTAAAGCAAATAATTCCTCAGATTGGTGAAAAAGTACTAATTCCATTGCTAGATAATTTCACTTACAACAAAATAGTTTTGCTTTGTTAGAAGTGAAATAATCTGCCAGTGCAACTGGTACTTTTCCTCCAGTATTAAGGATCTACTTATTTAAAACAAGCCGTTACATCTGCTGAAAGGTTACTTGTAAGTTAGTTTTGTGTACTAAAATATTGGCCCTAGAAATGAAACCAAAAATACTTGGTTAGATTTTGTGTTTTTGCATTGTAAAGAAGATGTGTTTGATCAGAAAAACATGAATAAAACTTTTCCTGTGATCATGAAGTTGACCTTTTTAAAGCTACATAACACTTTTTATTGTTTTGGCACAAAAAGGAGCTAAGTAACGGCACCGCACTGACTCAAACTGAGATTAATAGGAACATTTTGTGAAATTTTTATCAGGTGTAAACCACATATTCATTTGAAAGTTTTACTGCTCTGCTTCACTCTTTCGCTCGGGGACAAATATTCCTCCCATAATTAAGGTAGCGCTCGTTGTGCAAAGAGATGGCGTGGCGTTTCACAACATCTGGCCAGTGATACTTGCTGCGTAGTGACCACAAGTTGCTTCCGCACGTCAGCGTGTTTTTTCACAGTCATCTACGGCGAAATAGCAGAAGTGAACCAAGATGTTGAAATTCTGGTTCACTTTAAGGCAGATCATGTTCTGGTCGTCTTACGGTATTTCAGCCGGCCCGGCTTCCCGTCAGAGCCAATGGTCCGGACATCCGGCGGGCCTTTCCTTTAATGGAGGAGCTGGGCGGAAATCTGGAGCAATGTGGCACAAAATGGCCTCCGGTTTTAGGACGAGTTTGGCAAGTTTCAGTCACTGCATTGCAAAAAACACAAAATGTTACCAAGTACTTCTGGTCTAGTTTCCAGTGCAATTTTTTTTTTTAAATTAGAAATAAAAGAAGAATAAGATGAAAGTGACTTTTGAGCAACATATTTGAGCTTGTTTTAAGTCAATAATTCCTTAATATTGATTTAAAAATGTCTATTTATTTCCATTGTTATAAGTGAACAAAGTATTTTTTTTCCATTAATATTAAGCAGCTATTGAGTTAAAAAAAGTTTACATATGTTGCTGAAAAGTTACTTTTAAGTTAGTTTTATTCTATTATTTGCACTCAAAACTGGACCAATAACAGATTTTGTGTTTTTTCAGTGTTTCTGGAGATGCCCTTTAAAAAAACCCAAAACAGTTCATCTTTCTAATTATTTTCTAAATTTACATCCATAGTGGCATCTGTACAACTTTACTGTTGCACAGTTTTTATTGTCTGTAATTGCAAATACTCTGTCTATTAAAGCTCAGTTCACATTTTGTACATTTCTTATTTAACCAGCTCAGCTGCACATGTATTTGGACTGGAGTGAATTTTTTTTTTTTATAACTAAACAATATTTGTGATGAATTTTTCCAGTTATAGTACAACATTTTTATTCTGAATTCTCTTTTTTTTATATATATATATTTTGTATTTTACCTCTGTGTGAGTCTATTTTCTGTGATTCTCTGTCACTCTGCTGCTGCTGCACAGAAATGTCCAAATTCAGAGACAATAATTCAATTCAGTTTATTTATATACCACCAATTTACGACATATGTCTTCAGTAAAGGATATTCCCAATTTATTCTAAATTAATTAAATTAAAAAGTATGATAGGGATTGTGTTTTTTATCAGTACCTGGAGATACTCTGTAAAATACACAGAGAATAGAATAAATAGATCTTATTGTTCGTCAACAGGGAAATTATGGTGTATTGAGGTGTGTAGGATTAAAACTGGATTTAAAACGTATTTTAAAAAATATAAAAACAGACAAAAAATTAGAATAATATGTTGTACATTAAGGACGTAATAATATATAAAGAGATGACATGAAAAAAGCGCAGTCTGGCCGGAGGAAATGTCCAACTGAGTAGGAATATCTAAAAAGTTGCAAAATGTTTTTCTGCATTTTGTATTTCATCCATTTGTTTCTAATAAAAAAGCATAACAGTATTCTGCTCTTTATGCTTTCATTTCTAAGATGCATGCATGTGCAACGCTCAGACATAAAACATTTTTCTTGTTTATTAAAAAAAAGAGAGAATGCAGAGTAACTGGTATTTTAGGATCTCTGTTTTTAATCTTGAATATTGAGGAACTACCTGAAAGTTGCTTCGGTTTAGATGTATGCAGATGATGCAGCTGAAAAAAACTCCACAGCAGAAAAAGTCTTTTTTATGATCAGGCTCTAAGTTTGTAACAATATTCCCTGTTTTCCAATCAGACGGGTTTCCAAAAGGCAGAAGAAGTTAAACATGAGGACGCTGTTTTGGTCAAATTCGAGGCTGAACGTGTGGAAAACCTCCTGCCTCTGGAGGGAAATGAGCTGGAAGCCAGGGTTAGCGTCGAGACGGTTTCAACACCGCCCAAATGGTGAAGCTCATCCCCTGGATAACAGGATGGATTATTTACAGCTCAGAGTTGTTGTGCACGGGCACCAGGTTGTTGTTTTTTTTTATTGAGGGCCGTTGCCGTAGAAACAGCTGGTGCCTGACATCTTTCCATGCCAACAACAAAAACACTGGGGTCCGCTGCGTGACATCCTGGTTGCCGTGGCACCAATTTGGGTCACAAACCCAAAGAAACGATAGAGAAAGCGGAGACTTGGGCCGCTGGTTACCACGGATACGGAAAGCAGGCCGGCAGAGAGACGTTACACAGACCTGTCATCCTGCTGTTATTGTTAGAAATAGTTTCTGGTAGGGCTGGGCGATAAACTGATTTTATTGATTTATCAAATTTTTGGCTTTTGAAGACTTAATTTTTGGAAAATCTGGATTCTTCGGAGTGATGTCAGTAAGTCCAGAGCAGCCATCTTGTTTGACAAGCGTTTTTTTACACCTTCCATTTATTTACACTTTGAATTCAGGCCAACTATGATTAAATATAACACTGATAATATAATGTTACAAGAATATAGTCACTGCGTTTTGACCCAGCATGAGAAAAGTATTTTTTTGTCAAGGTTATGTCTTTTATGTGATTGGTTTATTTTGATGTGTTTATATGATGTCTGTTCAGCACTTTGGTCAGTTTTGCTATTTTAAAATTAATTATAAATAAATTTGGTTTGGTTGGTCAAAGTCACATGAGAATAAAGTCCTAATTTTAGGAGAAAGAAGCAGTAATTTTATGAAAACTCAAACATAAAAAAAAAACCATCATCCCAGCTCTTCTCCTGATTAAAACAACTTTTTTCCCCTCATAATTTTAAGATTTAAGTTTTTATCATGGCTATATTCTTGTAACTAAACAATAATTCTCGTAGCCTGGCCCTAATACTCACAGATTGAAATAAAGGCAAATTTTTGAAAATACTTTGTCATTTATTATTAATCTTTTAGTAAATAAAACATTTTTAATTGTAGATGTTGTAATTTCATTGGTTTATCTTTCCTATAAGTAAAACTAGGGACTGAGTCTATTAACTAGCCAAAAGGTCTACAGGAGAACCGTGACTTTATTCAATTTATATAAATTTTTATATTCAGTTCCTGTAAGTGAAATAATCTGCCAGTACAACTAGAATTTATTCATCAAAATTAAGGGATTATTGACTTAAAATAGGCTCCTATGTTGTGCTGAAAGATTATCTGTAAGATAGTTTTGTCTTATTTCAAATCTTCTCACAGGTTTTGAAACAACCGTGCCGCCATGCAAAAAATAAATTAACATCTCAAAAAAATAAAAATAAATCCCTCTAAGATGTTAGATGTGCTTAAACTCGAAATATTTGGAGTTTTATAATTATAATAATGCTGAATTACAACAAATAATAATAATAATAATAATAATAATAATAATAATAATAATAATAATGATTTAAATGGGACAATGTAGAGCTCAAACATAAATGTCACCATCAGATGTGCCGTACCAGATTACAGCATAAACTAATTCATATCTGCAGTCTGCAGCGGTTATAAAAATAGATATGAATTGAAAATATGACACTACAGGTTACTTTCTAATCACACACACACCCACAGTTAATGACTGCATATCTGAGTCGATTTCAACAGATTTTTCAAGTTAGATTTTCAAAAATGTGGGAATAAAGATACAGACTGACTTAAGAAAAGAGAAATATTTGGCTTTTGTAACACGTCAGATTTCAAATATATTTATAAAGATTTGTTTTTAAGGCCACACAAGACAGAAAGAAAGATTTTAACTTTTTCCTGGCATTAAATGTTAAAATTTGCTGTTTCTAAGAAGTTGCATGCGACAGTTTCAACAACGCTAATTTTTTAAAGGATGCAAAATATATATTGGTTTTAACATCTGCATAGGCAGATATTTACCAATATAGTACTAATATGTAATATGGTATTTGTTGTTATATACATTATGAAAAATTCTTAATGTATTGATGGTTTTGACAATGGCACTCGTCCACATGATGTTTATTATTTGGTTTTCTCAATTATTGACTGTATGTTGTTTTTTATGACTTTGTGTTTTTGTGTTTTTATGATGTAAGGCACTTTGAACTGCCTTTCCAGTGAAATGTGCTACACAAATGAACGTGATTGATTGATTGATTGAATTGTCTAAAACTCAATATTTGAGACGAAAAACAGGAATCTAAGATGATGAAGTCAGCAAAGCAGACGCTACGAAGATGCATTTTTTGGTGATTTTATTCAAAGAGTTTTGAGGGAGACAACTGGCTCTAGACTAATAATTACAAGGTTATGAAACAGTTCAGAAAGAGGAGTTAGGCTTAAACTTTTCCCTCAACGTGAGGCAATAAATCATGAGATGCAGAAACATTGCAGGCGGCTCAATTGGAGGCCTGTATTACTAAACAGAGCAGGGTGTTATTCTGTTTTACCGTATGCCAACAAATCCAATGAGGCAACCGACCAATTGGTGTAACAAGTTATATCTGTGCAGCAACGCTCCAAACAGTCACGTGTGCAACGCTTCCTAAAAATTAGAGCATGGGTTACTTCATAAAAGATTTTTTTTACACTCCAGACCCAGATATTTTAATTTCTCTGTGATTTTTTTTATGTCAATATTTATGCCCAAGTTAAAATACTTAGTATATAGGTTTATACAATGTTTTCTAATTGTTTGTATACTATAAAGAAAGAGAAAACTATTTGTGAAAAGAATTTGGACTCAAAAATATTGAATGAAAAGGAGAGGTGAGCAAAAACCAAAACAAAACGGGAATTCATGAACCAACTCTTCTTGCTTGTAGCAACTTAGATTAGCTTCTCTGTTTTACATATACAAGTAAAAGTAAAAGACATTTTAATTTAGGGTTACCGTCAATAAATTCAACATTCAATTTGCATATTGTTTGCTTTACTTCAGCTGAAACAAATTTGTAAAAATAAAGTTGAAGAAAGTAAAAGTGCATGAAAGTCCATCCGTCTAAAAAGCACAAAAACAACGACTAGCTGACAAACTCAGTTCTCGGTGGACAAAAACGTAACATAATTTCTATCAATTATCTAAAATTTTCTTTTCAGATAAAAATCTCTTTGGCAGGAGAAAAGTGTGTCTATTGTTTTTGTTTTCATATGTATGCAAATTTTGATGTTATGAAATGCTTATGTTAGGAGTGATGTAGTTAGATGGTGAAGGATAAGTAGGTGTTGATGATTTGCCAAAACAAGATCGTGATGTCATCTATAAGACGTTCATGCTCATGAATCCGTTTGATTTTGCTCCATTTCCTTCAGCTTCACAGAAATATTATGTGTTTTACCTGTGTATTCACATTTTAAATTAAAATAAAAACAGCTGATGAGGACAAACAGTCTGATACATCGTTTGCACAATATGGATGAAATGATCTCTAAGAAATAGCCTTCAACGTATATATATTGTTGGAGCTAATCGTTAAACCACAGCATGAGCCATTTGTTTCTTGTATTATTTTTGCTTGATATTTTTGTCTGGTTTAAAACAGTCAAAGGATGTTTTCACACCCGATATTCCGGAAAACTCGGTTCAATTGGGGACCAAAATTGCAACATTTGTTATATTTTCAGAAGCTGCAGTTCACTTTCCCTGCCTTGTGTCAAACGATCCAAATCTTCTGAAAAACCTATTCCCCTCCTCGCCTGTGGTGGCGCTGCACCACAAAACCGACACAAAAACCTCAGAAGAAAATATGAGCGCAACTTCCTTCTTCAGAAAATGTAAACAAAAATGGAGCAAATGTCTTTGGTGAAAAACAACAAGCAATTTCTCCCACTAACGTTAAACTAGCATGTTTGTTTTGGTTGTATTTACCCAGAATGCCGTGCACTACCGTCCACTTTATGCTTTTGGAGGGATCTCTGGTCGGCTTGGTGTTCACATATCCATTCGAAACCAAGTTGAGGGCCAGACTTGTAAGTGGTGGGGCAGAGTTCGCATTTTTTACTTGTATGTGGGGCCAGAGTTCACATTTCTGGTTAGTAGTTGGACCAGAGTTCACATTTCTGGTTAGTAGTTGGACCAGAGTTCACATTTCTGGTTAGTAGTTGGACCAGAGTTCACATTTCTGGTTAGTAGTTGGACCAGAGTTCACATTTCTGGTTAGTAGTTGGACCAGAGTTCACATTTCTGGTTAGTAGTTGGACCAGAGTTTGCATCTTTGGTTAATAGTTGGACCAGAGTTTGCACTTTTGCCTTGCACCGGAGTTTGATTACGCATTCTAGGAAAACAACCAGAGTTTGATTAAAGCTGACCATTCAGTGTGAATGGACTCTTTTTCTCGTTTGATCAGCTTTGTAAAACCGTCTGAGGGTTCGTCTTTGTGTAGATACAAGGCATCAGTAGTGGATGTTTTCTTAGTTAATGATAACAATAAATCTAGTTGTGGTTTTATATCATCTGCTTGAACAACGTGTTCCTAAATCAGCACAGCAATGTACGCCAAGGGGTTTTGAGGAACAACTTATTACATGATGTTGTGACTCATAGGAGGAAAAATCTCCTCCATTTCACAACTGGCACAGAGATGACCAGACAATGGGTTGACAGGTGTGTGTGTATGTTTGCACTGGTTTAACAGAGGAGCTTTTAGCAGCAGACCAGTTTGGAGGGGATGTGATGCAACAAGGAGTTTCTTTTTTTTCTTTTCTTTTTTTACGGACAGGCACAGCCCATTGACGGTAAAACGAGGAAAGAGGGACGGACTGAACTGAGAAGAAGAGAGGTCATCCTGTGTGGGAATTTCCCCCTTCGGCCTGTGAGCCTGGGGAGGCATGGGGGGGGAATGGGATGGCTTGTGGCTGTGCTGGGGGGGGGGTCATCGAAGAAAGAATGTGCAGAATGTTTCCAAGAACCTCCAGACTGCGTCGAGGAGAACTTGGAGAGGCAGAAATCTGACTCTAAAGAGGGGTTTTAACGATACATGTCATTCGTCTTGTTTCGTTTCGTAGCCGGCCTGGAGCCAAACCACAGCTTCTTGCAGCTATTGTTGAGCAGGATAACAATGTGTTTTTTAAATGTGGGTGTAGCATTCTTCTAGTGGTGATGTGTTGGAAAAGGGAGGACGTTGCACAACTCATAAAAGCTAACCAGATCATCATTGACTGTGTTGAAACATCCAAAGTATAATCTCCCACTGCACAAACAGCAAAGCATTGCTTTTCTGACAAGACTTTTCACTGCAACTGTAGTAAATTTTCACTCCCCACAGTGGCTTGTTGAAATCACGTCATACTCCTCGTCTTTATCTGCTCTGCCTGGGGTTTTGCTTGCTTTTAGATACGATTCAGAGTAAAACTCAGGCTGAGGAGCTTGGTAAATTCCACCATGAAGCTACTTTGTCAGCTTATCTGCTGCCTCCTCTCCGGCTTTAAAACTCTTAGCGTCTCGCCTGTCGGCTGTTCAGGTGTGACCTCAGCAGGTAGTGCGATCAGGTTAGTTGCTGATTAATTTCCACGCGACCTTGAACCCCTCTCTAGACCAGTGGACCCAGCAGACTATTGACAGAGCCGTGTGCTAAAGATAAAACGACCATTTCTGTGCTGCGTGCAATGACCGAGTCTTCTTTTTTTTTTGTTTGCCTTTTGCTGCTCTCAGCAGTATCATTTCAGTATAAATTGGCTGAATTTATTTTGGGATCAGTGCACTTTATGTCAAATCATTAAGTCAAACAGAAACTTGGCAGTTAGAGTCTTTTTTTTTAATTTTACAAATGGATTGCTCTAACTGTATTATTCACATAAAACACATGTGCACAACGCAGAATGAAATGTATTTATTTATTATTAATGTGTGAATATTTTGTTTTCATGTTGCACACTTTCTCTCGGTGTGAGAGATTGCTGCAAAAGCGGTTCTCTACGTTGCAACCTGCATTAAACTCTTATTTTGAGCAATCTGCCTCTAAATCTACATTTATTGTCCATTTATATCCAGTTGGAAATGAACTGGATCTGGAATTAAATTTTTTTTGTGAATCGTCTCCATGTAAATGAACTGAATTTTAAAATTGCACATTTTTCTTGCGGTTGAACTGCTTGTGTCACTGCAATATGTTGTAACCTGGAATGTGCTATTACACAGTGCATGATGAAAATTAGGCAAGCATATAAAGCGTTGTGCAAAGAAAAAATTATAATGAAGAAAAATGAGTGAAAATCTTTAAACAAAGTATAAATCTGTTTAATTCAATAAAATATCAAGTACAATTAAAGCATTTCACCTTTTAATATTAAATAATTATACTTATTTCATTCATTGCCAATACTATTACAAAGAGTTGCATCATTTCACTGCAGCACAACTCTTCCCCTGACAGCCATTGCTGCAGACACAGTGTACACAAAATGTAGAAATTCACCAGGAATGGATGTAAAACCTGCACAGAAATACTGCATACACCAAAAAAAAAAGAAAAAAAAAAGAAAATTACATCCGAGAATAAAGCTACGGTGACATGTTTAGGAAGAGTCGTGGATGGCCACCCCATGTGCCCACTCTGTTCAGTCTCATTCAAAGCGTCCTTGTAAACCAGTGGGTGTAGTAGTACCCTGTATTTCTGTAAAGTCCACCAGGTGAGCGGCTCAGCACTGTCCGGTGGCGGACAGCAGGTTGCGCAGGGTGGCCAGCTCTCTGGACAGCTGCTCCACTCGCTTCTGTAGACGGTCATTCTCCACCGCCAGCTCCAGCACTTTCTGCTGCGTCTCCAAGTTGCGCATCTTGGCTTTGTCCCTGCTCTTCCTCACGGCGAGGTTGTTCCTCTCCCGCCTTTGCCGGTACTCCTCGCTGTCCTTGTCCAGGCGCTTCTTCGACTTCCCGCTGGACGACTTGCCGCCGTGCGACGGCGACCTGCCGTTACCTGACGGCGCAGGTGTGCCTGGAGAGCTGGAGCAGTTCGACGACGCGGTGGAAATGTTCCCCAGACTCCCACTCGTGGACTGGTAGTGCAGGTAGGACCTCATGTCGAAGCCAGACGAGCCGTTTTCCATTTTCGAGTCTTCCTGGCTGTCTTCTCGGTCCGCGGGAGCAGCGGCGGCGGCTCGGTAGCGGCTCAACTCCGGGCTCAACACGCTGTCCACCCGGGTCTCCTGCAGCTCCGCGTAATTCAGTCCGTACGACTCCCGCAGGTTCTCGCACTGACTCGCCTCCAGCTCGTTCAGCAGAGAGTAGTTCTTGTAGTTTTGCAGAGCCGCGACTCTTTTGATCTTGCTCTCCCCGAGGAAATCTGAGAAAGCGTCGCCCGGCTGTGGCTGCGGCTGCTGCGGCGGGCAGTGCAGGGCTGAGTCCAGGTACGCGCTGAAGTCGATGGCTCTCTCCCGCTCCTCCACACCCAGCTCCGTCATCGAGTCGCCGAGCCTCCAGTACGCGCCGCCGCCTATGGGAGCGATAATGCCGTCTCTGCCGTGGATCGCGAAGCCGCCCTCCTCGTACAAACCGGCCACTTCCATGGATGTCAACACCCGCCGGACTGCAGGAGCGCGCAGGGCTGAGGAGAGGCGCCCTGACCAGAGTTGGAAAATGTCTCGGGAATGCGCCGCGTTTAAATCCCACTCTGCCTCTGCCTGTGGTAACAAGCAAGTAGTAAGTTTTTTTGCGGAGCCTCTCACATTGACAGGTCTTCCTGTCTCAGGGGTTTCTTGTATTTAGAGCAGCCGGGGTGGGCGTGGCCTCGGGGCAGGTGACGCAAAGCCCCGAACCAACCGAACAACCTGTACCACTTCTTCAGGTTATTTCCCGAACATAATAAATTAGCCTCCCTTGCACCGGAACACTGTAAAAACACACGTTTTGTGCATCGAAATGTTTCAGAACATGACCAAAGTGGTAATTCAGAAAGTGAAACTCCTATTTTACACACGTTGTGGTATATTTCTGTTAATTCATAAGTTTATCAGAAAAATGTGTGTTATAAGACGTCATCTCTAAATGCCTTGTTATCAGAGGTTGGTAGATTATCCAAAAATTGTACTCAAGTAAGAGTAGCACTACTTTAACATATTTTTACTCAAGTAAAACTAAAAAGTAGCCGGAAAATACTCAAAAGTAAAAAAGTATTGGATGAAAAGGCAGCTAGAGCATTTAATTTTTCAAAAAAGAACAAGCGGACAAAATATTCTATCAGTATAATGAAGCTTTAACAAAAACTACTGCTGTATGTCTGGTGAACAAACTTTTATTCGTTCACTGAAATTAACCACGAGGGGAAGAGCATCCAGAAATCTAACTCAACAGTAGCAATACTTCATAGTAAAATTACTGAAATAAAAAGTAAAAAGCACATTGTAGTAAAAATATTCTTAAAAGTGAATGTTTTCACAAAAGTTACTCGAGTAAATGTAACTATTAAGTACCAGGCTGTTTATAGTAGGCCATTGCTTGTTCTCAAAGTACTGCGTCGCTTGTATATGTGCAGATATACGTGTATCTGTTATATGCTTTCCACAGTTTATATATATTTTAAAAATAACATTCAGAAGTTGTGGCGGTTTTTATTTTGCTGCTATTGATCCACTGTGTTTACTCAAAGTCATAGATTTTTAATACAGAAATGTAAGACGACTGGAACATACTGTATGTCCATGTACTGCAAAACGTATGTGCATAATGTCGGGTTACGGCTAATTTTATGTGAATTAATGCGATAACGATAAAGCAGGCAGTCTCCTTCTCTGCTTCAGCAGATGCCTCCAACTCATCTGTGGTTTTGGTTCTGGTGATTAGAGTTTCTGCACAGCTACCTCTGTTGCATGCAGTTTTTTCTTCCACTAAACCTTTTGTTTAGGATGCAGCACTCTGAACAGTCAGTTTCTGGTTTACACTGCAAAAACACAAAATCTTACCAAGTATTTTTGTTCTTGTTTCTAGTGCCAATATCGTAGCACACTTGAAATAAAACAAAACTGACTTGCAGGTAACTTTTCAGCGTCTTTTAAGTAAATAACTCCTTAACATTGATAAAAAGTATCAGTTCCATTAGCCTATTATTCCACTTGTAACATGGGAAAAATGTCTTCTTGTAAGTCAAATTATCTGCCAGTACAACTAGTACTTTTTCATCAAAATTAAGGAATTATTGACTTAAAATAAGCTCCTACATTGTGCTGAAAGGTAATCTGTAAGTCAGTTTTATCTTATTTCAAGAGTGCTGAGATATTTTCACTAGAAACTGGACCAGAAATACTTGGTAAGACTTTGTTTTTGCGGGGTAAGCCACCTCGCATATGATGTAAATAGCGGCTAAACTGTTAATTCATCGCTCGTCCCCATGATGATGCAGGTTCTACACAACAATTTTACACCAAAAAAAATAAAAAATGCTTGTTGGTCGTTTGTAACATTTAGGTAATTGTTGTCATTGTTTAACCCCTTAAAAAAGTATGAGTCCACGATTTTGAGTCTATATATGTGAAAAAAAGGGATTAAAAAAAGAAGCACGAACTGTATTTTTCTCTCTTAATGCGTGCATGCAGTAATAGAACAATGCATTGTTGCGGATATTGCCATACTTTCTTCGACTTTTTAATTTGCTCATTTAGTATTAAAATTTAATTTGTGGAAGCAAAAATTTAAGCTCCGAGTCCAAAACCACAGCTAGGTTTCCTCTGACTGACTTGCTCTGTGGTTTCCAGCCTCATTTGGGTCAAGCGTCAAAGTCACAACACCAAAAAGAAAATAAATTGGAGAAACATGTTAAAATATTTAACTTATTTATTCTAAAATGAAACTGAAATGCAAAACTGAAATCATAAGAGCAATACAAACTACCTCCTTTTGTCTGGCAATAAGCGTCTGGTTCTCAACAACGCGTCCACTCACGCCCCCTGCAGGCCAATCAAGACAACAACACACACACAAAAAAAAAAAAAAAACTGATGGAAAAAAAACCCTTTCTAGTGACAAGGTGTTTACCATTTCTGTTCAGAAGTAATGAGGTCGGGACGGTGACACCATCTACACACGGCTCGCTCCCCACAACTTCCACTCGCTGTTTTTGATGTGCAGCGAGTGGAAGAATGTGATGTTGATTGGGGGTTGGGGGTCATGCACAAGATGACATAAATCTGTATAAAGGTCAGAGTGGGTGTGATGGGAGATTCAGGCGGTCTGGTTTAGCACCCAAAGGTCTCTGTGGCTGTGAATTTGTTGTGTGTATTTATATCCAGCTTCCCTAAATCAGTACGTTGTTGAGCTTTTATAATAAATTTTGTACAGTATATAATTGAAATATTGATTTGTTAGTGACATTATGAGTGATGTCAGTGGTATTAACAAGAAAATGCATCATGAAAAACACATATGTTTACATATATCACAATATAAATCAATTAATCACATGATAAATTCAAATGAGCTCAATATTTTACATTTGAATGATTTATTGTTTTTCTGTTTCTACCAAAAGCTGGATGAATAAAATCTGCAGTCTGGTGATTTGGTCTCAACTAGCTGTTTTTTTGAAGGACAATTTTGTTTCCAGAAACTTCATAATTAATTTTATTTGTTTGTTTGTTTGTTCAGTTCCAGTGTTAAGTGATCATTAGAGTTTAAAGTTTATTGATCTTTGATTATGTGTTCTTTCCATTACTATTACATTAGTCAAAAATGGTCTCAAAACAACAATATTATCATTTATCGCAATAACTTCTGGGACAATTTATCGTCAAAAATTTAAAAATATGAAATTACAGTGGCAATCACATAATAAAAAGTATAATATAAATAAATACAATAAAAGATTAAATGCATTCTTGTTTACAGTATTATCATATGAAACATGAGCTGGATGATCAAGACAATGTCTTATCCTGACTCCATGTTACTGTATATATTTATGTATAAGTGAATATTGTCTTTGTTTCTTTTTTAATTATTAAACTGGTATAATATGCATTTTTTTCTTTTACATAGCTCGAAATAAAACAATAAGTACTAATAACTACTCCATTAAGTTTCCCAGTTGAGACGTTTGTAGGGCTGCAACTTAAAGTTATTTTAGTAATCGGTTTTACTATTGATTATTATGATTACTATAATGAAAAATATGCCACTTTTGTCATTTTTTATTTAACCACTTAATTTTTTTCTTGCATAATATTAAACACATTAAATGCAAAGAAACAAATTCCTTTTATTATGTGAGCTAACTAGACACATAGACGTGCTGCCCCCTTGTGGTCTGACGTAAAACTGTCTTTTCCTAAACTACAGGTGACGTTTTTGTTCAGAACTGTAGAAATCACTGTTTTTATGAACAAATATTGACTTTAATTTACACAAACCAATGTTAATTTCCCTTGATGCCTTTATTGAGAAAATAAATCTGTTTATCTTGTTTATTTTTGAATCTGTTGTCATAATAAGATAAAAAATGTCAACTCCCCGTTTATGAAACCCAACCTGGTTTTACAAACCCACAGAATTATTCTGTTTAGTGTTTTTTCTGTAATCAGGTCCAAATCTTCCCTGTTTTTCATGTTTTTAACATAATTAACTTTTTTTTAAAAAACCAAACAAATTCATAAGTTTTGAATGATGGATCAGTTTCATTTTGAGATTTTTCTGTTTCTAATTAAATTCGTCTACAGCTGCAGGAAGTATTGCAGCATTTACAGTAAACTGGTAAAACGAGAAGAACAGAAATAGCATCTCAGTGACTCAGTCGTATCCTCAGAAACGTTTATGTAAACATTGTTATTTACAAGTCATCATGACCCACAAACATGGCTGCAACAGGAAAAAGGAGAGTTTACTAAACAGACAGTTTGTTGTGGCCCTTGAAGAAGTTTTTAACTTTTTCTTTTTATAGGCTCAAAAACCTTTGAGTTCTCATAAAACAGTTGCATCATTTTAAAGCTATTTTAAAGTGTGAGGAATTAAATTTTACGGTATTAAACGTTTGTAAAATCAGACTTTTCAGTCTGCAGATGCGGATTTGATTCGTGGAAATTACTCACCATTGGTGACGTTATTATGTTCATCTGATATTCTCTTCATCCTTCTTCCTGAGCCTCTTCTCTTTTTTTCTCCAGTTCTTAGAAAAAACAACCACAGAAAGATAATTAGTGCAATTTGAAAAACAGATACTCAAATGAAATGAAAAGTAGGGCTGCGCGATATTAGTAGAACATGTAGCTAAAATAATATTGCACCACAATAAGTTGCAGATAGATTTTGATTTTCTCTTCAGTTTTTTCTTTTTACTCACTAGTCTTAGTGAACTTTAGCAACTTGGAGGCTTAAAATACACATAAAGGACGGCAGTGAAAGTCTGTCAAACAAAACAAATCTATTATTGACATGCAGAATTTGCAGGTATAACGCCAAAAACACAACAGACTACCAAATATTGAGATGTGATCCCTGAGCTACAGAGCAAGCAACCGTGCCACTGTGCATTACAGAACGATGGTGCGATCGGATATGTTGTGCGGCTCTGATTATTGCAGTGTTGTAATAAAAGTAAAAATAAAAATCACTGGGGCAGCTGCAGAGTCCTGACAAAAAAGAGAAAAATGTGTCATATCCCAGATGTCCTTAAATCACTCCTGTTTGTAAAAGGATAGATTTCAATATCTTGTTTGTCTATAAAGGAATAAATGATCTTGGGTGTGAATGCTTCTGAGAATTCAGATCCTTCAGGTAATCAGAAATTTGGTCATTAAATGTTTCCAAATTCAGGCCTCAAGGTCCGATGTTCTGCAACATTTAGATGTGTTCCTGCTTCAGGACACCTGAGTCAAATGATCCGATCATTAGGAGGAGTCTGGAGAACTTTACTGCGTACCGAGAGCGAGAATAATTTAGCTATTTGATTCATGTTGAACTAGGGACACATTTAAAAGTTACAGAACATCGGCCGCTTTGACACGAGTTGAAGAAACCCCGTTTATATGCACTACAGCAAGAGCCACTTCCTGAAAACTTGCCTTTAAAAGTCAGAACTGGAAACATAATTTTTTTTACTACACCTCCACTCTAAAGGCAAATGTTTATTTTATTTGGTTATCTAATCAGTAGTTGTCATACATTTTCAGTTTTTATATTTTATTTTTTCCAATTTAATTGTTTGTGTAAATTGTGCTTTTCAAATAAACACAATACGTTCAACAATAGCATTTATACACTGCAAAAAACACTAAATCTTACCAAGTATTTTTTGCATATTTTCAGGTGCCAATATCTTAATATACTTAAATTAAGACAAAACTAACCTACAAGTAACTTCAGCAAGATATAGGAGTTTGTTTTAAGTAAATCATTTCTGAATATTGTTAAAAGTACTACTTCCACTGGAATATTATCTCACTTATAACAAGATATTTCCCCATATTATAAGTGAAATAATCTGCCAGTGGAACTAGTACTTTTTAAAATCAATATTAAAGAATGATTGACTTTTAAAACCCTCCAATATGTTGCTGAAAAGTTACCTGTAAATTAATTATGTCTTATTTGCGGAGGCAATATATAAATGGCGCATAAATTCTGCATTTATTTCACCAACCTGCGCTGTAAAGACGAAAATTTGTGACTCTTGCTTCTTTGAGAAAATAAAGCTTAACTTCTTCTTCTTCTTAAGTTTTAAACGGCGGCTTGCATCCAACAATATACTTAACTCCATCTAATTTTGTGTTATTTTGCTTTTACAACGCTAACTAATTCGATGAGAAACAGCTGGCATTTTTTAAAATGCTGATGGAACGACAAATACGAGGGGTAACGAATGTCGCTACAACACCAGTTCCGTCCGTTTGAAACGTGCCATACGCTCACAGCGCCATCTTCTGGTGAGTTTCACATCTACATCTGAGGAAACAGCACGGGTGGGGCCAGGAAATGGAATACTCGCAATGTGCCTCCCTATTGGTTGCTCTCCAATTATGAAAACATTTTCTCGCGCTGCCATTGGCTCTTGCGCTCATCGATCTGTGTCTGATTGGTTGAAAACATAACCATATCCGTCGGATGAGACGTTCACGATTCCTTTGGTTCCCGGCGCTGTGAGTGGAAGGACAGAAAGGGGCCGGGCCCACAGAGGAAAGAAATGGCGAGTATGGTCACCGAGAACGGGTGTGGAGTGGCAGCGGAGACCGCACAGCCGCAGGGTCCGGGTCGGGGCGCGGTCAGATGGGGCTCACAGCACGCCGGTGCCCGAGAACTGGCTAGTCTGTACTCGCCAGGTGAGTCGATCCTCTGTGCAGCGTCGTTTGTGAGTTTAGAGCTGCCAGCTTGGGTGTTGAAGAAGAATAAGAGGGTGTGATATATAACGATTGGCTACCTAGTTACCTAGTTGGTGACTACCTAGTTAGTCACCAACAAACAAACTCCGATGAAAATCTAACAAATTACTGTGCGAGCGACAACAGAAATGCCTTTGAAGACCGGAACCAGTCGGCGGCTGCTCTTGCCTCTGTGTTTTGTCCAAGTCACAATGCTTTTGTTACACAATAGGAATCATGTGAGACTGGTTAAATTTATGTGGAGTTTGTGTGCAGCGTTGACATTTTCAGCACTGGGCAGAGGTTATGGGAATCTTTTCTCCAACAGGGTTGACGTGCAGACCGTGACCTAAAAACATTAAGCTCTTAAACTATGTCAGGACTCCTCTTATTACAGTACAGGTTGGACTTGATTCACAAAGCGAATCCTCCACACCCTTTATACAAATGTAATGGTTCGTGCTCTGTTCAGACCAGCAGCATATGACTAATTTGGTTGTGTGCGGTAAGCAGACCTTTTCCTTCCTGTGTCCTTTTTAAGATACTTTTATTTATATTGTAAATAGAATAGATTAGGGTTTTCTCATCCCTTGATCTTCTTGATTTGTCTTGTCACAACCAGAAATTCAAGTGTATTTTATCTGGTTATTATATAAGTTCTACAAAATCATTTATATTCAGCCCTCCTTACTCTGATGCCTCTAAATGAAATCCATCTCAGCCAGTTACCTTCAATAGTGACGCTTAATGCAGAGGGAGATTAGGAAACAGAGGCCCAATTTCTCTTTAAGAAGCTCCTGCTCTTCCCGACACAACCTTTAGCTACTCCATGAAGCCGTTTACAAACTTTCTTAGGTGTGTTGGGCTGAGAAATAGTTTAAGTGTATGCAGACATGTCGCAAAACGCAATAAATCGCACAATAAATTAAATCAATTTATTATTTTCTCTTTCCACCAAAAACTAGATGACAAAAATCTTCAGTCTGGTTCTTTGGTCTCAACTAGACCATTTATTTGTTTATTTTATTTTATTTATTTTTCTTGAAGGACAAATTTGTTTACAGAGACTTCATTTATTTTGGATATTTAAATTGCTCTCAAAACAACAAAATAATCATTTATCGCAATAACTTCTGGGACAATTTATTGTCCAACAAAATGTGTCATTGTGGCAGGTCTATGTGCAAAAGAGACCTGAAGTGTGTTGAAACGGCCTAGTTGAAGTCCAGACCTAATTATGATTGACAATTTGTGGCAGGTCTTGAAAACTGATCAATATTCAATCCAAAGGATCTTAAGTTGTTTTGCAAATATGAATTGAGTTGTTTTTTTGTTTTTTTAAAAAAGAAACAAGTTATCACATAAATGCCAGTGAAATAAAATTTGCTGTTGCCACTTTAAGCAGGAATCTGATAAGTTAAAACTTTGAAAGTTTTATTTTTGGAGGACACATTTTCACAAGTAGGTCAGTGAATCAGAGACGAGCTGGAAACTCGTTTGGACTGTTAATCTAATCAGGAACATTTCGCTCTTTCTTCATTTTGTCCATTTTGTTTCTGTATTTCCTGGCAGGCAAAAGATGTCAAGAATGGATCAGCGTCATCCTCTGCTTCTCTCTCATGGCCTTCAACTTAATTCACCTTCTTGCCAATTTCCATCTGGGACACGTGTGGTACATACAGCTGGGCATCGGTAAGCTCTGAATCCAGAGTTACACAAGGCGTGGATGTTTTTATTAGTTTCTTTTCCTGATCATAACTTCTTCCTCAGTGGCGGGAATACTCACCGCTGACTTCGCGTCGGGACTCGTACACTGGGGGGCCGACACATGGGGATCAGTGGATCTACCCATCTTTGGAAAGGTAAGATCTCAGGGTTTCCGCCAGAGCTAAAAGAATTAATCGATTACTAAAATAACTGTCAACTAATTTAGTAATGGATCAATCATTAACTGGTGTATATAGACTCCAAAAAGGGACACTTTTCCTTAAAAAACATCTTTCTTAGATGATTAAATGAGCCAAAAATGTGCAAAAATGTTTGCATTTAATGAAAAAATAAGAAACAAAATACTTTTGTCTGTAAATATGTGGCTTCACTCTGTTATAAAACTAACTTTTAATTAAATTTTCAGCAAGATATAGGAATTTGTCAATAACTCCTTAATAATTTTTATAAGTAGTTCTATTGTCAGATTATTTCTCTTACAACAGAGGAAAAATATTTTTGTAGGACAATTCAAAAACACAAAATCTTTTCAAGTATTTTTGGTGTAAGTTCTGGAACAAATGTCTTGAAATAAGACAAAACTTACAAGGAACTCTTCAGCAAGATATGAGATTTTTGTCAATAAATCCATAATAATGGTTTTTAAACGGTACTTGTTATAACAAGATGTTTTCCCCATGTTATAAGTGAAGTAATCTGCCAGAGGAACTACTATTTAAAAAAAACAAAACATTATTAAGAAATTATTTAATTAAACAAGCTCTGGAAAGTTACCCATAAGTTAGTTTTCTCATTTCAAGTGTACAAAGATTTTCTTTCTCTAGAAACTGGTTGGTAAGATTTTGTGTTTTCTGTTGAGGTTTTCACTAACTGCCTGGATATTTTCCCTCCTGAAGGCGTTTATCCGCCCCTTCAGAGAGCACCACATCGACCCCACAGCCATCACCCGTCACGACTTCATCGAGACAAACGGTGACAACTGCATGCTGACCATCGTCCCTCTTGCAAACATGGCCTTCAACTTTCTCATGCTGTCCCCCGGTGAGCGTTTCTACCAACAAAAATGACATTTTGTCTGAAAATATTAGCGCAGACAGAACTCAGCGGACGGTAAACGCGAATCGTCTCGTTTTTTTCTGTGACTGCAGCGGACATTTACCACATCTACCCGTGGTACTGCTACCTGTACGCGCTGGCCATCTTTGTGACGCTCACCAACCAGATCCACAAGTGGTCGCACACGTACTTTGGCCTTCCTCGCTGGGTGGTGTTCCTGCAGGACTGCCACATCATCCTTCCTCGCAAGCACCACCGCATCCATCACGTCTCCCCTCATGAGACGTATTTCTGCATCACCACAGGTTCGTCTCCGAGTCCCACAACGAAGCCTGTGATGAACAAATCGGTTAACCACATAATAAATTAAAATTAAATGGATCATTTCAATTCTGATTTAATATTTCTTAAAGGTTAGAAGACTTCATTTATGTCTTCAGTCATGTGTGCTTGTTATTGACATTTTATTTGTTGTATTTGGTTATTTAAAATATCTTCCAGTTTCAATGTTTAGTGTTGCATAATCTTGCATAATTATGCCCTTTATAATTATATTGCATGAAAATAGTCTCAAGAACACAACATCATCATTCGTAGCAATCATGACAGGCCGATTTAAAACATTTTTATTACTAAACAACGGGGGGGAAAATACACAATTTGGTCAAAGTGTGTATTTGGGATTAAATTTTCCCTTTTATTTCTTCAGGTTTTTCCATATATTCTTTTTAAACTAAATGTCTGATTCTGTATCATTGGCCTCCATTCTGGATGTTTTTTTATGAATTCTCCTTTGAAATCTTATTTCCTGGTGTTCAATTCCCTTCAAAATCTTATCTTTTATTGTTTTCTATTTGTTACAGACACATTTAAATGTAGTGAAACCTACCATCTGCCACATGCAGGATGGGGGAAATTTATATTTTGACGACTTTTCAATGTCTTTGAAAAATGGAGATCAGAGTCAGTTCTGGTGTCAAAGTGGATACAAGAGGTCCTGAATATTTCTTGATTTGTTGAGAACTGAACTTTGTTATGCAGCTAATTTCATAAAGTTAAAAGAAAGTACGTATTCATTTAATGGTAATCTTTATAAAATTGTTGAGACTCAAATTTTTTAGTGTCGTGACACAATTAAAATTTTTATTAAGTTAATTTCAGGGTCTCTAATCAATCACAATAAGATTTTAATTGTAAACTATATGTTGACAAAATAAGCAATCTCTAATCCAAAAGGCCGTTTTGCTTTCCCACCAAATTGTTTTTAAAATAAATCCTTAGTGGGCCAAAAGATCTCCTTTGTCGTCCATTACTGTTTGCTGCTTGTGCGTAAGATTTGCAGCCGTACCAGAAACACGATACAAAGGTTCCAGCTTTTAAAAAAGAATTTTTTTTTTTACTAGAAAAGAAAAGAGAATGCGATCAATTGCATTCAGATTTTTAAAGCAGTTAGAAGGCAAAGTGGCAAAATCTAAAACTGCTGCTGTGCAAGTTACTGAACAGGTCGTTGCTAGGTAACCACAAGTTACTTGACACATTGTTGCTAGGTAGCCAAAGAGAGTCAGTTACTTTGATACCACCAGTCTTGCTTACCCTGAAATTAGTGAATAATCAATCAGGCGTATTCTCTATTGATATTGATCACACGTCTTTCTCAATACACGTATTCCGGATTTATTTTGAGACCTATTTATTGAGGTATATTTGCTGTTTGAACTATTAAAAATAGAAAGTTAAGCGATTTTTTTTTTTTTTTTTTTTTTTTTTTTTGTAGGGCTATGAAGAATTCATGGATGCAGTGAACATAATATTCGCATGATATTTGTTAGGTTTTATTCCGAGGCAGTCTGATGGAGCACTAAAATCTTTCCCCCCCCAGTGAAGTTGATTTTTTTTTGTTTTTTTCTCCCTCTCTCCTCTGTCCAGGTTGGTTAAACTATCCTCTGGAGAGGCTCGGTTTCTGGAAAACCTTGGAGGATCTCATCCAGGGCGTGACGGGAGAGAAACCCAGAGCAGACGACTTAAAATGGGCTAAGAAATGAAATAACTCTGAAGGCTAACTGCATCCTACCTCAGCAACCCCTGGCTCTGCCCAGGCTTCACGTCGGGTTTTCTTGCCTCACTTAAAAACTGCAGTTCACAGGATGAACGGCTAACGGTTTCGGATGCCATAGCTTTAAGTTTTGCACATTTTTAATATTTTTTTTTTCCTCTTTCACCAAGCGAGGGCTCTGTTTCTGGGATTTTATGTCATAACTTTTCTACACAGACGCATTATCTAAACTGCAGTGTGTTATGAGCTTTTTATTTCTAACAGAGGTAATCGTTTTTTGTTTTTTTTTAAAGCTTTTTGCAAGTAATGTATCACTTTCCAAAGGAGGTGAGACTATTACTCTCATCTGAACCGCTTTGGAGAATGATCACACACTCGATCAGGAGAACTTGTATTCACATTTTTACTCGACACCTTTTTATTTTCTGTTGAATGAAGAAGCTCTAAAGAATCGAATTTGGTCTGAACGTCCTAAAATCAGTCAGTTACATGGGATCTCTCTGGAGGCGCTACCATTGTTAATAGCTTGTGATCAAATTTCAAGTAGCTGTTACATTTGCGCTCTACTTGCACATTTGGGTTTGCACACTTTTTGATAGTTTTATAGGATAAGTGGAAACAAAGTGAGGCACAAATATGTTTTTTGCTTATTTTTTTTCTCAAGAATTATGAAATTCCTATCTTTCTTTCTAAAAAAAACAGCCATATTTATTAAATGGATGAATCTGTTGCAGTGGGAGAACCAGTGAGCTTCTAAATAATCTAAATAAGTCTGAAACTGACAGCTGCTCTCTCACTTCCTTATGGATAGCTCTGCCTGTTAAAGTTACTTTATACACCCAGTTTTAATAGTTGCACTTACATAATCGACGTCTTTACTGGATTACTTCAAATCTAAGGACTCTGGGATTTTTTTTTTTGCTTTACTTTTTTTCCACTTTCAAGCTGAACCAGAGCAAAATGTCTCCGGCCAACAAAGAAATACACAGACTTCAATCTGTAGAAATAAAGATTCATGCTCTGGAGAGGAATACCAAGAACAACCCTGGTTCAGCTCAATGAATGACTCAAAACAATGACCAGCTCAGTGTTACTCAACGACTTCAGTCAGGAGAAATGAAGATTCAGCGGCTGGACTGGAAATGAAGCAACTCTTCTTCAAAACAAACGGAGAGTTCGCACAAACCTCACCCAGAAACTCTTTGGGAGCTAAAATGAAAAAATAAATTCTCACACTTCGAATCCGACGAGGATAATAATCGCCGTGATCAGCTTTGAGCTGAAATATTCCCCCATCATCAACACTTTTAACACCGACTGCACCAAAGAAAAGTAAACCTCACCTTCAAACACCAACAAGAGCTGTGAGGCAAGACAAACACAATCAGCCCCCAAAGTGAACACCAAGAAAACTCAATATATGACAGAATTGCATATTGTCAGAGATGATCAATGAATGCATTTGGTCATTTTTCCAATAATAAAGGAATGAAAATATTCATTCCCCAAAGACAGTGTCTGATGTAGCAGAAAAAATACTCTCTCTAACCACTAATGATCTCGACAAACAAAAGTATTTACCATTCTTCTATTGGGAAACTAAAACTGGAGTCGTTTCTCAGTGGTCCCATCCCATCAGCTCGATGGGGGGATTTGAAATACTCCAGATTGCTCATGATAAACAAATGGCTGCTAAAAGCACGTTCTGCCTTCATTGACAACCACAGGATATTCTGAGGCCGTCTCTTCGGACGACGTCTTAATAAATATGGGACAAAGCTGCTCACCGCTTCAGAAGAACGGGCTCTAGGACGTGTGATTAGGATGCAACCCGCTGCATATCAGGAACAACTGGAGCCGGAACGACTCCTTCATTAACGACCCAACACACCTGTTAAGTAACGTCTTCTCCTGGACCTGAGATCATTAAATTCATGGATAAAAGAACGACCAAGTTCTCAAAAATACAACTTTTCTTAATGCTCACAAAGCAGACTTTACTTCATCAAAAGTAAATCTCTGATTGTCCAGAGACAGGCCTGTTACAATAACAACTTTTACTGGGTAAATATTGTTGTTTTGAGATGCAAGAATACATCCTCAAAGATCAATAAATTTGAATTTCTATTGAACATTTAACACTGGAGCTGGAGGACATTTTGAATGTCCAAAATAAGAAACATCAAATAAAATAAATTACAAAGTCTCTCCGTAAACAAAACTGCCCTTCAAGAAAACAGGCTAGTTTGAGACAAAAACACCAGACTGCAGTCTTTTATCATCCAGTTTTTAGTACAGAGAAAAGAGAAATTAGCTTGTTTTAATTTATCATGTGATTAATTGATTTATTGCTTATTGCCACAGGCCTACCCAGAGCAGCTGTCATCATTTTGTGAGCTCGAGTTTGCTTTACACCCGTCCTCCTCCAGAACACATCTGGCTTCCCGGCACTATGAAACAGGACAGTACAGACAAAAACAAAAAAACGGAAATACTAAAATCAAACCTCATGAACTTTCTGCCACCAGGTCACTTAAACAGGCTCTGCTAAATATAAGATAATTAAAGGGTATTTTAGCTACTGACTTCATCACTGAGCATAATGTTGATGTTAGACCAGAAATACTTGGTAAGATTTTGTGGTTTTGCAGTGCAGTTTTAAGGATGTTTTGTGCTTCTTGTAAATTCGTAAGATATAGGCTATTGACTATTGGTTATTGATAGAAAAGGCTTAAAGAGACTCATTCGTTGGTAATAAAAACTCGCATGACGGAGAACTTTGAACTGAGGATTTGTGGTGAGCTGAACAGGAACCCGAACCACTTTCTCTCTTGGCTTTAGGTGCTTTTGTTATCGATTTATTGCGGATAAACGTTCTCTCCAAGTGCTCTCAGGATTGTAGTTAGAGCCTTTTAAATACTTTAGTGGGATTTTCTTGTGTGGGGAAAAACAACCACTCCAATAGAAGAGTTAAGGATATCATTTGAAATATTAAAAGTAATTGATCTTTGAGTTGAGACAGATTTTGTTGGGGAAAGCAGGCAGTCGACTGACGCATTGCTGGTTGTTTTGTGGCCGTGAATCAATACAAATATCTTCTGTCTGTTATGAAGATATAGTTAGTTTTCTTTTCCATTTTGAAGGACAAAACGATCTGAAATGTATTTACACACCATATAAAGACGATGAAACCTTGATTTGTGGAAGTTAATGAGCAAGTCATAATGATTCCTAGGTTTTTAAAATGAATTGCCTTATGGTTCCCTTGAGGATTTACAGTAAATGTTGCCGCCATTGTTGGAGAAAACGGTCAGAGTGACTTTATTTTGCCTTTCTCTGAGTTGGAACCCACCTGGATGTCGGTGTTGGTCGGATGCCCTTGGAGATGAAGCTTAGATATCAGAATAATGCCTTGATGCCTTTTTGTTGTCTCCCTTATGGGAGGCTTATAATGTAAATGTTAACCTGTATTTATAAATAAACTTAACAAACATCAACTTTTTTTGTGTGTGTTCTTTGCCTTGAAGATGCTGGATACTTTAATAACCATACATCTAAAAGTATCAGAATATCAATAAAAGTTTAATTCCAATTCAGTGGCTTCCGATTTTTATGCAAAATTGGGAGGTAACAAAATTGAAAAGCTGTCCTGTTTTTCCAAATTAAAATGCAAATTATTGTTGTAATTTTTTATCTACTCAGCAATAAAATGAACATGCAATATTTGTATTGAAGCAAAGTGGCAATTTTTTCTTTTGTCAATGGAGAGTTTCCTAACATTTTAGCTTTTTTCCAGTTTTTTTTTTAAAGCTTTTAAGCTACTCTCAGCAATAAAGACAAGAACTTTCTTTAAAAAATCATTTTATGGGCGTGCTGTGGTGGCGTAGAGGATAGCCTCCTCGATGCGGCCGTCGCGGGTTCGATTCCCGGACCTGGCGACATTTGCCGCATGTCTTCCCCCTTTCCTGTCAGCCTACTGTCATATAAGGGACACTAGAGCCCACAAAAAGACCCCCTGGTGGGGGAAAAAAAAAAAATCATTTTATAAGCCCAGTTTAATAAATGCATAAGCTCTGTTTTTTATTTTATGTTTTTTAAAGTCTACTTACTATGAAATTAACCTGCTCCAATTTTCTGGGAAACTGAAATTTTAGACTTCATTTGGTGCAACACATAATGTAAATCATGGGTGTGAAACTCAATTTAATTTTAGGTCACATCATGAAGGATGAATGTCCTCAAAGAGCCGGTTGTGGCAGAAATTATTAGCTAAAACTACTGTTAGAATATTGTAGCTTTCTCTGCATTCAATGAGAAATTTAATATTTAGCATCTAAGTAATTTGTACAAACAAAAACTCACTTAATTTGATTAAAATTACACAACTATAATTTTGAAGTTCTATTTCTGTGGCTCTTTGCAGTCCAGAGGGCCGCAGAAACAGGCAGTGTGGGCCAGATTTGGATCACAGCCTTTAATTTTGATGCATTTGATCTAAGTTAACTGAAAAAGGCTTGAAATATATAAATGTATAAGGAATGTATGAGTTTTACTTTTTAAATTAAAGTAAAAAAATCAACCATGAAGAGGTGGAAACTATATTTAAGAGTATGTTAAATTTTTAAAACAGGGACCTGTAAACAACATTAGTTGTAACACTGTCTGCACATCCTAGAAGTCAAATAATAGACCCATTAATAATTAAAAAGCAGCTGGTGTAACACCGGAGAGCAGCAGCTGTTGTTCCTCTCTGTTATTTTTTACGTTTACCATTAACTAATCTGTCACAGCTCTTATTCACCTCATATTGATTATATGGATATATAATCAATTAACTTGATGTATTTCAAAATAAAGCATGTACTTTATCGCCATCATTTTATTTCCTTGAAAAAAATCAAGTATAATCATTTTTATTATGGCCTCTAGGTTTTTATTTAATTTCCTCCAAAGCAGCAAACAGCGGTAAGCCTTTTCTTAGGAGGAAGCAAAGAAAAAAACAATAGCTACAACGTGCGCGCACCACTGGGCACGTGCGCGTTCCCGCTGCGTAGCGACAAGATGGCGGTCGCCACCGGATCAGGTAAATGATGAAAAAACATCTTTAATCACCCAAAAATTGCCTCTTCTAATTCGCTGATGTATACATCTTCATAACCAATGATTTTTGAATCGATACTAACTACGTAGCATAAGGTGGAGATGTGTTTTATAAAAGATAAACGCGAAATAAAAGCTCCAAAGAATGAATAGGAAGCGATGGCAGCAGCTAAGCTAACCTAAATTTAAAGTTTAAATAACCGATCTTGCAGGATTGGCGAAAGAATTTCTGTACTGTCAATTGGTGACTTTATTGTTCATATAATTTAGCTTAGCAATGTGAGCCTCTAAAACCAAATGTCGCCTACTGTGACCGAGTCCCCTCCACGTACTTATTTGCAACATTGAAATATTAACGGACGCTGAAAACGGATGTCACCGACCGGGGTTTGTCCCCTAGCTGATTGTTGGTGTTGGTGCATCGGCATCCAGGCGTGTTTACGGTCAACAGCGACGGAACCTGCTGCGGTGATCCGGGCTGTGCGGATGCCGGTGGGCTGGAAGAGTGGCTGTGTTTGTTCGGAGGGCGCAGCTCTGCCTCCGTCTCACTGCAGAGGCCAAGTGATGCAGCAGCAGCACGGCGGCGGCACCACAGTAAATCAAAACAATGCGGTGGTTGTAGGCCAAATTCACCAGGGAGGCACAGAACAAAAGAACGGAACAAAAACAGGGCGACATTTCATCATTTTAGATGATCAAAGAGCCACCTGGAGACTCCAAATGTAGCAGATGAAGCTTAAAGTGTTGCACCTTAATTCTTACTAATTGATAAGGGAAAACCACATCTAATTCACAGAAGTGCTTTGATACCTATTGAATAGTCGAAACACTAGATTGGCATCAAAGCACTTTTAATAAAATCCTCCAAAACTCCTCAGGGGTCAGTTTCAGCTTCACTTGGTTAAAAAAAATCTCCTATAATCACTTTTTGCTATTCAATTATTTATCAGTTAGTCTTAAAATAGTAAACCGATTACTGTACTGAACGTTTCACATGTTGATGAGCTACAAATGATTCACTAAAGGAATGTTATATAATTGCATTTTAGGCAATTAAATGTTTATTTTCCTATTTTAAAAAGGAGTAGTATTACATCTTTTAGTGTATTTGTAATATTGTATAAAAGCTTTACATGAAAAATATGGAGAATGTGCCAGTTTTTAAAACTGACACATTGTCAGAATACTTGATTGATTACCCAACTCAGCGTCTCGTCAACAAACAACTTAACGAGACGTATTTACACCTTTTTTTTGTTTTTTCACAAACAGGCGTTAAAGTTCCCCGCAACTTCCGACTTTTGGAGGAGCTGGAAGAGGGTCAGAAGGGTGTGGGAGACGGAACGGTGAGCTGGGGCCTGGAGGACGACGAGGACATGACCCTGACACGGTGGAGAGGCGTGATCCTCGGCCCTCCGAGGGTTAGTGGTGCCGTTTCAACACCTAACGGCCTCGTAAGCCGTTAAGCAGCAGAGGTTAAAGGTTAATGCAGTGCTGTATGACAGGACAGGAAAGGTGGAAGGTTTGAGCTGAACATGGAGATTCAGAGAGCAGATCAGGGAGGAGTAGCTGTGATTAGCACTAGCTTTCCTCTAAAGGCTGGCAGAGTTTTTATCCTTGCATCTCTGCGTTTAAACCACATCAGATGTAATCACAGGCCAAGCAAATATCATTTCTAGTAAGTGAAATCACCAAAAATGTTATTTTTTTAAACTAAACATGAACTATTTTAATTAAATTATCAGATTTTAATGTAGGAACAGGATTGTAGATCCAAAACTTCAAATGGTTTATCCACTTTTTCTTTTTTGTTAAATGAAAACAAAAAAACAGTTTGTTTTATATTGGCCTCAATTTATTAAAACTGATAAAATATTTAATCTATTATTAGCAATAAACACAGGATCTAGTTCAGTCTTCATTTAACTACCATTGTAAATAGAAAAAAAGTAGTAAATTTCCACCAAAAAAAAATCAGAAATGTCGAGATTAATCTCAGAAAGTTTCAAAAAAAGAAAAGAAAAAAAAGGTAAAATAAGGTGCATAAAAAACTGATATAAATATGTATTTTCTTATTTGAAAAAAGGAATTTAAGATTTGATTTGCTTTATAGTGTATTTCTAATATTGTGTAAAAATGAAAAGTCTGCAAAAAATGAAGTTTTTCTTTAATCCAATTACTAACCAGAATAATTTGTTGCAGAGCTACTGGACAGATTCTTCAGAAGAAGTTTTGTTCATTGTTACTTTACTGTGTTTACATGTTTTTAACTGTACGGTAAATATGCTTAGTAAACGTTTGTATTTACACATTAAATATGAGTAGAAGCTGCATCTTTTCCTGTTTCCAGACTCGGCCTGCTAACCTCTCTGTCTGTCTGTCTGTCTGTCCGCAGACGAGTTATGAAAACAGGATGTACAACCTGAAGGTTGAATGTGGGCCAGGCTACCCAGACTCTCCGCCGTTTGTCAGATTTGTGACCAAGATAAACTTGAATGGCGTGCACACGTCCAACGGCGTGGTATGTAAATCCCCAAAGCTACTAACTATGATGACTATGAATGTTATCTTGTGTGATTATCTTTGATTATTTGTTTAGTATTTGCTTCAGGAGTGGCTGTTTAAAACCAGAAGGGACTTTTCCCCATGTCTCCTGTGCAGTGATGAGATTCCTGTTTCAGTTTTATGCTTGTAGGAAAAGAGCTGAAAGATGTTTTGCCTAAATAAATGTTTATAATTTAAAATTGGATGGCTCTATTATGATTTATAAGCTGATTTTGGTTCATTTTAAAGTTAATTTTTTACTTTGTGTCATGTTATAACAACGAACTGTAATGTATTATGAGATAGACCAGCATAAAGTAGCAAGTAATTGTGGATTTTAAGAGTAATTATATATGTTTTTTTCTTCACAAAGACAATCTGAAAAGTGTGGTGTACATCTGTATTCAATTCCCTGACTATATTTTGAAAAACCGCATTTCTATGACAAGCTTTTCACCAAGAAATGTGAATTTTGTCTCATTCTCTGTAAAATAACTCCAGTTCACTCATGTTGGGTGGAAAGTGTGAATATCTAGTGGTCTGGGCTTTGACTAAGCCATTCTTACAAACCAGTAAGGTTTGATTGTGTTGAAACTCTGGCTCAGAGTCTAAAAACACTTTTTAAGTAAATTGGTGGCATTAGATTTTATTTAGGGGTGTTGTAGGAAAGGGGGGGAGTAGGTCCATTGCATAACATAACTTCATTATGCCATAAAATGTGGCTGTAAAATGTAATAAAACATCATTAAAACTGCATTATGTAATAAGTGTTATAAAATCCTTTAACTCATTTTGAATTATTTGTCAACATGTCAATTAACGAGGATTCTGGTTGAGTCTGAAATGGCGACTAAATGACTGAAAGTTTGGACTTTATTGACCAAAGTTTCAATTTAAATGAGTGTAGAATCTACAACATGATTGTTATCAGAAGAATAATGATCAGAGTTTGTTTATTTATCACATAATGTGCCACATTATCACATAATTTCTAAAAAAGAGCAACCTCTGCACTTTGTAATTATCAGTGCAAAATATAATAATGTCATTACACTGCAAAAACAGAAAGCTTTACCAAGTATTTTGGTTTACTTTTTAGTGCAAATATTTTAGCACACTTAAAATAATAAAAAAACTAAATTATAAGTAGCTTTTCAGCAACATACAGGAGCTTGTTTTAGGTCATTCGTTCATTAATGTTAAAGAAAAAGTTAGTTTCACTGGCAGATTATTTCACTTATTTTGTGGAAAAAAAATCTTGTTACAGGTGAATTAATCTGCCAGTGAAATTATACCTTTTTACAATCAATATTATGGATTTATTGACTTAAAAAAAGTTTTGTCTTATTTCAAATGTACTAAGATATTTGCACTAGAAACTAGGCCAAAAGTAAGATTTTGTTTTTAAAGTGTACTAAAAAACACAGATTTTTTCCCAGGTATTTTAGTCTAGTATCTTGTACAAATATCTTAGTACATTTGAAATGAGACAAAATTTACTTGGTCTATAATCCCTTAATTTTGGTTAAAAAAGTTCCTAGTTCCACTGGCAGATTATTTCACTTATGGTGTGGGGAAAATATCTTGCCATTAGTGGAACTAGTACATTTTTATCAATTTTAAGGTTAAAACAAGCTCATACTTTGCTGAAAAGTTACATATAAGTTGGTTTTGTCTTATTTCAAGTGTACCAAGATATTTGCACAAGACCAAGAATACGTTGAGATTTTTTGCAGTGTACATATGTGGCAGAAAGAATTAAAAATGGGTTCTGGAGTTTTATGTATCAACGTTTTATTGCACTTTGAACCCTGATATCATTGCGTGTCGCGGTGTTGGATGTGGAGCTTCACCTCGTTGACGCCTGGCTCTCCGCAGGTCGACATGCACGCCGTGACCCCGCTGGCCAAGTGGCAGAACTCCTACAGCATCCGCATGGTGCTGCTGGAACTGCGGCGCCTCATGATGTGCAAGGAGAACATGAAGCTTCCTCAGCCGCCAGAGGGCCAGATGTACTCCAACTGAGCTTCTGCTGCTTCTCCTGTCATGTTCTTCTCCTTCTTCCTCCCTCCGACTTTCTCTCTGTTTAGTTTTAATCCCTTAATCCAAACTCCATGCCAAGAGACACTCCACCTTCCACCTACAAACATGCACATAAGCAGCAGGAGATGTAAAAGCGCCAGAGCAGAGACATTAAGAGCTACTCAGAAAGCACCTAGATTCTCTTCATTAGTCGTTTCAGGCCCTGGTCTTTCATTAGAAATCATCCAAATACTGTACATTGTACTAATTATTATTTTTTCCAGTTATAAATGTTAAAAATGCTGATTGTATAATAACAAACTTATTGAGTGTTTCTCTTTGTGTGCTGCCTTTTGCATCATAGGAAACATAGGAAACTTTAACATGCATCACCATCCTTGGCTAAACGTGGCTTGGAGAAGATGTACATAAGAATCCCATTTTCTCTTTCTCTTTCTTTCTTCTCTTTTTCTTTTTTTACTGCATTCCACGTGGCAATAAGAATGTCTTTATGTGTTCAGATGAATCTAGATGTGTTGCTGTGGGCTTTGCAAAAATGTTTTTGTACAGGTGCTCTTGTAAATGCATAATGTTTAGACTTGTAAACATTGTGTATTTATCTAAAATTATATCCTAAGAGGCATTGTATGCAATTAGACCTGCATTTATATCATGCTTGAAAAGAAAAGTGAAATCAGCTACCTCTTTTGGCCCAACTCGATGTGATGTACTGCATTATTGTGTTCCTCTCTCCAGTTTCTTTCATAAATCTCTATTCATGCATCTCTGGTGAAGGTCGTTGTGTGTTCTGCCACCACGTGACACGTTTAGTAGATTATTATATCGATAACCAGGAAATAACTTAATTTTTAAAGATAAATTAAAAAGTCAAATTATTTTTGATGATGCTTTTCCTACCTTTTCATCATCGGTCTTAGCTGAAAATAAGCAAAAAAAATATTCAAAATGACAGAAAACCAATTTTTAAAAGCACATTAGATGACATATAGATGCATCTAAATTAATTCAAATTAAATGTTTGGCAGGCCGGTTTAACATAAAATTGACTGAAACTGATTTCTGACTACACATGTTAAGATACATATATTTTCACTTGAGATACCTTTAATTACATTATAACTTATATAAATGTCAGATTTATCATTAAGTTGTATGGAGGCTTCAATTCAAGATTTCTGCAGTGAATTACTATCTCACTGGTTCTGCAGGAGGCTCTACTAATACTTTTCAAAGATGTAGACTTGTATGATTTTGGTTCTGTTTGCAGCCATTTTCACATTTGAGTGTAAACGTTAACTGGGGGGGGATTTGGATTTAAAGTGACAAGACGCCCTTTAACAGTTCAAAATAGGCGGAACTGAAACGTCATTAACTAATAATGATTATTGTGCAAAATAGTATGTAATGAACATGTTCAGTAGAGTTCATATTCACATCCTTACCTGTTCAAGAAAGCTTAACAATTCACCTTTAAATGAGCTGCTGTACTTGCGCATAAAGATATAAAATTTTCTGTTCCTCTTCTTTGTTGGGAATAATTATTGAAAACCAGCGTAGCAGGAAAAATGTAAAGCATAATTTGCATCACTGCTGGTGTTTATCTTTTTAAGGCTCCCTGTTGTTGGGTGTTTCAGTGGAAAGGCGTCGGTATCTAAGCGTCTTCAGGTCACATCCACTACATTTACTGAAACTAGAATTTAATATTTTCATTCACAACGGTCATAAAACCAGGGAGGAACCAAACGTTTGGCTGGATCTCTTGGCATCAAAACCCAGTGGGAAAATTCATGTGTAACGGCAGCAAAACGACACATGCAGGTCCACAAAAAGATAGGAGTGTAAAAATACAAATCTGGAAAAAAAAAAAAGTGAAGAGCTCACAGCACTGAACCCCACTGAAAACATCCTGGTTTTTCCTCCAAATTTTTATTTCTGAACTCTTAAAACATTAGTATTGTTTCCAAATTTATATAAACCCGTTTTCTTTGCATTATTTAAGGTCTGAAAGCACTGCTTCTTTTTATTTTGTCATTTTCAGCAAATAAATACTAAATATTTTGAATTTCAGAAACATGTCAGTAGTTCACAGAATAAAAGAACAAAGTTCATTTTACTCAAACAAAGACCTATAAAAAGTAAAATCAGAGAAACTGATTATTTTAAGTGGTCTCTGAATTTTTTCCAGAACCATATAGATAAAAAACAGAATTAAGAATAAAATACTGACAAAAATTACAAGAATAAAGTCATATTACGATAATAAACTTGTATGAGAATAAAGTCGCGTCATGATTTTATTCTATTATTATAACTCAATTCTCTTAACACTATGTTTTCTTGTATTTTGATTTTATTCTCATAATTTTATACTTTTCAATACACTTTCAATATACTTTAAAACTCCATCGTAGATATTAAATAGTTCAGTCAAGACAAAATTTAAGTATATTAAAGGCCAACTGGCATTTTAAAAATATATACTAAGGCTTTTTTGGGATCTTAATTTTAGATGAATTTCAGACTGTTAAAGGATGCGCTCACATCCAGTACGGATTCTGATTTTATTCACATAAATTATATAAAACGCACTAGATATAATCTGAAATGAAGCTGCATAATCTACATCTAGAGCTTGCTGTGACATTTACTAAGACGGAGGCTCAGAGTTTCTACTGTATCAGCTAATAATAATTTACCAATCATGTCCTATTTTTAAATGTTGACAAAATACTAAGGGTGCAACGCTGCAGTTTGCAAATATTAGTGGTGATGGTATATTAGACAAATTACACGACAGAGATTATGGAAAAGAAAACTGATTTTAACTTTTTTTTCTCTCCAGATAATATTTAGGAAGCATAGCTGCTAACTTAAACCTAACTTTATCATAAATATAAAGTGAAAAATGCCCCACAATGTTTTTGTTTTTACAATCTTTTCCCAGAGAAGCAATAAAATGGCTACATGGACAGTGCTGGGATTTTATGTATATAAAAGTTAGAGGAAGTTTTGACTGAAAAACAACAAAACGGACAACATTTTAGCTGAAATCAGCAGAGCAGAGAACATGTGGAGGAAGCACACATGACCTTTTTCTGAGCACATGATGCTGACTGTTACTTTGTGTGATCATTTTTAAAAAAAGCTTCCTTTTCTTATTAGAAAGTGGAAGCTTAATGTCAGATGTCTGTCAAGTTAAAATAAAGTCACAACAGCAGCTTTGACAAACACAAACAGAGTTTTAAAGCCACATTTTAAAGATTTGTTAATTTAAAACTAGCTACTATCTAAATGTAATATATTCACATATTTTCATCAGTAATTTAGTTCAAAAGGTGAAACTCAAAGAGATTAATTGAAAAGGTCGAAATGAGAATTTGTTCTACATAAAAAAAATCATGAGTTTGTTACTTATTAGTAAAATAATTTATAAAAGTTAAGTGAGACCTTCTTACTGCTGTTTGTTTATAGGTGTTTTAGTTTCTCTCCAGTGATAAAAGACATGCGTGTGGCTGCATCACGAGTTCGTACCTAAATATCTCCAGAAAAACCTCAAACTGTCACTAGATCCTCATTTTTTTATTTTTAAACTTCTACTTCACCAGATAAATTTCACAAGAACCACTTGACCAAGAAAGGAAGCAGCACACGTCACAATAAAGACAGAAAGAATAAAAATGAATATTAAAAATATGTAAAATATTAACAATTTGACAGTAAAGTGTAAAAAAAACCAAGCAGTAGCAAGATAAAGATTTGGAAAACTGCTGACATCTGTAATTGTTTAATTTATTTTTGTAGATTGCTTTAGATTGAAGCATGTGGAAAATATAAAAATAAACTGTTTTCAGATGCTGCTACACTACTCGACTCTTTATGCAGAGCAAAGCAGCCTCTCGCTTCACTCTGGATCGACTCCAGCTCCTTTCTCAGGGGAATTGATCTCAAGACGTTATTGATTTCTCACGATCAATGCGATTTCTCTGACCTTCGAGCTTAAAACTGAGCTTAGTTTTTCTTCTTATTGATCTTAACTCATAGATCAATAAAACATCTTGGTTGAGGCATTCACATCAGACTTTAAATTAATTATATTTTCACAAGTACTAATGACTTAATGACGTCCATGACATTTATTAAAGTTTTTCATGCTATTGGTTGTATGCAACATGTTTCATTTAAATGTTGATAGGAAATGTTTCATACAGTCTTACATTTTCAGTTTTCTAACAACCCAGTAAGAATGTTTTTAAGTGCGTTTAAACATTCACCTGGAGCTGCATTTTTTACATAACTTGTGATTTTTCAGTCCTTACAACCTGGTAAAGTTTTGACAGGCTGTGGAGAAAAAATCTGTATGATAACAGATCAGGCTGAGACTCTGGCAAATGGCAAAACTTTATTTCGTCTGCAGACGGAGAACAAACACAGCAGTGAGCTGCACTGAGTTCTGATTTGGAGCTGCAAGCCCTCACAATATATAGAACTCATGTTACACAATGCAGTCATTCCAGTTTCAGTTGAACAGTATACAAGCCACGTAAACCACACTGGAGGGTCAATTAACTCCTTGGATGATAAACATCTTCTTGTTCAAGTATGTGAGTTTCCAAAAATCAGGTTTACTAATGGAACAATTTTGCATAAAAAGAACATTGTCAAACCAGAATATCCAGAAGGTGCACCAATTTCTTAAAACTCTGAGCTGGTGATTTTCCATAGAGAAACTTCTTAAGACTCAGGGCTTATTCCATCACACTATATCTATCTAAACCATCTGTTCTTTTCTGTTAACAAATACTGACCCTTGTTGTGGTATGTATGGTGAAGCATTGTCACCATCAGCCTGCTGCAATTGCTGCAGGGAGAGGTCAACAGAAAACCTTATCTAACTGGTTCTGCAGAGACTCTCTAGCCTCATACTCTAACAGGTTGAACAAAACTAATGTGCTTAAATAAGTAAAAGAATTAAATAAATTTATTAAGAGACATAATAAACAATTTTTACTTTACAATGCATTATGGCTCGAGATGCAGCTTCTTCTAAACCAATTTGTGGTTTCCTTCGAGGTCAGAACCGCTGATTCTCATTTAATGGATAAGAACTAGAACAAGTGAAAACATATTTGTATAAACTTTAAATGATTACAAGCGACAAACACTGCACAGAAAAATGTGCTGGAAGTTAAACAGTAACATGAATGCTATGTTGTAGTGATGCATTTACTGACTGAAAAAAATGGACAGATTTAGTTGTATTTAGTGAACCTACAAAGAAAAGAAACAAAAAATTGGACTTTCTTTGTATCGTTCTCTAAATCACTGTCCAAAAACTAGTTTATCCGATTTTTAATTCTGTCTTTAGGAGGAAAACTCTAGAGTTACAAGACCAGCCGCAGTGATCTTTTTATGACGTCAGGGTTGTTTAATTATTGACCTGCAATGACCTTTGTTAACATCGGGAAACTGACGCTCCCAATGAGACGCAAACATGCTGTAGTTTCACGTTACAGCCAGTAGGGGGTGGTGAAGGTTAAAGGCTTATTGTGTGACAGGAAAGAGGGAAATATTCAATAATCTGCAGTTTAATAGAAGCTAAAAACTCTTATAGAAGCAAATACACCAAAATTCAGTGTAAGTGACCATAAAAAGTAAATATTATTATTATTATTTTTTTAGCGTAATAATTAACTTTTAATGTCTGTGTTGCAACAGATGGCGCTTAGGTTTTTTCTTTGTTTTATTATCTGTGCTGTTTATTTAATTTCTTTTTTTGTAATTTATATTTAATAAGTCTGTTTTAATTATCTGAAGAAACTTAGTTAAGTGATTATTTTCTTTTTTTGCTTGAAATAAGAAATGTTTACCTCTAGACTTGAAGTTTACTTTGTAACTATTGATATTCTAGTTTCTAAAATATATTTATAAACAGTAATATTTTATTAATATCCTACTGAGACCATTAAGTACAAAACACTTCAGAAAAATATTCTTAAAAAGAAATGATCTTGTAAGAAAGCAAACAAGCATAAATCTCTTTAATATAAGATATTTAATCTTAGATTTCTGTTTTTGGAGTGCAGATTTGGTTGTTGACTTGCTTTATTTATTAGTTTATTAATTGTGGATTACTTATTTTTATTTCTTAGAGAAACTCCTAGTAAGTTATAATTGTACTTTTGCTGTTTTGTTTGTATTTCTTCTAATTCAAGTAAAGCACTTTGAAAGGCCTTGTTACTGAAAATGTGCTATATAAATAAATTTACCTCATTTCCTAATGTAACAATTTTAGTAAATATAATGTAAAAAAACAAAAAGTAACATTTAAGTACAAATATTGCAAATTTTTTTTGCAAATATTTCAAAATTAGCTCCTCAAAATCAGTGATTTTGATTGCAAAAAAAAAAGACAAAACCAATCACAGAACTCTGAAGGAATAGATGTTCGATATTATTTAATTTTAAAAAGTACTTATTGAAAGCAAATATAGCTTCCTAATGAATATTCTAATAGCTTGTTGGTGGGTTTTATTGGAACGTTTTGGCACACTGGCCCTTTAAGAACATTCAGGATCTTGATCTGGCCCAAAATGGTTCTGATTTTGACCCAGAGTGGTTTGACTTCCTCATCAGCAGTGAAGAAAGTGCAGGTTTAGGCCCGCCCCATGGTGCAGCGGACTCTGACCCACTCGCTGTAAGTCCAGGATGTTTGTGCAGAGACAGCCCGTCGGCAGCCTCTTTGTCTCCTCGTACAATGACAGACGGTCCAGAGCGGCGCTTTGAGGAACTGCAGAAACTTGTAAGTACATTTAAACACCCAGCAGTCGTCTGAGTGATTGATTTCCTAACTGACAGAAAATCAGAGCAAATAAAGTTTTGCTCTGAAGATTTTGTTGTAGTTTTGAACATTTTAGACCAAAGGGATGTGAAACCCAGAGAGACGTGTAGGATGTACTCTAATTAAATCAATAAATCAACCTGTGTATGACACAATTTCCTCTAAAACTTCAAAAATAAGAGCCTTGACGCATCTATTCTATGCTTTTGACTTAAAAAATTAATTGTAAAGCTAATTAAAATAAGCTGCCTGTCTGAACGCTGCAGACTGTAGACTTTACTTTGTATGTATTCTTGTTACTTCATATTCCTAATTCTCATTTATACATTAGATAGTGTCAGCATCTTTATCGGTCAAAAGAAATTTAGTGACATTTGAAGGAGCACAGGTGTCAAACTCCTGGATAACATTAATAAAGGGCAGATGTCAGAATTCTGAGATTAAAACCAGAATACTGAGATTAAAGACATAATTTGGAGAAAAAAGTCAGAATTCTGAGATTAATTAAGAATTCTGAAATTAAATGCATAATTCTGGTTAAAGGCAGAATTCTGAGGAAAAGACAGAATTCTGAAAAAAAATCTGAATTTTGAGATTAAAGTCAGAATATTTTTTTCCTCAGTGGCACTAATCCTCTTCCTGTCAGTTCAGTGAGTTGTGTTAAAGTAAAGCCTTAACTCCAATAACCAAATGAAGCTTTCAGCTCTATCGTCTGGATGTTTCTGCGTTTCTTCCTGTAGGTATGACCGATCTCTAGACGGATCTGGCTGAAGCATGGCGCTGCAGGTGCATCTCCTGGCCTGCGCCTTTGGCCTGGGCTCCTGGGTGGCGGTGAACGGCCTGTGGGTGGAGCTTCCCCTCATCGTCAACGCTCTGCCTGAAGGCTGGGAGCTCCCCTCGTACCTCACGGTCATCATCCAGCTGGCCAACCTGGGCCCCCTGCTGGTCACCCTCATGCACAAACTGCGTCCCGGTCGTCTCAATGAGCGTGCCGTCATCTACTCCATCCTCTCCATCGGCATCGCCTCCTGCATCCTGCTCGTCTTCTTCTGGGACAAAACAACAGTTGTGGCGGGGGCGTCACACAGCACCGCCTTCTTCATTATCACCTTCTTCCTCTCTCTGGTGGACTGCACATCTTCAGTGACCTTCCTACCTTTTATGATGCAGCTTCCAGCTAAATACTTCACCACCTTCTTCATTGGAGAAGGGTTGAGTGGCTTCATCCCCGGTGTCATTGCTTTGGCGCAAGGTGTCGGCATGGCCAAGTGCGTCAACAGCTCCCACACGTCAGGAAACCACTCAGACGAGGTAGTGTGGTCATCGCAAACACAGTATCTTCCTCCAAACTTCTCCACAGAGGTGTTCTTCTCCTTCCTGGCGGCCATGATGTGCATTAGCTTGGCTGCGTTCGTCGGGCTGAACAGGCTGCCTCGGACATACGAGCTGTCTACGGAAAACCTTGTGCCGGACACGGTGGGTTCAGTCAGCTCTGGGCTGGACAACCCAGCAGTAGAAACTGATGGCAAGAAAAGTGAGCAGGAAGGAGAAGAGAAGAGCAAACCTCTGCTGGCTGAACCACAATACTCCATTTCCAAGCTGGTCTTCATGTACCTCCTTGTGTTTTGGATCAACGCTCTGACTAATGGACTGCTGCCATCAGTCCAGACATACTCCTGCATGCCGTATGGGAATCTTGCCTATCATCTGTCTGCAGCTTTGGCCTCAGTGGCCAACCCAGTGGCCTGCACTATTGCAATGTTCTTCCAGAACAGGTAAAAATAAATACTCATCATAGAATTTAAGTCATGAAACTCATGAAACATGAAGCACCGCAAAGCGTTGACACTACAGTGAGCGTGTACAAGCTTTTTGTCACGTACGAGCTGAAAAAGACGATCACTTTGTTTTGCATTTAACATTTTTATAAATAGAATTTAATTTGAAAGTCGTAGTTTGGTCCCAATTTACTGAATTGTGTTTGGGAGGCCAGACAAAATCTGCAATAGACTGACGACCTGTCCAGGGTGACACCGCCTCTCGCCCGAAACGTTCGCTGGAGATAGACACCAGCACCTCCTGACCCCACTAGGTGTACAGAAAATGGATGGATGGATAGAGACCAGACAAAATAAGTCAAGTGGCCGCAAATGTCCCCCACACCCTACTTTAAACCCCCTTGCTCTGCAGGTAGAGTAATTAGAAATGAGGAATAACAAGAGGACCCTTGCTGCTTATGCTAGATTTCTTAAGGAAAACAGAAGTCAGGTGCTATAAATCAACTTCAGTTGATTAGCAAGCAAAACAAGCCAGCAATGAAAAAAACTGAAGCTGCCATCCAGAAATGATTCGAACATGGAGAGAAAAATTATGCAACAGCAGAAAACATTTAAAACATTGCAAGCATGGATATCCCAGCAAATTCTGGGATGTTCAGAAGAAAATAACAAAAACACTGAATTGGAGAAATTGGAGAATTTGGAAAAGTTTCTCCATAAAGGAATTTGCCAACATGCAACTGGTGGAACTTCAAGATTTCTGGTTCACTGAGATTTGGACAAATTAGACCAATGTAGAAAAGTTTGGCCATAATACACAAATTGAGGTGATGATTTGGACTTTTTTAAATCCATATCCAAGTTAATCTGGTAGGGTCACAGGCTGTGTGCTTTCAGAGCCACCAAAGGGAAGTGGCTCATAACTTTCAGTCAGCATTCACTTGAGCAATACACTGATGAATCGTTTGGAGGGGATTTCCACTGTATCTGGTTGATCCAAGTATCATGCCTGTCTTGCAAGCTGCCTGAATACATTTAGTACTTCAAATCCTACTGAAGCTGAACCAATTTCCTCGTGGTACGATCTACATCAGAGTCATCTGATCAGATAATTTAATCAGGCACAAATAGACTATGCTGTTGTAGACTACTGACTATCATTATGTCACAGTAGTTCTGAAATCCTGCGACAGACTGGCGACCTGTCCAGGGTGAACCCTGCCTCTCGCCCGGAACGTAGCTGGAGAGGAACCAGCAACCCTCCCGACCCCATTAGGGACAAGGTTGAACAGAAAATGGATGGATGGATGGATAGTTTTGAAATCCAGAGCCTTAGAGCTCATGGTAGTCACAGATCTATGATTACCTCCAGAGTCGGACGAAAGGAGTCATTTTGGTGGGTTGACTCTTAAAATAAAATGTCATTCTATAATCGTACTATCAGACAAGTTAAAAAAAATTCCATCCAAGTGGGTGGGGCCAAAGGACACTGAGGGGCGTGGCCAAGTTTGGATGAGCAGAGCGATAGTTTGTTAGTTATGATTGGTTCTTTTTCATCCAAGGAATACTCCGGTTTTAATGGAATAGTGAAAGCAACGTGATTTGAAAGACATAGAATTTCACGTATTTTTGACCTTCTTGGTGCTCCATAGCTGAGGAGCAGGAATGTCAAAAGTGAATTAGCAACAGACTGTGAGGTATAAATGGAAATCACCACAAATTATTGTTTGTTTGCATGAATATATGTTATCACATCAGTTTCACTTCACAATCAGATTGGTGGCATGAAGACAGCGACACAGAAATGCCGTTTTTGAGCAAAACTGCATGAAAAGTCACGATGTTAAAAACATCCATTTCCCCCATGTGTGTGACGCTTATGGTTCAACCCAAGTAGGGCACCACTAAATGGAAGAATTAAACAAGTCTACACAAAAGTAATTTTTACAGAAACACACCGTTAAGGTCCAATTTCTACACTTTATCTACAAAAGAGGTTTATTTTTCTGGTTTAGTTACATTTTAACAGAGTTTTGCATAAAAAAATGTCTGCAAACTTTACCTGGAACATGGAGGACCGAATTTTCCACTTACTGCAGCTAATGGTGGTGACACAAGCCAGTGAATCAGGGAGTGTTTAATTTTTTCCCATGACCGTGTTGACAGCGCAGTGCATCATCAGGACATTAGTCATAAATTCCCCAGGCTCTGTGGGTTGTGGGGTTGCGTCTCTGTGGAGTGGGTTTGCTTCAGACAGCTGTCTCTACATCACATCGCTATCTGGGGAGATTATTTGATTTCTTTCTCAGGTTTATAAAACACTCTACAAAATTATTTCTTTACCGCAAGTCATTTAGTTTGAAAAGTCACCAGAAAAACGATTAATTTGTCACCAGGTTTGACTATAGCAACACAAATTTGTTTTAGTGCATTGACCAAAAATATTCATAGCCCTTGCAGATTTAAAATGTAAAATATTTTCATTTAACTTATTTTCTGATAGGAAAGGCAATAATAGAACACCATAAGAGAAGGATTAATTAAAATAAAAAAGATTTTTTGTTCAGATTTTAATAAGAATGGTCAATTAATCAGATGAGAAGATTCATTTAAGCAGCAATCAAATTCCTTTTACCAATAAGAAAATAAACATTTACACAACATAAGATAGCACTGCTTTAGTACGTGATCATTTGCAGCAAAGGATGCATCTACAATTAAAAAAATACTTTTAACATAAAAATGTGAAAAGTTGAGTCATTTCTGCTTGGCTTAACATCAGAAATAGCTTTTTTTTTTTAATTAATTTATTAATAATTAGATGGCCAAAGGTAATTATTTTTTTTTTTTTTTTTTGCTAAATTTGAAGCGGTTGAAGCAAAAACCTGAGGAGTTTTAGGGGAAACATATTTATAGCAAAGTTATTTTTATTTTATTTTAATTGTAAAATGGATAAATCTTTTGTACAGTTTTGGTTTAAATACTGCTCTGACTTGTTCTTTCAACAAATTGTCTTTTTACTTTCAAATTCAAAAATACTTTATTGATCCCAAAGGGAAATTAAATGTTGTCATAATCCATTAATTCAGAACTTTTTTTTAAAGAGTTACTGTAAATGGTGATGACTGTTGGCAGGAAATATCTCTGGTAGCAGTCTGCATTACAGTAGATCTGAAGAAGCCTCTGACTCTGTTTAAGTTAACGATTAATCAATTACTAAATTAGTTGACAATTATTCCTATAAAATCAAGGTGAAACTTCAAAAGATAACCTGCTTTAGTCTTTCATTTATATCAGTAGCTAACTGACTTTGTTTGTATTCAGGTCTCTGATGTTTCTTTGCGTCCTGACCGTGTTGGGTTCAGGCTTCGGCGGCTACAACATGGCCATGGCAGCTCTCAGTCCCTGTCCTTTGCTGCGTGGGTCTGCGCTGGGAGAGGCGATCATTGTGAGTGCAATCACTGAGTCATTATTTGTCCGTGTTTTTATCAGAACGGTGATAAAGTTCAGCACGGCTGATGACGAAACAAGGTGTAAGTGTGTCAGTATGTTCCCGTTTAACAACTGAGATAAGCAGGTGAGTCCTCACTCCTGTTTTTATCCCCAACAGGTGCTCTCTTGGCTCTTGTTCACTGGGACGCTGTCTTACGTTAAGGTGATGGTGGGAGTCATCCTGAGAGATCGCAGCCACAGCGCCCTCGTGTGGTGTGGAGCTGCAGCACAGATGGGCTCGCTGGTCGGCTCGGTCACCATGTTCCCGCTGGTTAACGTTTACCAGCTCTTCAAGTCGGGAGACTTCTGCAACACTGTCTGTCCGTTATGACAGTCAGCCTGAAAGTCTCAAGACTCTCAAGCACAGAAACAGATCTGCGCTTCAGGAAGTTTGTGTATTTAATTACTTTGAAGCAGCGAAATGCCAAAATACTTGACAGTGTTAAGGCCAGGCTAAGAAAAAATAAAAATAAAAGGTAACACTTTATTTGAAGGCGTGTGCATAAACATAACACTTGTTATGAACATGAAGGAGTCCTCATTCTTTTTGTAAATAATGACACTTTTAATACAAAGCTGCATTAAAAGTGTCATTATTTACCTAATTACACTTTACGAAGCCTCCTTCATGTTCATAACAGGTGTTATATCATGTTTATTACAGTGTCATGTCAGTTTTGTGCACACCAATTCAAATAAACTGTTACAGAATAAAAAAAAATTAAATTACAAAAAAATGGCATGAAATTACAAAAATGGTAGAATGAAGTTGTGTGAGAATAAAGTCAAAATATTAGCAAAATAAAATTGTAGAAGTAATATGAGAATAAAGTCACAGAATCACATGAATAAAGTAATATTACAAGAATAAAGTCAAAATAATACGTAGATAAAGTTGTAATGTTATGTCATAATATTTTGAGAAAAAAGTCGTAAAATGACTAAAATAAGGTTTTATTAAACATATTAGCATGAGGCTGTTATAATAATCTTATTCTGATGTCTTATTCAGTATATTCATTTTTGTAAAACCAATTATCAAATTATAATTTCCCAACACACCACAGTGGTAAGAGAGCTTCTATGTGTCAGACTTTATTCTAATAATAATGTCACTTTTTTATTGTATTATTTTTACTTCATTCTCATGATTTTATTTTATTATCCATTCTTAAACTTGGCTCTATTACTCAGTCTCTAAAAGCTCCATGACTTCTTGTGCAACCATTATAGACTATTTTATTATTACTATTTTTAAAAACACAGCCTTCAGTAGGTGATAATCTAAAACCTAAGAACCGTCTGCCATCAGGTCACAGGACTAAAATCCTGATTGTTACCGACAATTTTCACTCTGCTAAGTTTTTATAAATGTTTACTATTATATTCTGTGCATGCAACAACATGCAGAGAAAATGCATAACCTTTAAAGTGAATATCTACTGAATGGAAGAATCCTGCATTGTACTTTTCTGGCCAGCAGATGTCACAAACACACTTTTAAAACACGAACGCACTCATCAGTGAAACGCATCGATTCCTGTTTAACCTCCACCTGTAACCTCAACATTTTAATGCACTTTGCAATCTAATAAATTATTCTTCTTTACATCTAAATCAGCATTTCAGGTGAAATTGTATTCTTTTGGATTATTGCTCCTAATTTTGCTTTTAATCTCAATCGCCACCTTCATTTACTGTGTGGTAGCCAGACTATAAAAGTTTCTTCAAGGTTGAATTATGTTAAAGTTAGAACCTCGATTTTAATCTCGATTAAAAGTTATGAGCTGCAATAAAGATAAAAAATATGCTTAATTTTATTTAATATCTCATTTAAAATGCAGCTTTGATAATTTTAAATGGTTTTCAGCTCTGGGAATGATTTTACAGCAGAATAATTTCAGTAACTTAATACAATATTAAAAAGCTAAATGAGAATAATGGGTGAATAAACATACATTTCGGATATATTTAAAGAACAATTACATATCATCTGACCTTATTTAAGATTTTAGGGCAAAACATTCAAATTTTTAAATGAAATAAAGGTTTTGTTTAGACTGTGGAGAAACCCAGTTAATTATAAACACTAAATATTCAACTAAATTCAAATTGAAAGATACTTTATTGACCCTAAAGTGAATATTGTTGTAATTTTATATTTCAAATAATTTAGAAATGCTTTGAAAAATCTCCAAATAAACATGTGTCCGCTGTACAGTGATGCTAACTGCATTAAAATAAAATATATGACTTTATCATCTAAAACATCTGTGTATTAATTTTGTGGTTGTTATAAAATAAAAATAAAACTTGTTTTACAGCAACACCTCTCTTTCACAGACCTCTGCTTCTAACATTAAATAATCAGCCTGAAAATGTACAATGTTATATCGGATTGAAAACTGGCCACCAAATTATACTCCTCGAAATGCTGGCAGCGGCATTTTGAGGAGAACCACGAGGATCAGAGGGTGGTTTCCCCTCAGCAGCTGTTCTCCATCCTGACCCTTCAGACTGAGAGTTAGAGATTCCCCGGCCGACGTCTGTGGGGTGGGGGAGGAGTCTAATTACTGACACTCAGCGGGGGCCGATGGCTGTTGCTCCTGCCGGCGGTCACTTGGGAGCTTTTTTGACCCCAACACGGAGTAAAAACAAAAAGATAAGGAAGGCCACAATTAGCCCTACGCAGCCTGCGGGGCTCGGGATCAGTGGAGGAGAAGCGCAGATGGGACTTTCTCACTTGGATTTGCTGAATCCACATTGCAGTGCGTGTAAACCGAGCAGAAATCACTGCACACGGCCGCAGATGCGAGTTCGCAGGATGGAGTCTTACAAAATCTTAAAGGCAACCCAGTGTGTCTACATGGTCAACACAAAACAAGCTCATTACGCCACCCAACTCAACGTTTACACTCACACATGAAAATGGCTGCAAACAGATGCGCAAATATACAACTGTTGAAAAGCAGAAGTAGAGCCTCCTGCACGGCCAGCAAGTGGTTTCTGGATGATAAATCAACAACAAAACACTTGTCTTTTCCAGCAGCACATATAGTGGCAAAACCAGTTGACCAAACATGCTGGAACTCCATTTGGGTTGCTAGGTAACAGGGCTGGGCTCATCTGGGGTTGCCAGGTAATGGCGCAATGCCTATCAAATGTTACTTAACAACTGGGATGTTTTTGAAACTGCTCATTTTCCAGACATCAAAAAGCATCCACTTATTGCCTGGGTGTTTTTTTAAGAACTGGGGCAGTTTGTAGAAGAAAATGGACAATTGAAAATGTGCGAGAATTTTGCATAACAATCTTTTCTGTATTTGAGAATTATTCTTATTGTTACACAGTATTAGAAAATCTAGAGATGACAACAGTATTAGTTTGCCCTAATTCAACTCATCAGCTTCAGTGTTTATCAGACCTGCTCCTCTTCAGTGAACATGACCTTGGATGCTTGCATGCAATCAAAAGGGTTTTCTTTACGCTTGATTAGCTAAACTCCTTGATTGGCTCTGGGCTTTTGTGTGTGGGGAAATAACAAAGCAGCAAAAGAAAAGTGTATCATTTCCCTTGGAGTGTCAGATGGTCCCATCGCTGCTCCAGCTGGTCAGGAGGGGCCGTGGCCACCTGGACGCTGGGTTGCGGTCCTGTGAGATCCTGCAGTCTCCTCTGTCATGTGAAAACTCCACTTACTACGCCACTGAGAAGTCCATCTGCTCAGGTCGACACCTCCCAAAGAGTCCCCCCGGCCCTTGACACAAACACAGCTCCCCCTCAGCCCTCCTGTCGCCGTCCATTCCTCCCGCCAGCCACAGATCCTCTCAGCTAAATGAGCAGCATGTCGAATGGAAGCAGGATTTACCCTTCCTTCCAATGGGTAAGGGAACAAATGTGCAGCCGCGTGATGCAATGGATGGAGGAACCCACCTGCACTCCTGCAGCATGGCTGCTGAATCGACAGATGTGTCACCGGTGCGTGACTTTGCACGACTGCAGGGTTCTGCTTTGAAGCACAGCTGCAAAGAGAGGGTGGATATTTGTTGTAACTCTCAAAGAGAGCTGCACAGTGTTTCGAATCATAATCAGCGCAGCAATTTCAAAGTCTGCCATACTGTACCTGCAAAATATCGACTGTAGGGCTGCAACTAACGATTATTTATTTTATTAACCGATTCTTCTGATGATTAATCAAAGATCTGGAAATTCTGCTACATTTTTTGTTTAACCACTTACATGTTTTTTAAAATATAGAATTTAAAAAATATATTAAATGATGCAAATAAACAAATAATTAAATTTTTGTAAAATAGGAAAATAAATATTTTATTTCCTTAAAGGCAAAAACAAAGGACTCCTTTAACAAGTCATTTGAGGATTTATGGATAGAACATTTTTACAAACCACAGTTTTGTCATCTTAAATTCAAAATTTATATATATTTCTATAGATATTGTCATAGGAGGAGAAATGGCTCTTGATTTATTTTTTTTTTTTACAAATGACAGAAGAGAAATCCTACAAACGGTAAAATATGACACTGTTCCATGTTTGTTCACATTTTGTGAAGAAGGAAGTTGTGCTCATGTCTTCTTCAGAGGTTTTTGTGTCGTTTCCTTCAGTGAGTTGTAGTGGAGCGCCACCACAGGTAAGGAGGGGAACAGGTTTTTGAATTAGTTTGGATCGTTTGACACTGCAGTGTGAAAGTGAACAACTGGAAATGTAACAAATGTTGTAATTTTGGTCCCCAAATGAACCGAGTCTTCCGGACTATAAGTTATGAAAACGTAGAAGAAGATATGAGCGCAGATTCCTTCTTCACAAAATGTAAACAAAAATGGAGTAGCACTAGATCTTTAGTTAAAAAAGATCGAACAAGTTTGCTTTAGTTGTATTTACCCAGAATGCCTTGCTCTATAGTCCACTTCTTGTTTTTGGAGTGGTCTTTGGTCTGCTTGGTGTTCACAAACACACATATGAACTGAAAAGAGACAGGTTTTTAAGTGGACCAAAGTTTTTTTTTTTTTTTAATTAACTTTGCATTAGAGTTTGATTACACATTCAGACATCTTCAAACGAACCAGCTGCTGTGAAAGCACCCTTAGTAACCAAAATGCTAAAGCTTAAGGAGAATAATGGGTACAATGTGATGATACAGAAAGTAGGAAAAGTGAGGAAAAAATCATTGCAAAATTCACCAATATTATCACAGTTTTATGTTTCCTTGTAATGGATGTCTTGCGGGTCCCATCTGAAGCACTAAGGGAGTAAGGAAATGTGTTTGGTTGTGCCACAGGGCAGCATATTCTGGCTGCTGATGGGCAGGTGAACAGCTTGTGGGTAAACCAACTGCTGATGCATGCAGACAGGCTCGGCTCAGACAGCATCTCAACGCCTCTCTCCCATCAATTTCCACACACACTCGCTTTAATAAACGTCGTCCATTTATTTGAAATTAGATGTGACAGCCCCATGTCATTTCACTACGGCGTCTCGGAGCAGACAGTGATGCGCACGGGCCCTCGCCTCGTTTTCTATCAGCAGGTATTGATGTTGCTTTAATGAAGTGCCTAGCACTCCACCCTAGGAAGAGACAAGTCTGTCAGCATATGTAAATGTTTCCTGCCTGTCATTGTTGTGGTGGGTTCAGCATGGGTCAGCGTAGATTCCCCCTCTGGGAACCCTTTGTTCTGGGGCCTGACTGTGCCACATGAGGGGACCAATTACAGAGCTGCGCAGCAGGACGGGGGTGCAAACTTGTTACCCCGCTGCAGTGAGCTAATTATTACCTCAACACTGTGGGTAGTACAGAGCTAGTCCATCAGGGTGGGGAGTAAAATCAAGGTTGCTGCATGAACATTTTAGAGGTGACTTATTATGCTTCCTTGAACGGGTTAGGAGTGGTTTATGGTCCATACAAAACATGTTCACCATAGTTTTTGCTCAAAATCATTCTTAGACATTGAAATTTTACCCTGCTCAGTTCTGCTTATTTTAAGCTCCTTTCAAAATGAGCTGTCTTAAGGCATCTTGTCACTTTGAATCCAATTAAAATACTACTGGCCACACCACCAATTCTACGTTTACACTCTCATGTGAATATGGTTGTAATTCCACAGAGCTTGTATGGTGACATGGAAGAATAATATAAATAAATAACTTGATATCTTGTTGGTACGACTTAATTACCACAAGTCGTGGCCTACAAAGTATATGTTTGAAAAGCAGAAGTAGAGCCTCCTGTACAAGCAACAAGAATGAAGGAAGTTGTTTCTGAATGGTGAATCAACAACAAAACACTTGTCTTTGCCAGCAGCAATTGTAAAGCACACATAGCGGTAAAACCAGCTGACCAATACTGATTCAGTTCTGCTTGGGTTGCTAGGAGACGGGTGGAGCTCAGCTGGGGTTGCTAGATAATGGCGCAATGTGACATAACAATCAGGAGGTTTTTGAAACAGATCATTTTCTAGATTCCAAAAATGTTAACTTATTGCCAAAAAAATGCATGGGTGTTTTTTGTTTAAGCAATTGTGCTGTTTTTAGACGCAGTAGAGACCCAAATGGAAATCCAAAATTGTGCAAAATGTGAATTTTGAGTAATAGGTGCCTTTTAAATAAGCAGTTTATAGAGTTAACACATTTCTTTGAATATATTCCAATTATCAAAGTTCAGGAAAAATATGATACTTATTTTTCAGCCATAAATAGCAACAGAGCTTCTTAAGTCCCAGCAGAGCTCTCTGTGTTTTGCCAGAGCAAGCACAATCCACATGCAGCAGGCTGCCAACCACATCACCTTGATTTGGTGTCAGGAAGTGATTTATGAAAACACTTCCTGCTCCCTTCGTCTCGACAGAGACCTCAGTGGACCCTGGGTGTTGACACAAAGCCCAGATGGCCGAGCAAACATATTCGCAGCTCAGTGGGCTTTGGTTTCCAGCTGCTGGGGAGACTCTGGCTCTCTGCTGATGATCTAGGGGCTCAAAAGATTTGCAAGAATTCTACAAGAGATAAAATTTCAGCTGGCGCTCCGATCAATGCTTTGTTCAAGGCTGCAACACGTCTTTCATGTCAAAATCCCACACTGTTCCACATACAGACTCCCATCGCTTGGCTGGCAAATAAATACATTTATGGGAGATAGTTCTGATCATCCATCTAGACTGGATGGATGGATGGATGGACGGACGGTTCATAGATGGAATGATGGATGGATGGATGGATAAACAAAAGCATGGATGATTGGGCGGACAAACGGATGGATGTACGGATGGATTCATTGGTGGATGGATGGTTCAGAGGTGGGTGGATGAATGAGCAGACAGAAGCATGGATGGATACCCAGGTGGATGGATGGATGGATAAACAGACAGACGGCTGAATGGATGGATAAACAGACAGATGGTCGGAAGGATGGATGAATAGACGGACGGATGGATGGATGAACAAATGGATGGCTGGATGGGAGGATGAATGGGAATCAGATGATTGGGATTAGAACCCAGACTCCTTGTTGGCTTCTGTGTTTCTCTGAATATGCATCTTAATAACTTGATAAAAAGTAAAAGCGATTTGTTGTTGGATAAACGAGCCGCCACGCCTGGAGAGCATCAGAGTGTTTTGGTGGCAAATATCTTTGAACCAAACATATAAAAAACAAACACTGTGATGTGTGTAGATGGCCGTCTTATCTCGCCATTACCTCCCTCCCCTTTTATCAAGCCATTCATCTCCTTCCCCCAACCCAGCGGCCAGAGCCGCCCAGCTGCTAGGGGCTACCAGTCCCCCTTGGTGTGTGGGGCCAGTCAAGTGGAAAATGGCTGCCACTGAGAGAGCCCACTTTAGAGAGCCATCATCCTTTGAAGGGGCATGATGGCCTTTGACAGCCGCAGCGTTAACACAGAACCCACACGAACACAGCGCTGCTATTATCGCGTTTACTAAAGCAAAAGTAGAGGAGAGCGGATCAAGGGGAGACACTAATGGTTGATGTTTGAATCCAGAGATAGAGGGGAGATGGTCCGGGCCCCAGCGGTGGGGAAACATGACATCGGATCACTCACAGACAGGTGGAGATTGTGTTTCAGCGCGTCAGCTGAGCCTTTACCGAGCAGGTCGTTCACTGTGTTTGTGTGTATGTGTGTAGCGATGTCTGCCCCATGTGTTCTCCGTTAGCAGCAATGTGATTACTATCGAACCATCATCTAGTTCCAGAACGACACCGATGCTACAAACACTCCAGCAGAAACAAGTTTCATGATTTGTTTGACAAAAATAGAGTGGAAATCTCACTTCCTGAAAACTGAGTTAGCATGAGAGATCCAATTCATGCGGCTTTACGCATCAATCAAACGGGAGTCAACAATAAATCAACCAATATCTGACTAAACTGAATTTCATTCATTATTCATCCATACGTCTGGCCATCTGCAGCTTTCCAAGGGTTACCTTTAGCCCCAGACTGGGCAACTCCTCGACCTTTAATTGAAACAACTAATTGAAGTTGTTGAAACATTCCCTATTAATGGGATGCCACTTTAAAGAAGCCAATAGTTAATTAGTTGTTATTGACTCCTTTTATGTAAACTGATGAGTTTTTGCAAAACCATCTAGCTGTCTGTAGCTATAATCTCCATCATGAAGATTATTGGCATCTTTTTAAGTTGTTTTCTGCTGGCATCCTGCTCTTCATCTAATCTGTTTAAAAACAAACTCTTTATATCCAAGAAAACAACTAAAGTCAAGGTAAAAAGATTATGTTTGAGCCAAGTTTTAATCTAAAATGATTTGATACAACGGCTCAACCAATCAGAGAACAGCAGTCTACTATGATTAAATTACTTTAATTATTGTACGTGTATTACTGTAGCACAGAGTTTATTACATTAGTGTAATTTTGCTATATTGACTGTGGGGAAACTCACAATGTAAACATTGCTTTTCATTCAAAACAAAACTGACAACTGTTTTGTTTTTATTTGGTTAACAACCCAACAACTTTTATAAGTACAACCACAAGCATAAATGTATTTCATTAGTATTTGATATGATTAGCCAACAAAAAGTAGTGCATAATTTTCAAGTTAATACATTTTAGTGTTTTGATTTACAAATAAACGTTTAGTGTGCCATGCAGCTGTAGTAACCAGTTACATTTTTTTGCAAAAAACAACAACAAAAAAACAAAAACAAACTTTTAGTAGTTTTTTACACCTCAATTTTAAGTTTTACTTAATTATAAAGGATTACTGCTGTTACTTCAGTAAAATGTCTGGATACTGTACCTACAGTAGCGTTACTGAAATAAATGACAAACCTGTTTTACCCAACCTTGCATGAGATGCAGACTGACACCTACAGCTTATGTTAAAGACTTATGTTTTGTAAACAAGCTTTGTTTTTCTGTTACTTCTTATCTGCTGATTTTTGTGCCATTTGGAGATTAAAAAAAAAACAAAACAAAACTCTATACTATTACCATAATATACAGGAGTACTTTACCCTATTCTACCTTGAAGCTATGAATTTTCCTCCCACTTTAATTACCATCTACTACTTTGTGTTGGTTTATCACATAAAATCCCTGTAAAATACACTAAACGTTTTGGTTTTTGTTTGAATAATTATGCAAGGCACTGCAACATGCTATATGCTAAGTTATGTAAATTGTATTAAACATAAAAGAGGAAGGAAGACTTGGGATAAATCAAACTTTTGGTTTTTTCCATCAATGCACTCTTTGTGTTTCCTGGAGAGTGATGTCATCACGCTCTGGGTCGCCATATTGTTTGACAAACGCGTTTTGAAGTTTCTATTTAGTTGCGCTTTGAATTCAGATAAACTCTACGAGGACGTATTAGGGCCAGTCTATGATTTTATTTTTTAATTATGAGAATAAAGTAGTAATTTCATGAGAACTCCAACATGAAAACTGAGGAATGTTGAGCATTTTTTAAAGTTGTACTTTGGAATAAGTTTTACAAATAATACTTAATAGAAATACTTCCTTTTTTAACAACAGAATCAAATAATTATCATCACCAGGACTTTGATCAATGATGCAAACAACTTTCAGTGTTTGTTTCTGTATTAGAAGAAAGAACCACAAACTGAACTTGTTAAGTCGGATCCTGTTAACAAGCTTATGTTGGTAATCTTTTCACCAACAAAATAACCTTTTCTTATAATTTAAACATGTATTTTTTTTTTATTGTGCCTTTTTTCTGTTGATATTAGGACTTTATTCTAGTAATTAAACAAAAATTCTCATAGCCTAATACACAGTCGTACAACTCAAAGAAGAAATGACTGAAATAAAAACCACTTTTTAAAAATATTCTGTCATTCTTAACTTCTTTAAGAAAAGAAGGTGAGAAAAAAAAATCATTGTTTGAAATCGGATCTGATATGAAAAAATGTAAAATTTTATTTCTAAGCCATGTCGCCCAGGCCTAACAGCATATATTGGGAAAGCCTGATTTATAGAAGCAACATACTTTAGCTGTAGTACCCAATGTCACCGTTTGGATGTGAAACACCACAGAACACAAAGAGATATAGTTCTCATCATGAAGGTGTTTGGAATCACCATCAGTAATTCAAATGTTAAGGTGACAATAAAAACAGATGCTACGCTGAAGGCCCCGAGAACACGATTATTTTTGACCGTTACATTTTAAAAGCAAACGGCAGTGAAATGCAACGTCTCAAGAACCTTAGCATTGAGAATCAACCAAAAGCTCCTGCAAAAAGGGCAATGTTATTTATTGGCTGCGGTGTGCTCGGACCAGCCTTTGACCTCACGCAACGTGTGCAGCCCACAATTTATGGACGCGAAAGATAAAAGCAGAAGCCATTTCATCTGGCTCTACTCTCGCTGGCCCGTCTCCAACATCGGCTGACTGCTGATGTATGGCTGCAGCTCGGCCGGGCCGCTCACGCAGCTCCGGCACATGTTGCTGCAGGACACACGTGGAGCTTCGAGTGAGCAACAGTGATTTTAACTGCAACAAATGGTCGAGGTATGTCATTATCCAGATTTTTGGAGAAGGGATCATTACCTGCCACAGATGCCACTGTTGTTTTGCGTCCCCATTTGTCCTGAGGCTAGCAAACCACCATACTTGAAAAGAGCAGAAGGTGCCTTTGTGTAGACGCGCACCTGATCTTAGAAATCAACCGGCAGCTCTGCCCTAATGCAAGTCTCCCTGGCTCTGCCTCAAGGCCGTCCATCTGTTGCTGTGAGGAAGCGCGGCTGCAGGTGAATGTGTGTGGCTGCAACTTGGCATCCATCTGGGTGTGCCCTGAGTGGAGCACTGCAGATGATATGTCGATTTTATTCCTGTTGACACCTTTTGGTCATGCAAAAAGCAAAAAGAGGCAACACTTGATGAGGAATTAGCCAGAAAAATCCAAAAAGCAGCACGACAAGCTGGATAAAACATTCATATCTGTTCAGTCTATGACTAAAACATTTAATCAGATTAATCCAGATGAATTGATTATTGAAATAATCATCAATTAATTCAGTAATTGATTGTTACTGGACTATACAGCTTCAAAAAAGCCAATTGCTGAAAGAATAACATTCAAAACTGGACAAAAGTTTTTCATTTAAAATAAAAAAAAAACAAACTATCTATTATTATATTCTACCTAAAAATCCTCTCGTGGCGTAGTTTTACCTTCATCTAGTTCAAATTCTGTGGGAAAAAAATCCAAACACATTTTTTTACACAATTATTAATTACTTACTTGAAAGGTAATGAACAGATTAACCCTACACTTTATGCTGACTGATGTTAAGTCAAGAAGGAAGTGTTGAGTTTTTCACAAGTTGATGTTAGAAGTATCTTTTAGCTGCAGATGCATCATTTGCTACAAATGATCATGTTATGTTGCTACATTTTAGGTGATAAAATATTTATTTTCTTATTTGAAAAAGGAATAAAATTATTTGTTTATTTTGAATCTTTGAATATATTTCTAATATTGCATAAAAAGTCTTAAATGCACCTTTTTTTTGGTCTCATTAGTCATCAGAATAATCAATAACTATCATAATTATTGGTTGCAGCCAACCTGTCTGGAGATGGCACTCAAAGCAAAAGGAAGCAACAAGCTGAAAAATATGATCTGTGCAGTCCAACCTAAATGACATATGACTCATTAATATTCAGCAAAAACAGATGTAAACAAACACAAAGTGTCAACTGTATGGAAAAATACATGGAAATAAATAGCTTGACATTTTCTTTTAACCGTTTATTTTTCTGTGTTGTATTTGTTGCCGTGTTTTGCCCAGCACTCCATTGAACAAGATTTTATTTTATTTGATCTCCATTTGGTTTCAGTGAGGTATTTTTGAATTTGAATCTCAATGAGATTTGTTTTTTATCTTGGTAAAATAAAGGTTAAATAAAACTTAAATAAAAAACTAATCTGCTCTTCCATGAAGTGATCTAGGTAAAGTCTATATTGATGTAGGTGGAGAAAACACAACACTAACATATGTAACAGTTTGTTTTCTTCTGTAAATTTCAGTGTGAATGTTAAAATCTTTAATGGATCTGATGGTTTAACTGGAAAAGAACTATAAAATTGAATTGCTTTAATGTCTGTATTTTTACCAGTGGATTCTCAAGTGAGCACCGTAATTCATCCAAGTCTGGTTCTGAAATGTCTGTGTGTTTGTAACTGTGTTCTTATGTAGAGCTTTTTTAAAAAGTGCATGTATGATGAAGTACTAGTAAGAGGTTTTAGTTGTCAACAAGACCTGAAAAGTGTAATAAATAAATGATTCACCATTTGCTGTTTTTTCATAATGATTCAGGTTGTTCAAAGAAAAAACTACGCTACTTCCCCAGGAGTCAAAGGCATATATTTTAGATTGCTTAAAGATAATTTCTGAAGATTTTTTCCTCATTTTTAAGTTAAAATAATGAGACACATCACTGTGTTGGAACTGAGGATTTAAAATGATTCTTGTTCTTTCCTTTTATTCTTTATCTGACCATTTGTTGTAGAAGCAATACATAAAATGATACTCTAAATCACATGCTTTTAATTTTTATGCTCATTGTAAAATTTTGCTGTTTTCTGACTTGTTATATTTGACATATTTAAGAGAATTTGCCGGGATGTGCAATAAATTTAACCAAAATAAACTCACAAACAAATAAAGTACAAGCCAAGTCTATTAAAGTTCACCGAAGTGAAACAAAAAGTCACGTTCAAAGTATACTTTACATCCAGCCATATTTTTTATTTCAGGTCTTTATGTGAAGGGCGGAAACTTTTCCTGTAACCGGCTGACTTTTATGGGTCATAATGTAACCGGGCTTTGCATTACAGTAAGGAATATCTGTCTGCAAAAAGCCCCAGGAACGTGATTTTTGATACCACTGACCTTGTGATTATTGAACCGTGCTGATTGATGTGCGATACATAACCCGCTGCAGGGGCGTTACGTATTGAATCTGTTATATTTGATGTACATAATAGATAAGAAACTGCTAAATAATTCATTGATAACCCAAAGCAGGCATGTGTTGCACAGCTGCTTTGCTCTGAGTTGGTTAAATTTGTGGCGTGTTAAACCACTTTGACATTTAGAGCTTGTATTTCCGCATAATTGGTATCAAAGGACTTGTTATTAGTTTGGCTGCGTGGCGTTTTAAAGCATTAATGATACAGATTGCTCCTTTATGTATAAATGGCTCCTCTTTAAGCAGATGAACATCAGAAACAGGTGTCTCCTCTCTCTGTAAGCTCCCACTTTAACATGATTTACTTCTTTGTGGGGGTTCTGTGCTGGAGAGAATGTCATATGCTAAGTTAACCTCTGCATGGCTCGCTGGCTTGCCGCCATTTATGAAAGGACACAAACACAGACACACTCTCTCCGATGATGACAACTGGCAAAGTCCCCAACCTTTAAAACAGCTCGAGCTGCGGGATGAATCCGACGGTGTGAGTGCACTCAATAAATCTGCAAGGGTCTGATTCAGACTCCCACACATCGCCACTCAGTGTCCTTGAAACCAGCTAGCACCAATATCTGTTCAAAAAGACAAGATCCATCTGCTCTGCCACAAGTCAATGAGTCACTGAGAGCACTTTTATTTGCGTGGATGGCGGCTGAGATCCATTTCATAAATATATTGGGTAACATGCACACAGATTATTTCAAACCGGTCTTGTGGGTTTGTCTTTTTGTTGCACGGCGGACTGTGAGGACAGCCAACAATCCCATTGAGAAATTAGCAGGGTCCCCTGTGCTTTCCTCTGCTTTAATAAATAATTCAGCTGTCAGGGTGAAAGCGGGGCGAGAAGACCTTGTCACTGGTGACTGACTCAGCAGTCTGCAGCCAGAGGGTGACACTAAACCTGAGAAATGCATCCTCTGCCATTCATAACACATTGTGACGCTACATCATCGATGGACACAACGTCATCTTCCAAGTTCAGTTCAGGAAGCCTTGCCCCGTCTGAATCAACTTCAGCGCATCGTTAGAGGTTTTTGTGTGATGCACCGAAGTAGAGTAGTTCACATATTGACAAGAAAGGAAAATCATGCAAAGTATTTAACATCCTTTACAAATAAAAGATCTCAAATGTGGGGAAATATTTTCAAAGTTATAACTTACTCAAATCTTCAAGGAAGAGGATCCTGTCTCGTTAGTCATAACTCGATTGGTCATAGATTATAGGATGAGAGCAAACAGTGACAATTAGTTTATCCCCCATAGATTTTTGTTCTGAGATCACGTCAGAAAATGTACCACTATGTACTGGGTCAAACTCCGTGTCGAGGAGCGAAAGCGCCACAAAGCACTGCCACATAGACTTGAATGTAAACCAGACGCGCCTGGCGCTCAAAACACGTTTGGTGTGAACACACTATTAGAATTTAAAATCTTAGCCCATACTTCAAACTAAATATTTATTGTTTGTTTTCCTTATTTCTTGCCATATTAATTAATTTATTGTCTTTATGTTTTGAATTTGTTTTGTTAGATTAGTATTTCGATCTATTTACGGTTTATACTAGGTCCAAGTTTCCTTTCCACTTTCATTCTCTTAGCTCAGTTTATCTTTCACCTCACCCTCAGCCAGGACCCTGCAATAAATCAATAACAATAAATCAATAACAATACGAAATACTTCCGATAGAATGTTCAATAATTTCCCTCAACTCTGATCCAGAACAGCACAGCATTCTGGGGGATGTCGGCAGAGGAAAGATTTCAACTGCAGCTAAACAAGGTTGGTGGAATCGACTAACTCTCTCACTAAATGGTTACCTAGCAACAACCTGCTGAGTAACACGGGCATTTATGTCCAAATCCTGTTATTATAAAGATTAAATAAAAAAACAACATATTATACAAATACACATTCAGGGACTTAAATACTTTTCCAAATCATAAAACAACAACTATGAAACTAATACTTACAGTCGGTTATACTGTCTGTTAGAACAGGGTGAAGTACTTATAATGCCAAGTAGCTTATCAGGTAGAAAATAACATCATAAAAAACAAACTGTAGGTATGTGTCTGTATCTCATGAGTTTTTTGTTTTTTCTTCATTCAGTGAAGTTATTCACAGTAGGATATTCAGAAATTTCACTCAATTAAGAGTAGCAATAATTTCTAAAAATGTTACTCAATTAAAAACAAAAGGTACAGTGTAGTAAAACAAACTCTAAAAGTAAATATGTTTCGAAAAAGTTACACAAGTAAATGTAACTATTTACTACCAATCTCTGCATATAAACAAGCTGAACTGAACTGACTGCAGTGTAAACCCGCTCAGTTCGGCTTCAGACTCGGTAAAACCACCTGCTCTGCTCGGGAATGTTTTGTTTTCCTTGGTCTTGTTTTGTAACCCAGTCATAACCTGCTGTCATAACGCCTGTCTGCTTGTAACCTCTCTGTAAAACAGCCATCTTGTTGCTTGTCTCTCAGGCTGGTCTCATCCGATGTCCAAATGCAGAACAGTTTACTGGCCCAGTTTCTGCTCAGAGAGCCTTGGTTTATTAATGTACACTCTGGATCCAAATCATAAAGCTTTACAACCTGCAGACTGAAATATTTATCCTCCTAAACCATGAGAACATTGTAAAAGGTACACAGACTATCCTCTTGTGCAGATTTGCATTACAATCTTTGTGAGATAGCTAATATTTCTCAACCTTAAACAGACCCTGCTGATATCTAAATCGGCTGATTGAGATAAGTGAGGCAGGACTTCTTTTATACCACCCCGTTTAAAGGAACAATTCAGGGATTTCTTCAGGCCGGTTTCTGCTCAGAGGTTGTGTGTGACCTTTAAATGTCTTACCAGCAGCAGATAGCTGTTTGAGCATCCTCATATTGATGAAACAGATTAGTTTTCCAGCTAACAGATAGAGCAGGGCTGAGATAAAAACCACACTTCTGCTATCTTGAAACGACTCTAATCTCTGAAGTGTCGTGGTTCAAGTAAACACTATTTTACAAACGTTTACACAAGAAGTCTGCATCAGTTAATAAACCAGTGTTCACTTGAACCGCTATTATAATTTTCTGTTTTATGTTGCACCACTTTAAAAAAAAACAACACTTTTAGTATACAGTAAATGTTTTTTTTTTTTTTTGTTGGAATGGCACCTAAAGTCTCTAAAACAGCCTGTCAATAGGAGGGAAGGTCAATATTGTGTCATGACTCGCATATTATATACATTTATGACACAAGTCATTTTTAAGCTTTTCTTTGTTTTTATTTTGATAAATAGTGCTTCCATCTAATTAAAACTAAAAAAAAATTTAAACAAAATTGTGTTCACCAGAAAATTAACACATTACATAACACCAACAAAACATGTCAGCCTACTATGAAGTACATTCCTGTACATTATATGGACTCTGGGCTTGGGTTGCAGCATTGAATTACTGCATCGGTGCAGCATTAAGGTGTGAAGGTGTGAAGGTGTGAGTAAACGCCCCTCTGAACCTACAACCGACACCACTGAGACGGTTTTAGGTAAAATAATGCAGAGCTAAACAAATTCACACAAAAATGTCAAAAATCACACAGGAACATAAAAATAGAAGCCAAAAATAACATATTTAACAAAGTTTAGCAGTAAAAAAACAAAACACTGACGTGGTGATTAGTAACACTTTAGGGAAGCCCAAGTTAATTTTTTACATATTTGGTAAAACTGTCACATTGTGACAGTATAATAAGAGACAGATAATCTGAAAAGAATCAAGTTCCCCTAACTCCCAGTGCTAATTAGAAACAACCAATCAGAGCCAGGAGGAGGGTCTTAGTGCTGTCAATCACCTACGTCCCCTCTTGTTCTTTGCTACGTAGCGGGTTCTCCCTGATCTTTAGACTGTCTGAATAGGTTCAAACTGGTTGAATAGAAAATTGGCTCCTGAATGGCAAATTGTTTGTGAATCGAATCGTAACCCTAAAAATCCGAATTCAATCAAATCGCTAGACACTGAAAGAGTCGCATCTCTAATTTGTTGTGTAGCTCAGTATGTTTCTGGGCTTTATTCTCCCAACGTTTAGATGGATTATCAATATATCTGCCTCCAGCATTCAGTAAAGAGGGAAAATATTTCATCAAATTCACAAAGATGGTTCCCACAACCCAAATTGGCTGTACGGAGGTCGCTCTACGGTCCACAGACCTCTCAGCAGTTTCACTCAGGAAACAACCTCTGATCTGATGATGAAGGCTAGCTGTCACATTAATGAAGAAATGTATAATTTCAACACGTGGTGACACTGGTTTTTCCTATTATTGATCAGTTGCTTAAGTGAGAGGTTAGGGATGATTCGTGTCTTCATAGTCAGCCTTTGTCGCAGAGACAAATGTCCCACCCAACAACTCTGACCAAGGACTGCAAGCAAGTTTCTAACCTGAACAGTTTGGTCAAACCTACAGAAAAAGTATTTAAAAAAAAAATCATTGCTCTTTTAATTTGAAGTTTACAGACAACTGCAACACGTCCAGGAATGTGACTGTTGCCCTGATGTGTGTCCAGCTGATATTTAAGACGACATGATGTAATTACTTCTGCATTCTTATTGATTATCCACTAATTAAAACCTGTTGTTAAGCCTTTGCTGGATCTGCTGAGTACAGTGAAAATCAACAGGATTGACACTGCTGGTGTGGGCTTTGATTCAAACTATTGGTCCAAATCTCATTTAATTATCAGAGTCTCATCCGCCCCCCATTTCTAAAACTGCCTTGGTCTCTATTTAGACTAAATCTGATTTCAGTATAAGCCTTTGTTTAGTTAGAAATCCATCACTGCATGTGTTAACCCCCTTGATCTTCCATCTGTCCATCCATCTATTATGCATACCTGCTTATCACATGAAGAGGCTACATCATGAACAAAGCCACAGGCAGGTTATCGCAGCAAAATAAATAGAAGACAGATATAATTTAATAATAAGCTCAGTCAGAGAAAGACCACTGGATGCACAGGTTAATCTGTATAAATAGATTTAAAGGGTTTATTTCAGTTCAATTTCATAATTATAGGTTACAGCAAATCAAATGTGAAAAAATGACTCTTTGACATAAAATGCTGTGAAAAAAAATCTATAAAATAGTTTTTCTTTGAACCATTTAAATAATTATATACTGTATTTCAGGGTTTATGCAGGTTTCACCAACTCAAATTTAAAATGAATAAAATTTAAGACCTTTATCCCAACATTAATGTACTAAAGAAACTTGCAGATTTGTACTTCTCATACTGCAAATGGTTCTCAACACTCTCTCTGCCATAGTGGCAAACTTTTTCTGTACAGGACATAGTATCATACAAGTTGACAACAGAAGACAAAACACCATACACTCAATGAATTTACTGATCTATGACAGACGCAAAAAAGCTGCCTAGCAGTACCCTACCTACCACCAAGGGTACCGATAGCCAGCTAGCTTTTCGAGGTATGAAAAGCCTCAACCGCTTTGAGTCACTGAAAGCACTGAAGATGAAACTTATGTCTGGCAGAAAAATCCCACAATAAAATCTAATCTATACATTAAATATTCCTGCTACAACAGCATTTAAGACTTGTGATTAACATTTTGTTTTAAATTAAGACATTTTAAGGCCTAAATTTTAGATAAATTAATAAGACTTTTTTAGGATGCGCAGACACTGTGTAAACATATTGCAACATATTGCACATAAGATTTTTGTTAAGACTGCAACCCTCCACAATCTTATCTACCCACAGTAACAGCAAAGGCCAATATTGTATTCTAATGATTATAAGGAAGTCCAGTTTTATTTAAAAGCCGCCTTAAGCTCATCTGAATTGTTGGCTGTGATGGTTGTCATCTTCCTCTTGACCGGTTTAAGGTCAGCCCAGTTAGCTGGTCAACCTGGCAGTGTGTGCAGGAGCCAAGACTTGCAGAAAAAGGAAATCAGCACCTTCACTAAGCTTGTTAGCAGCGTTGAGGCATGAACTGCTCTAAATATTACTTTTACACAAATGCACTGACTTTGGACCAACATCAGTTGGTAGCATGGCTGCTATATCAATGCTGACTGGACTTCAAGCAGCTTGGATTCTGTCCCTCTCTCTCGATGTCTGAGACCTTGATTTCCAAATGAAATGCAAAGATTTCTTTCATCAAAAAAAGAAGATTTTGATCCTTCTCCTCTCCATCACACTTTTTCCTTCCACTTAGCTTTCCAGTGATATGCTAAGAATCAGCAAAAGCCTTTAGTTGTTACCCTCTTTGTGTTTGGTGTCAATGACGGTTGGACATCTGTCAAATCAGCAGCGTTCCCCACGGCTGTGTGCCAGTAGGAGACATAACACATTTCTATATGAAAAACATTTCTTTAATCTTATGTAATATTTCAACTTAAACTTATTGAAATAAATCTATAATGGTGCAAATAATCTGTGTAATAACTGAAATAAAATAAAAGCATAAAGCTTTTGATAATATTCTAATTTATAACCATACTGTGCCAAAATAAAATCTGACTAAGACGAAATCCGTACTGGATGTTTTAAGCACGTTTTTTCCTGACCGAACTGAAACTTTCTTCATAATTAAAGGCTGCAATTAAAGGAACCAGCAGCAAAACATAATCCTCCACTTCCTTGCAAGTCCCTTTAAAGGAATAAAATAAGATATCTCAGTTGTGCTTCTTTTTAGTTCACAAAGAGGAAATGGAGTGCTGTTTTAATTCACGTCCAGATGCACATGGCTGCTTCCAACAGCTTTCTAATTCTTTGACTTTTGATAGGGGACTTGACAATGACTGTGAGCGCAAACTGTCGTCGGCAAAAACAGAAACATTACTGTCAATCTCAGGAGACAGGCACCGTGCCAATCATCACTGATGTAGAGAGGAAGATTAAGCGACAGCAGCCTCCTTCAAGACATGAAAAAAGGCTTTTATTGAGAATTCAAACAGGTGTCATACTGGTTTCTGAGAGGCAATACAAATGACAGACTACTGAGCCGTAAATAGCACAGCAGATGACGGGAGATTGGCCATATGTCCACTGTGTGTGTATGCGTGAGCACGTGTGTGTGAGCGCCAGCAACACTGGCTTGGTTTGAGATTCTTTTGGGAACGTCCCAGTAAAAGCTCCTTTGGGATGGAGAGAAAAAAAAAAAAATCAGCTACAACCTCCATTCAGCTCAGTTTTGGTCAGCTGAAATGAATAAACTGTGTGGTTTTCTCCTCTGAGGAGTGCATGTACGATTAATTGCATTAATTGTGATTAATCAATTATTGAAATAATCTCCAACTAGTTTAGGAATTGATTAACCAGAGTCCTTAAGTACAAATGATTGAGTGTTGAGTAAAGGAATGCCATTGCATTTTAAGCAATAAAATGTTTATTTTCTTTATTAGTTTGGATATTTTAATGTACTTCTAATATTATTTAAAATGGCTTAAGTGAAAGATCTGTAGAATATGGTAGTTTTTATTTGATTAATCAATTAATTGTCTGAATAATCGATAACTAAAATAACCGTTAAGACAAACCGAGTTTATTTTTATAGCACATTTTCAGCAACAAAGTAGTTCAAAGTGCTTAGCATTATAAAATAATGCAGTCATCAATTACGAAATTCGCAATAAACATTATGTTTTGTCAAAATCATCACCAAAATACACATCAACTGCTCTTAACAGGTGGGTTTCTAGTTTTAGTTGCAGCCCTAATTAGAATGACAATTTTGCTGGGTGCTATTTGTCGCAGCAAAGCAGTTAATCAAAACACTGTCAGAAATAAAACGTCAAGCTAAGTGAGAAAGCCTCAATTGTCAAAAAATATGACATCAGCTTCAAATTCATACTTCTGCACCTCATTACCCTTCTTGGTGTCCCCTCTGCAATCAAGACGGTGACGGTTCCGGAGAGATCTACGTGCATGGGTGCAAGCCAAGGATAGGGCGCTCTCCGAGGAGCACGCAGCTCCATCTGGGCCAGAGTAATTGGCCTGCTATTCATATTCAGCAGTGTAATAGCCTCTAGCCATTCACGCAGTCACACATGAACTAGTTACACCGAGAACAATCAGAAGACGGCTGGACCTGAGCGTTGGTTTTCCACGAGAGGTTACAGAGGCAACACAGAGAGAGAGAATCTAACCAGGTTAGATTTGATGCATAAGAAGATAAATCCCTCTCTGATTGAATCTGTCAAACATTATCCACCGGATCCCAGTCTGCAGCATTTAGTGGGGAGATTAATGGCAGAAACACTGCCAGGCTGCACATGTTCTGTTATTACGCAGGTGAAAAACTGTGCGTGGATGTCAGCCACTCTGTGAATCTTGCATCATGATGAACTGCCATTATTAGAGTCTGCTGCATGTGGAATAAAAAAAAAAACCTGCCCTCCTTTCCTGGAGAGAGGCCTGCAGCAGTACTGCACTCTCAAATGCATGCAGTGAATCATCAATTACTGTGCCAGATCTCAAGAAGTGTTTTCCTGCAGAATAAATAAGTATGTAACAGGACGCTCACTGTACATGCACACATATTTCCTTGGCAGAACATAAGGAGCATAACCTGGATCCATTCCCCGCTTACAGTCATTATTCACCAGCAGCAGTGCAGCGAACTGTAAAGCTCCCTTCTTTAGAGGTAAGTTGCTGCTGGTGTTGTATTCCTGTGTAAAAAAACACCTATAATTACCTGTGTAATGGAAGAAAGCACCCTTCATCATCTGATCATTCCTCAACAAGATAAATATGGTGGTCAAGGCATTTAGAGACAAATGCCATCCTCTCGGTGACAAGGGGGTTTGAGTGCTGTATTTATCATGGTTTGAAGTGGTGTCTGAGTCTAACCAAAGTACTGATTATTCAAAGTGAAGAGGAGCTGCCAGGCCATTACCTCCCAGAAAATAACAATGTGAACACCCGCCTGCCCAGCCTTCCCCAATGTAGTCTGTCAGAGCTTGTCAGCTGCAGCACCATTCATTCAATCTCAACAACCACCGAGCTCCAGGATCCATTCCTTCTCCCTCACATTTACCTCCCAGTGCCTTGCAGGACCCCAACCAACACCACCACCCTTCAGCCCCACCCCAAACTCACTTCCTCCCGCTCCGCTCCAACCCCTCCACCCTACTTGGTCCTGATGAGCCATTGTGAGATTCAAGCAGATGGATGGGGAACAAAGGGGTGAGAGGGGGCCCCCTTTGGCTGTCCCCCTTGTATCACTGCCAGCCAGGCTCTGGGTAATCTTCTCAAGCTTTCACGGCAGAGCAATGAATAACCTCAGCTTCCACTCTGAGACCCAGGCTCCGCCGCGGCCGCCCCCCCTGCTTATCTCACCCTCTGCAGACTCGCCAGGGCCGGCTGCTCCCCGGATAGCATCTCTCACCCTCGCTTTCTCCGCAATGTCTCTGCCCTCCGCACCCAATCAGGTTTTTTTTGTTTCTTAGGGTGTGTTACAAGGCCCAGAGATTAATTGGGGCTGTGGCTGGATGACATCTGGTCGGAGCTTCATAAAAGTCTGGGTGCTTGAGCTCTACCGGGTTTATAATGGAGTGTATATAAGTTCATTTTCTCTCAGACAGAGCGTTAATCAGAGCTTCTTCAATGGCCTTGTTGGTGCTATTTTAGGGTGGTGGTAGTACTAAATTAAATTACTGAAAGCGTAGGCCTAAACCGTGCTTTCTAGAAAGAACTGTTTCCTTTTTGACTCAAAGGACGAGAGATGTTGGAAGGTTTTAATTTTTATTCCATCAACAGTTCAGAGCTTGACATTGAACTGGTCCAACTCATGATTTTCATTACTTTGCGGTAAAAAGAGTTCCATATTAATGCAGATTTTTCATCTCCATGTATTGCGTCCCAACATATAAACAGCAGAACTGGCGTTAAAATCTGTTTTCTGGAGTTTTTAATTAGAAATAGTGTTTTATTTATGTTCAGGTAAGCCTGGTCACATAATTGTGTCATAATGAGAAATTTTACTGGACAAATGGTTCCAGATGTTACTGCGATAAGCAATAATATTGTTGTTTTGAGACCATTTTCAAGTAATATAACAGTGATGGCAATAACAATGCAAGTTCACCCTTCCAAAAGTCAATAAACTTTCATTTTTAATGGACATTTAATATTGGAACTAGACAACATTTTAAATACCCACAATAAATAAATAAAATGACTGAAACAGCAAATAAAATGAATTACAAAGCTTCTGCAAAAACAAAATTGTCCTTCAAATAAAGGGCTAGTTGAGACCAAAGCACCAGACTGAAACGTTTTGTCATCCAGATACAGAAAGACATGAAAAAAACAACAACAATTATGCAAATGGAAATTATTAAGCTAGTTTTAATTTATCATGTGGTTATCTGATTTACTGCGACAGGCCTAAATTTGTAATCTTAAATTGCCGTTCATTGTCCATTGCTATAGGTCCAGATTAAATGATTACCTTTCTGTTAATGAACTGTATTTGTGACACTTTCTTCTGAATTGACCAATGATCCAAAAACTTTCTGGATCATTTAATCAAATAAAAAAAAATTGTATATGTGTCAAAACTTAAACTGGCACCATTGGTTCATAAACACACCAGCTCTGACTCACTTTTCTTTGATAAATGAAAGGGAATAGTCTCTTTTCAGTAGAATTTCAGTTGCAGAACATGCAGCAATTTGCTTGTTATATTTTTTATTTTTATTTAACTTTACAAATCTGTTTGTGTGTTACACTTGAGAATCAATATCTGCAGAGTACTCTGGAAACGGGTCTTTTGCACCAATCAGCACAAATCAGCAAGTTGGTGCAACATTATCAGATTACAATTAGCTACAAAGGATAAACTGCATAATGAAAGTACTCATCCTCATATAAAAGATTATAAATAAATAAAGGAAGCCTGACGTATTAGCTGGATTAAGTTGGCTGTTTATTAAGCACACCCAACAAAACTTAAGTCCAGAACCCAAAGCTGGAACTTTTCTTTCACTTTTCTCATCATTAGAGACGCAGCGTCGGGTTATATGATCATTTTTGAGCACAGCGGTTTGTTTGTTTTTGCTATTAAACATGTTTTTGTGTTATACTGCCATCTCATTTATTTTAATTAGGGCAAGCAACATCACCAGAACACCATGTTGCAAAGCTGCAGCATGCACTCAGCACAAATGAATAAAACACAAAAATATTCTGATCTTTATATAGAAAATAAAGCGAACAGCCTTGGTTTTTAAAATGCAAAGACTTGCAGTCTTTGACTAACACAGTGTAATTATATAACAATAATAATCGCCTCCTTGTATAAGGGTATCACAGGTCTATTGACTCCCACTTCCGAGTGAATCATTAGAAAAGAGCAAAGAAGCTCCTCAATCACTAATAATTGCTTTGTGCTTGCGCCTCCACAGCAATAACAATCCACCTGTTCTGCTTTGCAGGAACAGCTTAGCCACTCCACAGCTTCCTTGCGCTGCCCTGTTAAAATATTGAGCATGTACTTAAGTGCTATTTGGCCAAGTGTCATTTAGGCTGACGGGCTCTCCATCCACAAAAGATGTCTTTAAGTGACTGGATCAGAGCTGGTAGAGAACCACAGAGGAATACACAGGTGTTGAATTATTCACTCGCGATGAAAAATTTACACTTTTGTCCCACAAACTCTTAACTACAACTATAAAGTGGGGCTGCAGTTAGAGTCACGGCAGGAAGCTGTTTTTAGACGGCTTCAGAGGCGTAAAGATGATGTAAGATCAATGCCTGACGTCGTTAATTCTGATTAATAAAACTTACCCAACGCAGGAAACAGGTCTTAAATTTATGTTTCGCTGAACTTACAGGCAGGATAATTTATGCATCAGTGGCATTTCTAAATATTACAGCCTTTATGTAACAGGGCTACAGCTCTGATTTCATAATGGAAGATGTCTGAGAAGAAAAAAAACAGACATCGCTTCACAAATTTTCTTCCTTTAATGTGTAAAACAGATAATTTTAATGTTAGGATAAATTCAGCTTTCAGTGCACGGAGGGTCCATTTTGCTCCACAAACATGACGTGACACTGGCTGATTAAATTACCGCTTTATTGACTTTCGGGAAGCACTTGCCTAAATCTACAAGATTAGCCTACGATTAATGTTGGACACTTAATCCTTTAGCCAAATTGAACTGTTTGAAACGATTGTAGCAGAAGAAGACAAAGCTTTCACTTTTCTCCTCCAGAAGCACCTGCCACCTGCTGTCCTGTTTCAGAGCCACACGGCGGAAAGAAAGAGCCTGTCATCTAAATAACCGCCGCATGCACGCTTGTATCGTTTGTCCCTTCAAAAGTGTCACACTGTGCAGGTGTAGCCGTTTCTTACAGGTGAATTCAACAGGATGGAAGATGTAGAGTAGGCAGTATTTGAGATAAATCTGCTCCTTTCCATTCAAAACAAGGTTTGGAAAATTTAAAGGTGGAATAAGGAAGTGATTGGCGCATTTTGCGGGAACCAGAGAATCCAGTAACGCTGGTCAACAGCCAAAACATTGTCTGGGGTTTTTCAACTGTTTTAGGGTAATTTTGATGTGCTGAATCCAAAAGTCTCATTGGTTTTGCTTAATCAGGTCAACTTTCTGAACCAAAGATGCTGGAATGCAGTCATGATGGCTGATTACTATTGGACTCTGAAGAGAGCGATATCCCAGCTGTAGAGCATATGAGGCAGTCGAAGTTCAAGACCTGAACTTTGCACTATGAAGACATAATGCTAAACTTATATGCATTGACTCTTGTCAGTGCAACAACAACTTCCAAAAATATGTTTTGTAACCCAGTGTAATCTATTAATAAATGAATAATTTTCATATTCAAGACAACAGGAAGCAGCACAGGATCCTCAGGACTCAGAAAGTTTCACGTCACATAGAAACAGTTTCAAATTCTTCACCACTTAACAACTGATAACCAAAAAATAAAAGAAGTAAGGAAACCTTTAATAATTAGACTTACTCAAACCAAGAATAACCCGTTTAAGGTGTAAAGAGTTTTATGGCCTCATTCAGACAAACAGAAAGACAGAAACACTTCATCAGCTGCACATGGAGAACTAAGTACCTTACTTTAGGTTTGGATTATGTTGTTTCAGATTAGGTTGCTAGATTGTTAGTTCTCATTACAGAAAGTGTTTGAGGTCACTCTAACGCAGGTAGATGTTGCTGTTACTTCTGGTTCAGGTTGTAGGATGAACTGGATGAATTGAATCACAAGGAAAAAGAAAAACAGCTGAGCTATCCCTCTCCATTGTGTTTGGAGAATATGGATTCTTCAGTAGTCTTACATGAACTTTAAACAAACTTGACACAAAATGGATAGAACATAAAATTCAGACAAACAGATCATGGCTGCTAGCAAAACAAAGAAAACTGTTTTTTCAATATTGTTTTGGGTATCTGATAACATTTTTATTCACACAGCCCCACAAAAAGTTTTTTTTCTTTTTAACATATTAGATCTATTTTCTTGCAGCACACCAGTGTGACTAAAGTGATGGTAAACTGGACTTGAAGCGCCTCCAACCCGGAGTAATGCTGAGCTCAATATTATGGTTGAATGCCCCCTTTATGAAACAAATGGCCCACCAGTGTAGCTGCAGCTCCTTCAGTTAGCAGACCTCCTAGCTTATATCAATAATGCCTTCTCTTTCAACATGTATTGAAACAAGAGGCAGTGTGGCAATTATTTACTGGAATTTGATCAAATATGGTTGGTTAGTGTGCTACAGAGCAGCTTAGTGTTATGGCGAAAACAGAGTTAGCATTACACTGCAAATCACTAGGACTGGAGATGCTCATATACTGCTGTCTGGAATAGAGTTATATACATGTGGTATATTTTGTTTTGGAGAACTTTGCAGAGCTGTGAAAATCAGCTGAGTCAGTGAAAATCCGTAAAACTCACAGACTCGTCCTTCAATGGGACGTTCTGGTTGGTGGGTTTTGCCCCACAGGAACCTGAAGCAACATTGCACAACACTAAGCCTCCGTCCATGGTTTTCAACGAAGCAGATCTGAGTGAACCCAAGTGTAATCACAAAGGGTAAAAGCTCTGCAAAAAATAAATGCTATTACGAAATTCTAGTGTTAGTAACTTTCTATCCATTTGGATGTTTACAGTTGGACAAAGTAATGGGTAACTGGTTTAATGCACCGCAGAACACTTTTACTTAAAAATATGCATTTGTAAATATATGCAGTTTATCCCAGGAATATTCAAAGCAGAAATAGGTTTGAAGTAGTGGGGTTTTTTTTGCCCAACATGTTTCTTTGCACTGGAAGAAATTTTTTTTAAAACTTCTCAGCCAGAAGCCAGGTTTAAATCTGAGAGAATCTGTGAAACAAGCTGCAGATGAAGATGATGTTCAAGATGATTTCTAATCTCAAAGACCTATTAAGTTTAACGCTGAAGATAAATGATCAAAATACCAGTAGAAACATAAAAAAAAAAAAAAAGCTGGCTAACAATTATAAGAAGGCTATGATTGCTGTATTGCAAATAAATATTTTTTTATTGATTGTTGAAAAGGGTTGAAAATATTTTTTGACATCATTTTTAAAATATAATGTAAATCAAAACAGACAATTATGATCTTTTGAGAAATGCCTCTTTCATTTCCAATCAGAAACAAACTTATTACTTCTAGCTAATTTTGTCCTATTTATTTTGATAATGTTGAAAGTGACGATGACAAGAGTTTTTAGAAGTTTTTTTACAGTCTTTTGGGCAATTTTATGGCTTTGACTGCATGTTATTGTTGCCAAATGGCATCTTCATGTAGCTACAATTTCTTTTAAAGAACCAACCTAAAGTGGAATAACAGCCCAAAACAGCCAAAACCACAACAAAATACTTTAGATAAAAGGATGTTAGATTGATCTAGCCTTAAATCCAAATGTAGATTTTTGGCAAGTCTTGAAAATGGATTTAGAAAAATACCTTCCAGCAAAAATGACTAAACTGGAACTATGTTTAAGTGAAAAGTGGGTAAAAAGTTCAATTTTTAGACCAGGTTTCACCAATTCAAATTTAAGACTTTTAAAGACCTCAACGAATGAAATTTAAGACCTCTATCATGACAGAAATGTAAAAGATAGAAATTAATTGTACAAGTTGGCAACAGAAGTAAGTCAACGGCAAAGGAGAGTATTGAATAGCCAACTGGCGTAAAAAACTAGCTTGCTTTACAGTGTATTAACAGCTGGCGGTAGGTGCAACCGTCTTGAGTCACAAAACCCACTAAAGATGTCTGCAAATCACTCAAACTGTCACAACAGCAAAGTAAAAAAATATATATATAAATAAGAAATAAAATTATCCTACCAAATCAGAATTTAAGACCTGTGGATTATCATATTTAAGGCCAACTTATCTCCCCCCCCCCAATTAATTTAAGACATTTTAATGCCTTAATTTTAGATATATGAATGTAAGACTTTTTAAGGATGCACAGACACCCTGCAGAGCTGGTTATAATGGGTTTAAATCCGTGGATTGAGGCTGGAACGTGTTTCTTTATCAGATTCTGCAGTTTAAAACGTTATTACTGATTTACAATATCTAGATGTATAGCATCATGAAGGATACAGGAGTGACTCTGCTCCCTTGTCATAGGTTTTCATCTCGTATGATAAGGAAATAAAATATACTACACCTTTACAATCACCACAAGGCATGTACAAGTCGGTTATTTTTTTAAAAATGTGACACATTTTGATCTCCAGTTCTGCTTAGGTGCAAGAGAAATATTTATACGCAGCACAACATTACAGAAGTGAAGCTGTTCGACTTTGCTCTCCTGTGTGATGAAAGAATGTGAATGCTCGGCGGTAATCATGCTGGACTGACAAATCTGCTAAAAATGCTAATCTTCTGCAAAGTATGTAATGAAACAGTTCAGCGTCGGCTTTTCACAAACACGCTATTTTTGTTACAGTCAGTTTTTACCTGTCAGACGAGTGTACATTCAAGTGTCAGATAAAGAGAGCCACCATCAGAGCTTCATGGCTATTTATGAAAGACAATGAGGAACAGAGAATGGGAGCCTTATTTAGACAAAAGGGGTTTGCTGGGACATCAGACATCATCGTGTGACACTTCAGTCGCAGGCTCAGCAGTTGTTTATACATAATTCCTTTGTAGTTTCAGGATTGTACTCTGCGGCTGATCATATTCTCCTCTGTCTGTGCTTTAGAAGCTGACCTGTTGTTCAGAGATGTGCATATTTACTTTATTCATAAGCTCCATGCAGCTCGCATGCTACAGGCACATGTTCATTACTAAGTAGCCTGTGGCGACTGTCATGTGTAGACAATGGTTGAGGACAAAAACAGTGCATCTCTTCCACACTTGTAGCCCAACTATGGAGATTGCAGCAGCAGTCCTTTTAATCATATTCACATAATCTTGTGAGAGTCGTTTGTGAAATCACAGATAAGCCTCCTTATGTTGCTCAGATATTCCTGCAAATGAGCATGTCTGAGAAATGTAACACCTTGCACAGACTCTTGCATTTTAATTTCTGTGGCATCTGTGACCGGTCCGTCATGTCCCTAACCCCCTCGGGGGACCCCCAACCTATCTGCTGCAGACCCCCCCACCCCAAAACCCAAGAGGATGTAAGGAGGGGGGTAGGGACACATTTGATTGATGATGGTGTGAATTAAACAGAAAGAGATGGAGAGAATCCTTTTATCAGGCCAGAAACACGAGTGGATTAAAATGTAGTTGTACAACCCCTCTGTATAATGCAGCAGCCTGGCCGCATATCACGAGGCGACAGAAGCCAAGATGAGAGACGCTTGTTATTATTGCCACCACCCTGACGTGAAACTTTGCTGAAGCAGGAAAACAGGACAGAAACGTGTGAAACAGGGCTGGAGATTGAGCTGATACAAATGGCAAAGGATTTATCTAAAACTCCTTTGACAATGAATAAATCATTCCTGTCATTGTTCAGCTCAAAGTGGAGAACACATTTTCTGCTTTTTATTATGTATGTTAGAGGGAAAAAGAACCGGACATGAACAGAGAAACCGAATGGTGACAGGAATCAGACGGTTTTTAACTTGAACTGACCTGAGTGGAGAAACAATGGTGGGAAAAAAATTAAAAATCTTATAAAAAATATGTTTTTTATATTTGTAAGAATTCAAAAAAATGCCAGGGTTACGTCCTCTCGCTTTAAAATCTAGTGCTTAAAGGTAGTTTGTAAGCATGGAAAACTATTTAGGATACTTCAACTAGAAATCTTCTCACACTCTTAATTTAATTGAGACTTATTTAAAAGATATTTATTTATTGTCGTTCTGTTTAATTGTCTTCCCTGTTGGTTATCAAAGTTTCCTTTGTTGGTTCATGCAGTTCCTTAAATAGTAATAATGTTATTGCAATAACTTACTTAATATTTAAATTGCTCACATGATCTCTGTATTTCCTGAGCTGGCATCTAAACCATTTGCATCGATATAATTTGTTGCATCTTTTCCCAAATTTTAGGGTTGAATTTTGGGGAATATTTTTCCCTTTGGTGCCTCCTTCTCCTCTCGTCTCCATCTTTCTTTCTCCTACCTCTCTCTCACTCTCTCTTTATCGCTTTCCAAAATAACTGATTCTGCAATAAATTTGTTTTAAGAAACTTCCTTCCTTCCGAGGTCTGATTATGTCAAAACAAATATAGAAGTAATAAAAGACTTGATAAAGTAATTTATATGGCAAATATTGCATCCAAATGTTCAAAATCCAAACTAGACCTTGAATCTTGATACTGACCCATAGGAGAGAAACTGACACTGACTGCCCGCCCACCAGCCTCTCTTCCCTCTTTAACATTTTACGTCCAGTTCTTTACAATGGCTTCAAAGACATGCGCAAATTATACAACCGTACATCTTTGAAAACCATTACTAGCGCCTCCTACACAATCAACAATGCAGCAGCAAGTGGTTTCTGGATGGTAAGTCAACAACCAAACACTTGTCTCTTCCAGCAGCCATTGTAAAACCAAACACGTTAGAGTTCTCCTTTGGTTGCTAGATGATAGGCTGGATTTCACTGGAGTTGCTAGGTGACTTTACATACCAAACGTTTTTGAAAGGGCTCACTTTCCAGACAACAGAAAACTTTAACTTTATTGCCAAAAACCAATTGGGTGTGCTTTTTTATCTTCCAAACATTAGGGGTGTTTTTAGAATGGATTTACAAAGGTATGCAAAATTAGAACTTAAAAGTCCCCGTTAAGTTACGGATATACTCTGAAAAAGTTAGCGTGACACTTACATCTTTGGACTGCTTGGTAACGTTAAAACCACTGATGGTCATTGTTGGAGAAAACGAGGTTTGATCACTGATAGCTGCCCCTCTAGCATTGTCGTTTTTTGGCAGTGCCCAGTCTCCCCAACCCCTCCTGTCCTCTGCCAGCTGATAAGTTTTTGTTTTAGTTTTGTTTCCATGTTTTGATTACCTACCAGATAAAAGCCAACCACTGTTGGCTTGCTAGGAAAGGATTATGTTTTTACCTTAATAAATTAGATTTAATTAGATATGACACAAAATAAAAATTAAGCACAGACAGACAGGGATCAGATGGTTAACCGTGATCAAAGTAATAATTTAGCAGAGTTTGATACTCTGCTGCAGGCAGCTGATATAAAAGGCTGCATTTGTGCGGTCTCCAGTAAAAACCAGGAAAAGCAATGTAACTGAAACAGTCAATGACAAGAGGTCTGGTCCTGATTATTGAACCTTACATCTTTTCTATGGCCATACATCTTCCTCTGCCAGGCCTCCCAGGGGCTTCTGGCCATCCAACACCATAGGCCAGCTCATGAGAAGGAGGAAGGGACAATAGTACCTGCAGGTCCCTATCCAGACTCGAAAGATGCCACCGGGGGCCTCATTGACAAATTGTCCTTGTCTAGCCGCATGAGGGAGTGGGGATTGCGGTAATTGCATATTTTCCTCTAATTGCATTTGTCACATGTGGGGTCTGCGGCTATGGAGCAGGGTCTGAGACCCTTCTCAGTGATGTGTTAAAGCAAACAGCTGAACTCTCACCTGCACCACGAGAAGGCGATGTGCACGAAGAGGCCTGCAAAGAGGGCAATAAATTATGTAGTGGCACAAAACATCAGCAGAGCAGCGGTGGAGACGGGCACAGACGGAGACATGCTGCAGGTCCATTAAAGACTCAGACGTGGCCGTGGAGGACTTTACTCTACGGTGCTGATTAAGGACAGTCAAGGGCTTCAGCTTGAATGGTCACATGACACTTTTACTGCAGTTACATACAAAAAAGAAAAACACCCTACTTTTACTGCAAGTTAAATGTGTCTGACTGATAAGGTACTTTTTGAAATAGAATGCAACATACGATTTTGGATACAAAACTTTTCCAATTCAACCGGTGAATAGTTAGGTTAATCCCAGAGACTACCAGTAAAGAAAAAACATTTCAAGAAAGAAACGCTTAAGATCTTTGATGTGACTTGCAAAGTAAATCTGAAATATCTGACCTATTGTTGACATTTCAAAATATTTTTACCATATTTTTGCCATAGTAGTGGAACCAGTTAATACAGGGACTGTAATAATTTGATTACAAAGCACATGAGAAAATGCCCCTCAAATGTATAAATCTCCCCCTCATGAAGCCAGTATTGGGGAATTTACCTCCATTTAAAGGGGCAATATTATGTATTTTCCAGACACATGATGCCATTTTGTAGCACAATTAAGTCACTCTGTTAACTTCAGCTGATATACAAATGCTGTATATATCAAATGAGACTTAAAAGAAATTTGACTTTGTAATTTAGCACCTTGAAATTGGGCTTTTGTCTCTTTAAAAACTCTTGCACTTTCAGAAGCTTGGAAACTGCACATCGAAGACGGGACTGTGTCCATCGAGGCGTTTTGCAAAGCTAAATAGTTGCCATGGGAGATTCAAACATGTATGAAACAATCAAGGCAACACTCCAGGTATGTTTGTGAGAAGGGAATAACATCACAAGATGATGTAAAGCTAAAAAAAAGAGCTGGTTTTATTTGAAACTGCCCTTTAAGACAATTAATTTCAGGCTCTGAAACTGTGAGAATCTCATACTGACCCATACAAACACTTGTCCAGAGCTAACAATGGTGGACATGTAAAGCAGAAATTCTGCTGCATGTTGTTGTCCCTTCTTTCATTTTACACGATAGATATAACTGGAGCAATGGAGGCAAAGAGCGTTACAATTTGAGCGCTGACCTGGTTTTCACTGTAGTCATCATAAAACACAGAGCCAGCATCCTGGGGACATGTAATAACATCAGGCCTTTGGTGTAATTCACTATCTCAGTGTGTGGCAATATAGCAAAACCCATTACATTTGCCTTGTAATTTGATGTCGCCCCAGTGAGGGATTCAGGTGACTGCGACCCCCGTTAATGGAGTTCCAGTGATAAGAACGGGTCTGTTTATTAGCCACATGCGGTCAAGCGTGGCTGGAACAGCTGAGCGCAGGCAGGTGTCAGGCCCTGCAAGGATTCAGGCACCGCTGGCAGGCCGTGGCGCTCATTTCACGCACGTTATCGCCACACTGGCTCCATCGAAAAAAGAGGTCGCCGGGTGCACAACAATATAACTGCTGAGTGATGAGGTTCGCTAAGAGGCATGCCTCTATGCAAGACTCCTGGCGGTTTGGTTTGTTTGTGGAAATCAGTGAGTCATCAGCAGTTTTGTCTCGCCTCAACATGGAGGAGGAGCCGCTTTTTGTTTTTTATTTTGTTCCTGAAAGCACCTTATTTCCAAAGAGTCACCCAAAGGTATGAATTTATACTGCTGTGCAAAAGTCAAATCGCTGCAAATGAAAAATGAACATTTCATTAGGACCCAGAGACAAAAGGATCACACTGAAGGGTTGTCTAGTTTGGAATGTACGCTTGCAGACATTTACAGAGCCTTGAGAAGAAAACGAACTTCAAATTAAAATGTCTATTTGATGCATTATCGTAATAGGGACCGATTGGGAGGAGTGGAGTCCACCGTGCTCTCATCCTTCAGCCTGAGGGGACAGACTTGGAGAGTTGTCATCACCAACTTAGTCCATCAAGATGAGCCTGTTGGGAGGTGGATTTACAGAGATTGTCTGCTGTTTTGACAGGTGTCTGTACTGGTTAATTTATCAAGCAATTACAACATAAATGGGGCCATATTTTCAAACCTGCTTGAAATTATTCAACTTTTGAATTGGACTTAAAATTTAAAGAAAAAGCAGCCAACCAATGCGAGGAGTGTGTAAGCAAAATTGGTTTGGTTAATGTGCTTGCTAAGGATCTTCAACAACTCTTAATCTATTATAAAAAAAATCTCAACTCTATAATCTCTTTCCTATCTGGTCCAATTGAGCTGGTCAACTCAATTTTATGATTTAGCCAAAATAAAATGTCTATTATTTCTTAGAATGCCTTTTTAAAAAATTAACAAGCTTGTTTTAAAAAAAATATTAGTATGTTTTTCTGGCAAGCCAAACTGTTATATCATTTTGCCTTTATAAAAACATATATTTTTGTTGGTTGTGCAGGAGGCCCCACTTCTGCTTTTCAAAGACGTACGATTGTATAATTGCGCATCTGTTGCAGCCATATTTTGTGTGCGAGTGTAAAGGTTGAGTTGGGAGGCGTTCCCAGGAATAGCTCATTAATGGTGCGCTTGATGTTTTGAGCATCAAGCGCGTCTGGTTAACATTATGTGGAGCCATGTCGCGGGCCGTTGCGGTGCATTTTGAGCATCTAGTGTGACGCGATTTGAACCTCGTTTGGAGCGTTTGAAGTATCGAGCTCGTCCACGTAAACCAGACGCACCTGACGCTGAAAACGCACTTGTTGTGAGCGTACCAAAAGTGCACACGCATCAAACCTTAAGCGTCAGAAGCATTTTTGATGTGTCTAACAGGTTTGGTGTAAACGCACCATTAGATTTAAAGTGACAAGAGGCCCTAAAACAGCTCAGATTAAAAGAAGTTCAAGTTAAATTAAAATTGCATCATCTAACAATGATTTTATGCAAAAAATGCTATGAACATGTTATGCATAGGCCATAGACCAACAGTAACTTGTTCAAGGAAGCTTAACAGGAAAACTTTAAAGTAGCTGATACTTGTTACAACAATGAATTCAATCATCACTAGATAAGCTTTTACACATTTATGGTGTAAAAGCTTATTTAAATCCTACAAAACATCTTGAATGGCTTTTTTATCATTAACAATTATCTGTATTTTAAAAAGAATGATTCTTTTTAAAAGAATAATTTTGAAAGTACAGGCAGCATTGTTATTATAAAACTCAAACTAATTACCAAACTCCAACATGTTTTAATCAACTAGCTGGTCTGTTCTGGATTAAAATATATATATATATATATTGCTTCTTCGTCTCTATCTGCACTATAGCCGTTATGTAGGAGCCAGACAGCAGACGGACAGGCAGCCTTTATGCAGCCTACATAATGTGTGACCCAGGAGCCCAGGCTTCCTGTAAGTGTGCCAACGTGGACGTGCTTCAAGCAATAGCCATGTTTCTGCCAGCTGCATCATCTGTGCCTGCACAAAAGCATGCCCTTTGAAAGACGCTCAACACACACAAAAGCAATGATGCGTGGCGAACATGCCTCAGCGTGCAAACGGGAATGCTCACATTACTCTTTACAAAACTTAACACGTATCCACTAGAGCTGGAAAACAGCACAGAAACTTGTAGCAGAGAAATAAATTACTTCTCTCCTGATGAGTTTTTTAATTTTTGACTAAATGCCTGCTTTAAAAATCTTTAATAAGACATCTAAAGATTGAGGCAGAAGTAACAGAGCTGATTTGTCCTCTAGCAGAAAGACTCACAGTGACTCATAGCAAGTGCACACATCACTGTAGAGGCGCTCAATTATGATTCAAATCTCCATAAAGGGGCAGAAAAGCCATTTGTCATGTGACCATCTGCAGCGCATCTTCTCAGATTCTGCCTGAATGTAGTTAGCCCCTCTGAAAGTGCAAAGAGCGGAACGCGTGGATTTATTAGTGTCAAGATCCAACTGTAATCACCACCAAATCAGCACTGCGTCAATAGGAGAAAAAGAACTTCATTTTCTCAGAATTTTGCATTTTACTCTGGGAGTTTAGGTAAAGAAAACTATCCCTCTGGCTATCTCTCTTTTTTTCACCTCCTCAGTTTTAAAAACACTGAAAGTGTAGAGAGAAACACCGGTTCTAGTCTCAGCACTGCAATTATCGCCTGCTTTTCGTTTCCCAGGGACATTCACGGACAAGGGCCTCATAACAGGTGACAGAATGCCTGCCAGCCGCCCCCGGTTCCCCACCCCCACCCCAGAATGGTTACTATTATAAACCAAAAACGTATGCTCTCAATATATATGCAAATGATGCTTGGTCCCAAGGTGAAGTTCGTAGAGCAGCAACAACGCTTGCCTCTGTTTTGCTCATTTGCAAAAATGTTGAGAGTAACAAAGACCACAGGAAATTGAAAAATTGTTACTAAGTATTAGAAAAAGCAATCATTTTCCCTGGGCTGCCTAATCCTGTGGAAATTGATCTCACCTCTTTCTCTGACACACACTAGTGGGGAAAAACACATAGCAGTAAAATGCCTGGCTGAGTATTGCCTTGTGAGAAATTTGTTTGGTTGCAGATTTCTTTCATTTCGTGTCTTTATATATATATATATATATATATATATATATATATATATATATATATATATA